>NC_036859.1:22612527-22701078 GCF_002910315.2 Salvelinus sp. IW2-2015
GTGGCGCCTTCTGGGATGGTCTTCAGTCCGGGACTTGCTAAGGGTCGCCGCTCCAGAGGCGCCACCAAAGCGGGGTATTGACAATTGTGGAGTGGGGGCTCGTCCCGCCGCCCGAGCCGCCGCCCATGATGGGGGCCACCCTGGACCCTCCCCTTCTGTTTCAGGTTCTGCGGCCGGAGTACGCACCTTTGGGGGGGGTTACTGTCCACGTGTCACGCCCTGGCCTTAGTATTCTTTGTTTCCTTTATTATTTTAGTTAGGTCAGGGTGTGACATGGGGAATGTATGTGTTTTTGTATTGTCTAGGGRGGTTGTATGGTTTAGGGGGTTAAGTAGAGTAGATGGGTTTGTGTTTAGTGTAGGTGTCTAGCTGTGTCTATGGTTGCCTGAATGGTTCTCAATCAGAGACAGATGTCATTAATTGTCTCTGATTGGGAGCCATATTTAAGACAGCCATAGGCACTAGGTTAATGTGGGTAATTGTCTATGTTCTATGTTGCATGTGTGCACTTAGTTCGGTTTAGCTTCACGATCGTTTGTTTTGTTCATTTTGTAAGTGTTTGTTTTTTCCCTTCATTAAAAGAAGATGTATTTTCCACACGCTGCGTTTTGGTCCTCTCTTCCACATCAAGACGATCGTGACAATTTTAAAATCATAGGAACTGGTTAATAACATTATTTTATGTTCCGGGCATTTTTTTCCAGTCCCACAAAAAACGCAACAAATTTGCCTATGCTAAGCCCTAAACCTGTCACTCAGAAATGTATTCCAGTGTCTGCCAGCTGACAATCTTTGCCAGTGTGTGTGCATGTGTAGGCAACCTGCCACTCCCCCTCRGAAGCATAGGCTACTGTAGCATACTGATGTTACAAGCTTGATTCAGAAATAATGGAGAGATATTTTTATTAGAGAAGAATGGGTTAACCTTTTCAATGCCAGTTAAGGATACTATAGTTGTCACGGTTTACATTGGATTTATTAGCTACAAAAGACGTGTTTTAATTTTAATTCTGGTGCCGCTCTGCACACACAAGCTTGTTAGCTAACTACACTACACTACCGAAAACTGTTGTTCTGATTAAAGAAGCAATGCAACTGGCCTACTTTAGACTAGTTGAGTATCTGGAGCATCAGCATTTGTGGGTTCAATTACAGGCTCAAAACGGCCAGAAACAAAGGATTTTCTTCTGAAACACGTCAGTCTATTCTTGTTCTGAGAAATGAAGGCTATTCCATGCGAGAAATTGCATASAGAAACTGAAGATCTCGTACAACGCTGTGTACTACTCCCTTTACAGAACAGAGCAAACGGGCTCTAACCAGAKTAGAAAGAGGAGTGGGAGGCCCTGGTGCACAACTGAGCAAGAGGACAAGTACTTTAGAGTGTCTAGTTTGAGAAACAGACGCCTCACAAGTCCTCAACTGGCAGCTTCATTAAATAGTACCTGCAAAACACCAGTCTCAACGCCAACAGTGAAGAGGCGACTCCGGGATGCTGGCCTTCTAGGCAGAGTTCCTCTGTCCAGTGTCTGTGTTCTTTTGCCCATTTTAATCTTTTATTTTATTGACCAGTCTGAGATGGCTTTTTCTTTGCAACTCTGCCTAAAAGGCCAGCATCCCGGAGTCGCCTCTTCAAGGAAATTTTTAAGTGACCCCAAACTTTTGAACGGTAGTGTAGCTCTGGTCTAACATTAAGCCAACTCTCAGAAGTTCAAAGACAATTTAGATAATTTAGATAATGCATATCATAACAAGATGCCCAGCGCTTCAAGTCAAGTTTCCTCCTTCACCTGCAAAATTGAGGTGGCTTCTCGCGCCCTACACTTGTCTGTCTAATGCATGTAAACAACAATAGCTTGCCCGCTCTATAGCAAGCTGCTCTATCCGCACTGATCGGTAAAGTAATTTGATGTTGAGCTAAATGTACAAAAATATTGATTTCAGGAGGTTTAAAAAGGAACAGTGAGGAACGATATGAAATGTTACTTTTTGGGGGTTCGACCGCTTCAGAACTTTATTTTGCTGGTCGCAACAGTGGGACAGAATAAAATAAAATAAAAAATCATAACACTCGATACAGACACATCTATTTGATACTCAAGGCTTGTTTTATGTAGCATTTGGTACTTTTCCTAGCCAACGTTTGCATATCATTTTCAACTGTGCACAGATTTTCCTTGAAAAAGTACACAGTAAGTTCATCATCAAAGACTGTAGCAGCAAGTGCCAGACTTTGTTAACCCTCTTCTAAGTTCTCGCAATATGCAAGTTATTTATATTTGACAAGTGAGAATAGCCCTCATCTTCCGCTTCTGCAAACTGTCTGAAGACAACTTGCTTGAAGTCGAAGACATCTGCTTCATGCTCTCTCTAATTGTCTCGCCGATGAACATGCAGCACACATTCATCACCCTGCCTTCTCTGCAAGCTGTCTTCCTACCACCTGACACCAACCCCACACTGCACCTGACAGAGAGAGGACTGCAGATGTAGGGTGGACTGAGGCCCACAGGCTCTTTCCACCGTACAGCCTGTACTATGGGGAGCACCCCCTTCTTATCGCTTCTACCTCCCTGCTCTTGCCTCAGGCTGCAGAGCCTTCAGAGGCACCTGGGCCATGCTTAACCTTACCCTCTGACCTGCCTGTCAGCCAGAGCATGTGCGGCATGATGGGAAAAGGAGAGTAAGAGGAGAGAGAGGAAATGTTGTCCTGGATAAGTGGTAAATGTTCTGGTTCTGTCACCCCCAGGAAGAATCATAGTGGAGGGTTGGTGGCTGGTGGGGGTGCAGGTGGTTCAGTGACAGTCACACTTCCTAATCATACTCCCTAATCAGTCAACTCTATATTTGGTCAACTCCGTACTGCGTCAACTCTGTACTTTTCAGTGTTTCTCAACCTCTGATCCTCACACTGTCTGAGAAGAGTAACACATTGTTTTAATGGCTGAGCAGCTCTATAAATTGAATAAATAAGGACTGTTTTTCCAGTTTGTTGTCTGTGTTAATCAAAGCCTCAGCTTGAATGTTACGGATTGACCCTGACACTAGTCTCTGTGGATGAGAGCACAGCTTTGAGCCAGAGAGCAGGTGATCTAATTCAAAATGACAGAGGTCCATAGCCTTTAAAAAAACAGATGGACCTCGGGTTTAATGGAGGTCATTATTCAGACGTACTGTAGTTGATTTTCAGGTGCTGTCTGTATGTGGTACTGCTTTTATATGTTTAATTTCTCATTGGTTATTGAGGTTGTAGGTTCTGTACACTGTGCATGCCTTATTGCAATCTGTTCTTTATATTATATTCATCTAAAATGTTATGATTAATCTTGAGGATTGAATATGATATGCTTCACTGTTTGAAAAATGCATATTTATTTAGAATGTAATGATAATGTGCCTGTGTTTTGGATTTTCAAGCATCCACACCTACAGGAAGTTAATAAAAAAATAGGAATTTCAATTAATTATTTACCTTAAAGGGATACTTTGGAATGTTAGCAATGAGGACCTTAATCTACTTCCCCATAGTCAGATGAACTCGTTGATACCATTTTTATGACTCTGTGTCCAGTATGAAGGAAATTAGAGGTAGTTTTGCCAGCCAATGCTAACTAGTGTTAGCGCAATTGACTGGACGTCTATGGGTATCTGCTTAGAATGGTGTAAATTCCTTTACATTTTGAATTTATGTTTAAATTAAATGGAGGTAAAACGGAAAAAGTTACAAATATACTGAACAAAAATATAAACGCAGCATGCAACAATTTACAGATCATATAAGGAAATCAGTAAATTCATTCATTAGGCCCTAATCTATGGATTTCACATGACTGGGAATACAGATTAATGTCTGTAATGAATACAGATTAATGATTAATCTGTTGGTCACAGATACCTTAAAAAAAATGTTGGGCGTGGATCAGAAAACCACTTAATATCTGGTGTGACCACCATTTGCCTCATGCAGTGTGACACATCCAGTGTGACACTCCTTCACATAAAGTTGATCAGGCTGTGTATTGTGGCCTGTGGAATGTTGTTCCACTACTCTTCAATGGCTGTGCGAAGCTGCTGGATATTAGCGGAAACTGGAACACGCTGTCGTACACGTTGATCCAGAGCATCTCAAACATGCTCAATGGGTTACATGTCTGGTGAGTATGCAGGCCATGGAAGAACTGGGCCATTTTCAGGATGGGGACGTGCATTATCATACTGAAACATGAGGTGATGGCGTCGGATGAATGGCACGACAATGGGRTTCAGGATCTTGTCGCGGTATCTCTGTGCATTCAAATTGCCATCGATAAAATGCAATTTTGTTTGTTGTCCATAGCTTATGCCTGCCCATACCATAACCCCACCACCACCATAGGGCACTCTGTTCACAATGTTGACATCAGCAAACCACTCACTCACACAACGCCATACACGTGGTCTGCGGGTTGTGAGACCAGTTGGATGTACTGCCAAATTCTCTAAAACAACATTGGAGGAGGCTTATGGTAGAAAAATGAACATGACATTTTCTGGCAATAGCTTGGGTGGACATTTCTGCAGTCAGCATAGCAATTGCAAGCTCCCTCAAAACTTGAGACATCTGTGGCATTGTGTTGTGTGACAAAATTCACAATTTAGATTGGCCTGTCATTGTCCCCAGCACAAGGTCCACCTGTGTAATGATCATGCTGTTTAATCAGCTACTTGATATGCCACACCTGAAAGGTGGATGGATTATCTTGGCAAAGGAGAAATGCTCACTAACAGGGATGTAAAAAAAATTGTGCACAAAATTTGAGAGAAATGAACTTTTTTACCATATGGAACATTTTTGGTATCTTTTATTTCAGCTCATGAAACATGGGACCAACACTTTACATGTTGTCTTTATATTTTTGTTGAGTGTATTTGGCCAAATATACCTTTGGGCCACATTTTGGATGAAAATTATATCAAAAGGATTAACCTCCAAGTGAGTCATTACTTTCACCATTAATTCTCATACATTGCCACATATAAATAAGTCTTATTATGTCTGCTGACGGAACTCTCAAAACATGCATAAATTATTAGCAGACTCACTCCAAATCCAGCGGGGCTCTGATATTTGGAGCAAAGGCTAGAACATGGATCACCATAGTCTCCAGCGAGCTCATTACTCCCACCAAAAGGGCAGGACTTTTATGGAGGCAGAAAGGAGATTAACAGATGATGATGATTTTTAGAAGTGCATTTTTTAAATTTAGGCCTATATCCCAAGAATCAAAATGTTCATATACAGTAGTACCATTGTTTCAGTCTCATAACTTGTAATTCCCTGCTCTAGAAGAACGAAGATTATGCTGTGTAAAGTGAATTCACAAAATGGCAGTTTTTCAAAAACCATTGCATTTTGTATCTAATCATGTAATAGTGTCTGTACCGGTGTCACAGAGTGAGAAAATAAAGAATAATGGAGTTTTCATGCAGGTGGAAAACTCAATCATTCAGAAGTGGTAACATTCTGTAAATGGTGAGCCAATGTCCTTGGGAAGAAGGCAAATTGGTCGATTCAACAGTGAAAAACCCCCAAAACAAACGGGAACAGTGGTGGTGGAGTTACTGGACTGAGACACTGAGGAAAGAGGGGTTATTACTTACCTGCATTTGTCTTTGTGGGGAAACAGCTACAGGTAAAAAGATGGATTGCTGACAGAGTAGCATTTCAGGGAAAGAAACTCTAACTGATGTCAGTTGCCATGAGTCTGCACAAAACTGCCAGGACCTCGGATCAATGGAGACGCTCAGGTTTTTTAATCCTGTATCTCTCAACACATTCCCGAAAATGGGCATGACCTCTAAACCTTCTAAACCTATTCCAACTAAACTACTGAAAGAGCTACTTCCCGTTCTTGGACCTCCTCCAGTATGTTGAACATAATAATCGGCTCCCTATGCGGTGGATGTGTACCAAACTCACAAAAAAATGTTAGTGTTCTACAACGGTTTGGTCAAAACAAGAATTGTGATTGGTTGAGACATGTTCTAAATCATGAATTAGCATCATTATTATGAATATATACAAAGAAATATCAATAGAAAAACAGATCAAATTAAATGAAATGCAGCTGCTTTGCTGTTATTCTAGCTGCACGGTTTGACTTGACTGTGTTAGCCGTAGTTGGGTAGCTAGCAAGCCAGCGATAAGAGCATTGCCAGCCAGAATGGCAACGGACATTTAGAACGAACGACTGGGTCGCGTCCATAGACAGAACAAAAAGACTTCACGATTTCTCTGGTAACCTAACTGATAGAATGAACGGACAGCCGGCTTGGCTAGCAACCATAGATGTGTCGGGACTAGGCCAATATTTTTGCTGAAAGGGATGAAATAGTAGCCTATGCATACATTTTTTAAATACATTTTTTAACTTATTGGTAACCCTTTGTAGAAAATCAATTGTACACTCAAGGTTGTGAWTTTTTTTTAGCATGGCTGTGCTGATCCACGGTGCTTGGTTCCACCTCATACCTATGACCGCAGCACAGCCATGCTAAAAACGTTGTATAGCACACCCTCTCCTCTCGTGTCCAATAGCTTTAAAATAGCCTCTCCTGAAAAAGCCAAACCTTGGCCCGGAAAAAAACAAAAAAACAATTGGCCTACAGTATCAGTCAAAAGTTTGGACACACCTACTCATTCAAAGGTTTTTCTTTATTTTTGACTATTTTCTATATTGTAGAATAATAGTGAAGACATCAAAATTATTAAATAACACATATGAAATCATGTAGTAACCAAAAAGTTTGGACACCTACTAATTCAAGGGTTTTTCTTTATTTTTGACTATTTTCTACATTTGATTGGTACTGTATATTGAATCTTCCATTCCTCTCGAAGATTGTGTGTGTGTGTGTGTGTGTGTGTGTGTATTGGACTTGCTACTACCTATCTTGACAATTTGGTTCTGCCGTACATACCTACACGCACGCTACGTTCACAAGACGCAGGCCTCCTTATTGTTCTATGAATTTCTAAGCAAACAGCTGGAGACAGGGCTTTCTCCTATAGAGATCAATTTTTATGGAATGGTCTGCCGACCCATGTGAGAGACAGATTCGGTCTCAACCTTTAATTCTTTACTTAAGACTCTTCTCTTCAGTAGGTCCTATGATTGAGTGTAGTCTGGCCCAGGGGTGCGAAGGTGAATGGCAAGGCACTGGAGTGATGAACCCCCCTTGCTGTCTCTGCCTGGCCGGCTCCCCTCTCTTCACAGGGATTGTCTGCCTCTGACCCTATTGTGGGGACTGAAGCCCTCGCTTGCTAGTGCTCTCCCATGCCATCCCTAGGAGGGGTGCATCACGTTGTGCCAGGCTTTTTCTCTATACTCGATTTGAGTAATTTGATCTTCCTGTCCGGTGTTGTGCCCCCTCGGGCTTGTGCGGTGGGGGAGATCTTACTGGGCTATACTCCGCCTTGTCTCACGGTAGTAAGTTGGTGGTCTGTTAATATCCCCCTGGTGGTGTGGGGGCTGTGCTTTGGCAAAGTGGGTGGGGTTATATCCTGCCGGGTTGGCCCTGTCTGGGTGTATCGTCGGACGAGGCCACAGTGTCCCCTGACCCTCCCCGTCTCAGTCTCCAGTATCTATGCTGCATTAGGGCTAGGGTCAGTCTGTCTTATCTGGTGTAATTCTCCTGTCTTATCTGGTGTCCTGTGTGATCTTAAGTATTGTTAGGTTCTAAGTTCTGGTACAAACCCAGACAGACCCCAAAGGAAGCTCAAGCGAGATTTATTACACCCAACAGGATGTAGTGGCTGCATAGCACAACATACAAGTCACTTAAGCACATATTTATACCTCCTTGTATGTCTTAAGATAAACAATCAGTCTCTGTTGCTGGGCAGGAACTGAGTCTGTTCCTCTTATTGGTATGTCGTGGCCCAGCCTGAGCCCAGAACCTTTGTGGGCAGGGATGTGGATGTGTGTGTGTGTGTGGTGTGTGTGTGTGTGTGTGGTGGTGTGTGTGTGTGTGTGTGTGTGTGTGTGGTGTGTGTGTGTGTGTGTGTGTGTGTGTGTGTGTGTGTGTGTGTGTGTGTGTGTGTGTGTGTGTGTGTGTGTGTGTGTGTGTGTTGTTTGACAAGACTTCAGTTAGAAGGTGTTGTTGGGTGGGCCCCTCTCTCAGAGGTTATTCCCTCTTCAACTGTTGTCCTCACCTCAACCTCGATGTTGAGTTCCACATCTCTCCTTACTCTAGTTCCACAGAGACTAGCCTAGCTTACCAGGAACTGACACTTGACTGTTTCCTTTTACCTACTTCCTTAGCAATATGAATATACAAAAATGCAAGAGCATGTCTGGAAAGACAGACACTTGCTGTACTTCCCGTTGTCACTGCAATAACACACACACAAGCTCCAACATCCTAACCAATAACAAGTCGATACTACTAATAAGCTGTTTATGCAGTTATAAACAGGCTCATTATGTAATTAAAACAAGCTCAAGTGTCACACAGTCTCCAACAGTATGCTCCCTCTTATTCTCCCATCTCTCTCTCGCTCTCTCTCCCTACGGCCATGCCTCAAGACTACCTGGCCTGACGACTCCTGGCTGTCCCCGTCCCCAGTTCACCTGGTCGTGCTGCTGATCCAGTTTCTGCTGTTCTGCCTGCCTATTCAATATGGAACCCTGACCTATTCAATGTGCAACCTTGTTCCAGACCTGCTGTTTTGACCCGCTCTCTCTCTCTCTCTCTACCGCATCTGCTGTCTCAACCTCTGAATGATAGGCTATGAAAAGCCAACTGATATTTCCTCTTAAGGTGCTGTGCTGTTACACCCTCTATAACCACTGTGATTGTTATTTGTGATTAACGTTTCAACATCTTGAAGAACGATCTGGGCTTAATGCCCATGTACTCTTATAATCTCCACCGTGCACAGCCCTTAGAGCCAGGTTCCTCTCTAGGTTTCTTCCTAGGTTCCTGCCTTTCTAGGGAGTTTTTCCTATTGTTGAAATCGGCTAAACTTTGAACATTGCGATATTAAATAAATTATAGGAAAGAAGCATAGAATCAAAGGAGTGAAAGAGACTGGGTTTTATGTCAGAAGTTAATGGTTCTCTGAAGAAAGACAGACGGCTTTGCAATGTGTTGGGTGGACGGGAGGAGCAACATGCTGATATAGGGGAGACAGATGGACATCTGTGGATTAGGTGAAGGAGGGGTTGAGGTCAGGAGGTGAGGTCAGATTTTTAGGGATAGGGGGCAGTATTTTCACTTTTGGATGAATTGGTGCCCAAATTGAACGGCCTCCTACTCTGTCCCAGATGATAATATATGCATATTATTATTCCAATTCGATAGAAAACACTCTGAAGTTTCTAAAACTGTTTGAATTATGTCTGTGAGTATAACAGAACTCATATGGCAGGCAAACTTCCAAACAGGAAGTGAGAATTCTGAAAAGGGTCGATGTGAAAGTCATCGCCTATTCAATTCCCTGTAATTTATGGATCTGTTTGCACTCCATACGCCTTCCACTAGATGTCAACAGTCAGTAGAACGTGGAATGAAGCCTCTAGTGTGATGTGGGACCGGATGGGAGGGGAATGAGTCAGTGGTCTGGCAGAATGCTAGTTTCTAGTCATGCGCGCTGGTCATGGAATGGTCATGTGTGCCATTACTTATACAGACATGAAGAAATGCTCCGGTTGGAACGTTATTGGATATATATGATAACAACATCCTGAAGATTGATTCTCTACTAAGTTTGACCAGTTTATTCGACTTGTAATATAACTTTTTGAAGTTTTCGTCCGACGTTTGCCTTCACTTGCGCCAGTGTTTGGACACGTGTACTACACATGCTCGCTAAAGTTGCTAATTTGACATAAGTAATGGACATTATCGAACAAATAAAACGATTTATTGTGGAAATAGGATTCCTGGCATTGCATTCTGATGAAGATAATCAAAGGTAAGGGAATATTTATGATGTAATTTCGTATTTCTGTTGACTCCAACATGGCGGAGAAATTTTATTTCTATTTGAGCGCCGTCTCAGATTATTGCATGGTGTGCTTTTTACTAAAGTTTTTTTTTAAATCTGACACAGCGGTTGCATTAAGAACCAGTGTATCTTTAATTAAATGTAAAACATGTATCTTTCATCAAAGTTTATGATGAGTATTTCTGTTATATGACGTGGCTCTCTGTAATTACTCCGGATATTTTGGAGGCATTTCTGAACATGGCGCCAATGTAAACCGAGATTTGTGGATATAAATATGCACATTATCGAATTGTGTAACATGATGTCATATGAGTGTCATCTGATGAAGATGTTCAAAGGTCAGTGATTCATTTTATCTCTATTTCTGGTTTTTGTGAAAGCTATCTTTGGCTGGGAAAAATGGCTGTGTGTTTTTTGGATTTGGTGGTGATCTAACATAAATATATGTTGTGTTTTCGCTGTAAAACATTTTAAAAATCGGACCCGATGGGTAGATTAACAAGATGTTTATCTTTCATTTGCTGTATTGGACTTTTTAATGTGTGAAAGTTTAATATTTCTAAAAAATATTTTTGAATTTCACGCGCTGCTTTTTCAGCGGAATGTTGGGGGGGGGTTCCGCTAGCGGAACGTGTGTCCTAGAAAGGTTAATGGAGTAATAAGGGTTTAGTATCTTGTTACCCTCTTCCTGTAGAACCATAAGATGTAAGGATTGAGAGAAGGAGGAGTGTCTTAAGTGGGATGTATATAACTGTGATGGTGAGAAATGTTTTGCTGTCTGAATTACAGCTGTACAGATCCTTTGGGCAGAATTAAACTTGGTTAAAGCTTCTCTAGTGTCCGTGAGTTACTTACTCTGAAAAATAAGAACCTAACAGATGGCAGGATTCATCACGATTTGTAGTCAAACTAAAGAGACCAGATCAGTGGAGCAGAGCTGGCAAAAAACAAGGTAGGCTAGTTCCTATATCTGTTTCCACTCATTTTGACATCTTGGGGAGATGAGAATCGTTGGCTGAACTAATTATGGGACGCGGACCTGGAGAGCCTAAGTTTAATTCTATAGGTCCATTGTGTAACGACCGGTCGTAGCTTTGTGGTATATGCTAGTACCATAAAGTATATAGTAAGTCCCGAGCAGGATAGATCCTGTGGAGGGTAAGTCTTATAGCGAGTAAGTTAATGGTTCTCTGAAGAAAGACAGATGGCTTTGGAATGTGTTGGTTGGACGGGAGGAGCAACATGCTGATATAGGGGAGACAGATGGACGTCTGTGGATTAGGTGAAGGAGGGGTTGAGGTCAGGAGGTGAGCTCAGATTCCCTTAAGGGAGTAATAAGGGTTTAATATCTTCTTATGCTCTTCCTGTAGAACCATAAGATATAAGGATAAGATGTAAGGATTGGAGAGAAGGAGGAGTGTCTTAAGTGGGATGTATATAACTGTGATGGTGAGAAATGTTTTGCTGTCTGAATTACAGCTGTACAGATCTTTAGGGAAGAACTAACTTGGGTAAAGCTTCTCTAGTGTCTGTGAGTTACTTACTCTGAAAAATAAGAACCTAACACTAGCCACTGTGCTTCTACATCTGCATTGCTTGCTCTTTGGAGTTTTAGGCTGGGTTTCTGCATAAACACTTTGTGACATCTGCTGATGTAAAAGGGGCTTTATAAATACATTTCATTGATTGAATTTGATTGAAATCACTTTTTCATGTGGCCAAAACTGACAGCTGAAAAAAAAATGTGTTATGAATAACTACAGTAATTAATTGCTGTGGCATAATGCATCTGTGCACTCTATCAACCTCCTTGGAAAGGTCAAATCCTCGTTTGAGATTTCTGTTGTGATTTTCTATTAATTTAAACAGGTCTGAATTTGACATTTCAGCGGGTGTTTCCAATGGTCTTCAGAAGGCCTAGCTTTGTCCACTCTCAGCAAATGACAAATGGCTTTTCAAAAAAGGACATACATTCTTACCCTTTCTTTTTCACAATTCCATATCCCCAGAACCCCAGAAATAAAACAAGAACATTTTTGGAACATGAACCAACAATGGATGCCCTCCAGGAGCTTATTATACTTTACATTTTCTCCAAGTAAGGTATCTCCAATCAATTAGAGGTCTTACCTTTGCTGATGTCCTGGTACTCCAGCCACAGCTGCCTCTGGACCTGCTTGTTGGGGTACCAGATAGTGCAGGCCTCC
Source organism: Salvelinus sp. IW2-2015 (assembly GCF_002910315.2). Classification (NCBI taxonomy): domain Eukaryota; kingdom Metazoa; phylum Chordata; class Actinopteri; order Salmoniformes; family Salmonidae; genus Salvelinus; species Salvelinus sp. IW2-2015. Next base: position 22,624,729 of record NC_036859.1, read on the forward strand.
TCAAAGCCGTACACTGCCTCTTGTACAAAGTGATTACCAAACTCCCTGAGGATGGAGACAAAATCACTGCGGAGGGTGGCACCGTCCAGGGAGTGGATGGCAGAGCTGAACGCTGATAGGAAACACAGTAAAGGAGTTAGCAACGGACAGGCTATTGACAAATCCATAGTGCCCTGTGTAAAACAGCAAAAGGAACATAGAAACAGACATAATCTGACACACACAAAAAGTACCAGTATTTACTGTACATGTATGATGATACTTATTTTTACTACATTCCATACTCAGAATAAATGATTCTGTCTATGAACAGAATTGTTTGTTCGTTTTTAGGTCAAAAGTAAGTAAGACTCAGCTGCCGGTATTATAAAATACGAAACATAAGCATACTGTACACTTATGCTGCACTTCAATTTCAAGTTTTAGGTAAACGTCCTAATGAAAACTCAAGTTTGTGAAATTATGAGCTATGACAGTGATCAGACTGTGATAAAAGTGCCATCTGTAAACTTGAGTCTTTCTTTAAGTCTTAAATTGAGCCTTCATGAAGTCCTCATAGTTGAGTCATTAGTATTTACACTTGCTGGTGTTTTTATATCTTTGGGAAAACACTAAATAACATGTACAGCTCTTCAACTTTTCCATTATCATTCAAGAGCCCTAACATTAACATCCCACCACTCACAACAAGCTACTCCCACACCACATTTACATTATGAAGCAACAGTGATGAATGACACAGAACAGTCCTTGTGAAAGATGGTCCTTTGGTATCAGGTGTAAAAATCAGTAACCACCCCCCACACACTTCTGTGTCGGATGAAATATGAAGACCTACAACAGTAAGAGTAATAGAGCTAGTAATAGAACATTCCTATCGGATATGCATTAGTAATGACACATCTATATACAGTATGTAATGTTTATGTTATATTACAAAAACGTGTGGCGAATTAACACAAAATGCATACAGATACATACGCTAAATGATACATATGGTAACCATAAGAAAATAATACGAAAACAAATCCAAAAACCATTCAAGCCCAAATAAACTATTCTGCAACTTTCTGTCAGTCTGAAAACTCATTACACATTCATATAAAAACTTTTAGCATGTTGATGTGGGCTGTTCAGATGATGAAGCATCACCATATGGTAAAACATTAGATAAAAAATAACTAAATAGAAACTCCAAAAGATCCCAAAAAAGAATAGTATGAAGAACGTCAAGGAGCTCTACAGCAACGTGCTCTCAACAGTAGAGAGCCCTTCTGAGAAGTAGTGCTTCGCTAAATACTAGGGATGGGCATTTGAAATGATTTCCGTATTTGAATAATATCATTATATTTTTTGGGGATATCCGGATAGTCGAAATGAACACTTCAATAGAGATTTGATGGCGTGATTTAGCTGAAATTACTGAAGCTGGAAACATATCTCCCTCACTAACTTTGAGCATCAGCTGCAGCTTACCYATCACTGTACCTGTACACAGCCCATCTGTAAATAGCACACCCAACTACCTCATCCCCATACTGTTATTTCTATTTTTTGCTCTTTTGCACCCCAGTATCTCTACTTGCACATCATCATCTGCACATCTATCACTCCAGTGTTAATGCTAAATTGTAATTATTTCACCACTATGTCCTATTTATTGCCTTACCTCCCTAACATTACTACATTTGCACACACTATACATAGATTTTTCTATTGTGTTATTGACTGTACATTTGTTTATCCCATGTGTAACTCTGTGTTGTTGTTTTTGTTGCACTGCTTTGCTTTATCTTGGCCAGGTCGCAGTTGTAAATGAGAACTTGTTCTCAACTGGCCTACTTGGTTAAATAAAGGTTAAATAAAAAAAGTGTACTTAAAAAAAAAAAGGAGAGCTGGTGCCCTGCTTGTTTCAGCAGAAGGGTGGGGGAGGGGCAATAGAGGAGCAGGCGCTGGTGTGTGTGACAGTCTATGTGTGTGGCACGGAGGGAGCGCGCGAGAGAGAGAAAGTATGGAGTCAAATCCGATTCAAAAGTCGAACAGGTTTGAGATGGAGCGTGTGAGCGAGCAAGATGAAACATCATTGCAGAGCAAATACATGAGTCGAGTGTGCAGAGGACGGGTCCCGCGAGCGCAGGCCAGCGTGGTGTGCGCAAATTAAACTTGAGAGCTTGTGAGTGTGACTCTGAGCGAGCAGAACTGCATTTCCGCACCTAGTAAATTCATTTGAGAGCAGAGATTTTTGCTACTACATGTCAAACTCTTACTACATGTCAAGACCCACAACAAATTTCCAGTTTGCGCTCCAAAATCCATTTTGCTCTATAATTTCATATTAGGGAGATTTCTAGCCAATGAACATAGCCTGTAGCAGTCTACTGAATCGAAATTGCCCAGGTTATGTAATCACGGCTTGATTGCTCTCTAACCTGATTAAAGGGGACGGTGAAAGGTAATAACAATAATAATAAATAATAACAATAATTAATAATAATAAAGAAGGCAGTTCGATAGTTTTTCAGGAGCGTAATTAGTAGAGTAATCAACTATGATTTCAATATTGAAATTGAAGTATGTAGTTAATTGATCRTCTGTTATTAAAGCAGGCTATTAATGAGGCAAACTAGGTTAACGTCAGCTAGCTAAGAAGCTAACTACTAACTAGCTAGCTAACTAACGTTATTGATTTATCCCCATTAGCCGACGCCAATGGTGACAGCTAGTCTTACTGGGGTCCGACACATAACAAAAAATATATTACAGACAAAATACTTTACAATTGACAAACATTTTAAAACATTAACATGTAGTGTGTGTGTGCACCTACAGTACCAGTCAAAAGTTTTTCTTTACTTTTACTATTTTCTACATTGTCGAATAATAGTGAAGACATCAAGACTATGAAACAATGCACATTAAATCATGTAGTAACCGAAGAAGTGTTAAAGAAATCAAAATAGATTCTTCAAAGTAGCCATCCTTTGCCTTAATGACAGCTTTGCACACGCTTGGCATTCTCTCAACCAGCTTCACCTGGAATGCTTTTCCAACAGTCTTGAAGGAGAGGTCAAGTTCCTAACCAAATAATAGACAATATTGTTAACCGTTAACTGCATATTTTAAGATAAKGTTTGATTGAAATATAGATTTAATAACTTTTACCCTGTCAGTTTTTGTGCAGTAAAAGTAAATGAGAATGACCTCAAACCATTTCTCTCTCTCCATCACTCTTTCCATGCAGGTCCACTGGCACTAATATGTTCTCTGCTCAGCTGACAGAGACAAGAGATACAGGAATCCATTATGTTCCAAGTAGGTTACCTTGGCCCTCCTGTAGGCACAGCACTCTGGGGACTTCCTGCAGGTAACCATGATATTCACCAATCACCCCCGTAACTTAATCATTAGTGGTACTGAGAGTTCCTCTAATTTCTTTGACGCTGTATGAAGGTATTGTGCATAGGACATGTGTCACGTAGAGAGGATGATGACTAACTGCTGTCTATTGGTTAGAAAGATGGTTCAATACTGAATGTATGTGATAGTCATTGCTAAACAATATGAGTATTGTAGGTAAGGGATAAAGTGAAAACCTATAGGAGGATAGCTCTTCACGAGGTGGGTTGGTCATGAAATGGCAGCAGGCTGTTCAATACTGAGCCATGGTGACTGATAAGCGCCGTGGATTGGTACAGGGCAATTCCATGGTAACAGAGTGATGCTGAGACTCATACGTTTCACTCTAAAATGTATGTCATACAAACCAATGATTGCAAATTGTTAAAAGTAGTTAGTCCTTGTGCATAGAGTTATATGGTCAATTTCCCTTTGAAATCATTGTTTTTTGTTTGACATACATTTTATAGTGAAACATCTGAGCATCATGATTCCATGATACCATGGAATTGCCCTATAGCTTGGCTCAGTCACACATCATGTGTTTTCACTTATTTGGATAAATTATTATCCATAGTTGCCTCATTTGATGCAGCCACAGCCGTCTTATAATTGATTGTTACCTTGAATGCAACATTAAGATGTTAAAACATGAACTCTGTCTGTGACATTTCCTGACTTCTTATTTTCCTCTCTCTGTTCTCAGGAGACAGGTCAGTGTGTGTAGAGAGAACACGTTTGACCAGGTGGAGTCAGGCTTCTACTTCATCACCCTGGCCCACTACGCCAATGAGGCAGAGGATGCCAAGTTTGGACCAGTGAGTCACCAACTCATCGTATGCCTTACACAACTCAGCACATATGTATTGCTCCACCTTCCTCAAACTGTAATGTCCTACTTTTGTTGATCTTTTTACAAATGTCTATGGATAGTACAGGGATTTTAAATTGGGAATTCGACTCCAACCTAAATCTAATTCCATCTCCTGTATTGTTCTGCCCTATCTATAGATTATGTTGATGCTCCACTGTAAGAACCTGGAGATCTTCATTGGTTCTGAGGGAGGTGACGTGGCCACAAACAGTGCCTGGAACACCTTCCAGCGCTACTGCTGTCTGGAGAACAGCCAGAGGGTGGTCAAGACACCTGCTGTAACTTCATCTTTAGTGTGTCAGCTCTGCTGCACCTGGGAGCTAAAGGTATGGCACCACACTCCCAACAGTCATGTATTCTTAAACATACTTGAATGTTCATTTATGTGCAATCAGCAGTTGAAACAATAACAAAGCGTTCTCCCCGCCCTGTTTCGGTAAAAAGCTGAGGGATTCAAATTCATAGACAGAGCTACGGATGCAAGGACTGACCATCGCGCCTCCTAAAACCCCATTAGAGGAGACGACCCAAGTTCCTCACCTCAGACCTCCTCCGATGGGTTTTGAGAAGGATGCGAGTAGAGAGAAAGTGAGGAGTTGAGCAGAGATTAATTGGGACAGAGCTCATGTCATTGTTTTGGGTGGAAACTTATGTTGAATGATACATTTATTCTGTTTGCACTTATATCTTTGTTCTACTCGTCCTCTTTCCACAGATGACTCTAGCTTGCTGATAACATCTGACTTGATGGGACTCCTGTATTACTGACTATATAAAATAAAATGTCCAATGCCAAATGGAAATAATTTCAGATTCTGTAATTGATGGTAGATGGTAATGGTAGTTCCAATCACACAATTTCTATAAAACAAATATATTTTCCTTAGTGCAATGTTTGGTGAATGCATGGTGTTGTTTTTTCCACAGTCCTCCTTTGAATGCTGTGTGTACTGATTTAGTTCTAAACGGCCATCATCAAGTCAATCCTCACCTCCTCCATCACTGCAACATATTGTACAGTCTGCTGAGAGGGTCATTGGCTGCCACCTACCCTCCATTGAGGTCCTGCACGACTCCAGGGCAAGGAAGCGTGCAGGAAAGATCATTGCTGACCCCTTCCACCCCCTCTTCCAAAGACTCCCCTCTGGAAAACGGTTCAGGTCAATCATGACCAAAACCTCCTGCCACCTGAACAGTTTGTTCCCCAGTGCCGTGGTCCTCACCAACTGGCCACCTGGTACACGATGATCCTCTCATCCATGGACATCGCATTCTGCACTATTCATAAACAGACTATGCACCCTGCACTATCATCCCAGAACTACACATTGCGCTTTGCACTATCTGCACATCTCATACATGCATAGTTTATGTATGTGGATCTGTGTCAATTCTGCATCTATATATTATTTTTTTTGTATTCTGTTTATCGTCTGTCTGTACATTCTGTTTATTGTGGCAGCACCATTTCACAGAGTCAAATTCCTGTACATGTGAATAAAGCTGATTTAGCTGGTTTATCATGTCAGTTAACATTCTATTATTAGGGACTAGTTATGTACTGTATGAACTGTAGCAGATTCTCCCTTTTGTGTGTCCTTGGGCTTAAGAATTCTCTTCGGTCATTGTCACACATTCCTATAGGCAGGAACTCAAACAGGAATTACCCATCGTAAGGACTGTTCAATACTGGTCTGACCAATCGGAATCCATGCTTCAAGATTGTTTTGATCACGCGGACTGGGATATGTTCCGGYTTGCCCCTGAGAATAACACTGATGTACAGTTGAAGTTGGAACTTAGGTTGGAGTCATTAAACCTCGTTTTTCAACCACTACACAAATTTCTTGTTAACAAACTATAGTTTTGGCAAGTCGGTTAGGACATCTACTTTGTGCATGACACAAGTCATTTTTACAACAATTGTTTACATACATATTATTTCACTTATAATTCACTGTATCACAATCCAGTGGGTCAGAAGTTGGACATCTACCGTCCTGTGAGTTTTCAGTCCAACCCTAATTTAACACACCTGATTCTACTAATTAGCTGCTCAACAAGACCTTAACTAGCTGAATCAGATATGCTAAATTTGGGTTGGACTGAAAACCTACAGGACAGTAGATCTCCAGGAAGAGGGTTGGGGAGCCCTGATAAACAAACAGCTCTGCAGTCCATCGCAAACAGAATGCTTGTAATAGCCAGTCACAACACTGGACTGGCCAATGGCAGGAATTTGCTTGTTCATCCAACAATCCAGTGAAAGTGACCAATCTAAGGTTTCTAGACACGCACCTGCCTTTATTAAGCCCGCCCACCTGAAATCCAAACCAAAGGTGTCTTGAGCGAGAGCAATTTTAGAAATTGAGAGTGAAAACTTGACAATGACAAGTGACTATTACTGGTGAACAATTTAATGCATTCGAATAGATTTTTTTACACATTTGAAATATATTTATTTGTTTACATTTCTATATGTATTTTTGATCTATGACTGACGTTCTGCTCGCTCAAAGTRACACTTGCAAGCTCTCAAGTTTAATTTGCGCTCTCAACTGGCCTGTGGACTCGCGGGACCCGTCCTCTGCTCACTCGACCACATTTATTCTCTCTACCCAGTGTTTGCTTGCGCAATGATGTTTAACTTTTGCTTGTGCGCTCCATCTTGTGTGCGTTCGACTGTTGAATCGGATTTGACACCATAGTAAGTAGCCAAAACGACTCGCGCTCGTTAAACAAGCTTGTTGCTCCCATAGGTAATATGTCATACCATCTGGTAGTGCCTGTCTTGACTGCATCAAATCAATGAAAAGAAGCTAGTTAGCTACAGTAGCAGGCTAGCTAGCTAAAGTAGCCAAACTAAGTTGGCCAGCTAGCTAACTAAAGTAGCCATGATAAGTTAGCCAGCTAGCTAACAAAAGTAGCCAAGCTAAGTTACTAAAGTAGCAAGGCTAATTGATGCTATTTTGCTGCTCTCCCCTGTCCTTGTCTAAAGGAACTCCATCCATATGAAACAACAGCCTACATGTTCATTGATCATTGTAGTATACTCCTTCCCATTTAACCAACTTAATTCCATAACTTTAATTCCATTTTGCATTGATTAGAAATCTCCCACTTTACTTGTTCCACATGGAGCCTCTGACTGTGATTTGATTGACCGACAATAATAACAAGCTACACATGTCAAACGTGTAGGGTACTGGTGCGTCTTTTTTATGGGGCGCATTCATAAAAACTGTCATAAAACTATTACAATTTAGAATGTAATGGTCTATCCTTGTAGGCAATGTTGCAATGCAGACAATTATATTACATTTTAGACAAAGCCTTTAAAAATATATATAATAATCAAAAAACATTATACTCTCCCAAGTAATTGTATACTAACCTCCGTTTGGATATTTCAATATTCTAATAACTATTTCCATCCTTACTAAATACCTATCAGCAGGGCCTGTCAAAATCTTTTGGTTTACCTCCGATACAAAGCTATGTGGATGATGATAGCTTATCAGACCATGAAGGGAGGCTGTGCTAAACCATGGCTAAGTGATGCAAATGTGGAATGCTTCAGGCTAATGTAATGTGCCACATTTTGACTTGACGTACACTGTTGAAGTGTGTACGTAGCTCACTGCATAGAAGATTAAGAGAACCTTGCATTTATAAAATCCTGATTAGAATTTTTAATAAATAGAACCATAAATAGAACCCTTTAACGATGAGTTGGTTACCTTGAGAGAGTACCCACTGGTTTAGTTTGACGTGGTACAGGATGGACCTCAGCCGCCATTGCTGGATGAGTGGGTACCCAGAGACCTCACTGTAGTTTACCATTCCTGTAAGAGACACAACATATCAGCTATGATTTTCCATTCCAGTTAACAGTGCTTCAAAGCATAACATGAAAGAGGTAGATTAACAAAGAAAATAACTAATGTTAAGGACAGATAACTTGTACTGCACATTCGCAAATAGCGACTATCTCTTATGCAACATACAAACAGTGGCTGTCGGTGACAGATCCTTAATTCACTCTCTGATGGGTTGGAAAAATACTGATCCACACAAAAGACAATCATATAATGGTATCAAGCACTTTGACTTGATTACTAAACCACCAGATAACAGAATAGAGAAAAATCATTCACATTCTGCCTGCCTACTGAGGCTTGACGAAAACCTTAATTGGTTAGTCCATCAAAAATGTTTTTACAGATGCCTTGCTTCTTATGGTAATGATTGACTTGGTCAGCTTGTTGTGGATAAGAACAAATCATTGATGGCAAGAAAAGCATAACAAATGTGGCTATGAAAATACATTGGGACATGGCAACATTCATCATCCAAATCCTTTCTCCAGATGAGATGAATCATTGCTATTCTACCTCTGGTTTCGGTGCGAGTTAAGATCCCTCACACTTCACCATATGTAGRGTTGGCACGGTGATAAATCATCTCATCTCCTATGGCAACTGTCAGCAATGCTGAGCTGTGAAAGATATCACACCCATATATCAATGTAACTTTCCCTTCATATTTTAAACATCTGGAAGATATCAAAAGCCACAACATATCCTTGAAGCTTTGAGAGCTGCTACATCGTCGGTCAAAATATCTGCGAGACATAAAAGAGCACATTCAGGATGTCATGGAGTAATTCACAACTGTATGAGGACATTCTGGGCCCATGTCACAACATATCACCCTTCTAGGAGGCAACTACATGTTTCGACGCCCAGAGGAGGACAGACACTGAAAGATACATTTAATTCTACTGAAAGTACTACTGAATGAGAACTGTAGTATTGTATTGTCAATGTGGTATCCTATTGGTATTGAGTGATTAATGCCAGAACTTACCAATTCACGACTGTATGAGTACCTATCATGCTTCTGAGAGACACTAAAATATATACTTTTTGTTTTCATTACTAGTGAAATGAGAGCCGTGTTGTCCTATTGATATTGTGTGGGTAATTTGTGTTCCCCTGGAAAGAACACAAATACTGTGTAGAGGATCATTGTCTTTCAGTATAAATAAGGGGTAATGCATGCACTGTATTTGTAATTCAGCTAGAGAGCCAAGTGAAAATTGTGCCGGTAACCGTTCCTTTTTAAAGCTATTCTCTGGAAATTAATCGCTTGGCAGTGGCTTGACATATCGTATGAACTTGATGAATAAGGCTCTAAATGTGATGTTCACGCATTGTCCTCACCTTGAACAACATTCATTTATCCCTTCTTATGGGAAAACGCTCCCCAAACAATACAATTCCTGGTTGTAGGCGCAGTGCTGCACCGTACCCGTCCCGTTATAAAATTAATAACAAGCCAAAACATATACAGGCTATATTCTTTCTTTTCAAAGGCCTTGTCTCCATTTACCCCTTGGGTGCTCTGCTCTCGTTGTCTGACAGAATGATTCATATGACTGAACTTAACAGTCTCTACCTAGCAAACCAAAATTGGTTCTGTGAAAGTTCCCAGAACATTCGTTAGGTCACGGCAAATGGTCTCATAACACAAAAAGTGTCCAGTCGTGCTGATGATTATAGAACATTTGTATAAAACATTCACCTGATGTTGCAAAACTAGAATCTGTTATGTAAAGGTTCCCAGAATGTTTCATTAGGTTGTGGGAGTCTGGTGAGAACATTGTGGGGACATCACAAAAGAGATGTTGACAAAACAGAAAAACTGTCTTTATTCAGAGGATTCTACAATGTTTTTTTAAGGTGCAAAAAACATTAATCTGATGTTGCAAGAATGTTTCCAGAACACATTTCAAATCAAATCAAACTGTTTGTCACATGCTTCGTAAACAATAGGTGTAGACTAACATTGAAATGCTTACTTACAGGACCTTCCCAACAATTCAAGGAGAAAGAAAAAAGAAATAATAGAAAAGTAAAACACGCAACAATAAATACATACTGAGTAACAATAACTTGGCTATATACATGGGGTACCAGTACCGAGTCGATGTGCAGGGTACGAGGTAATTGAGGTAGATATGTACATACATATAACTAGGAATAAAGTGACAGTAGTAGTTCGCAGCAGCTTATGTGACAAGTCCAAAAAGTTTGTGCAAAAAGGGTCATTGCAGATAGCTATTTGGTTAACTATGTAACCCTTTCCTGCAGTCAATGACCAAAAGTGCCCTCTTTGGCCTCATGAGTGGAATGTTATTAATATTTTTCATAATTCTATAATTCATGAAATAAAAAACGAAAATCCGGTGTATTAACATACACTAGAATGAACATAGATTGAAGAGAGAAAGAGAAAATACACAAATCAAGGACTAGGAGGCAGAGGAGATCCGAATATCAAACCCAATGTGTAACCATGATGGAGCTAAGATCTAATACCCTGAGGGCACTTTTAAATCTCTGTGCCACCACGGCCAAATCTTTTTCTAGAATCTTCTCTCAGGAAAATTCATAGCGACAACCACAGGTGGAAGTTATCTTATGGCTCATAGAACCCCAGTAACTATGGGACCCCATGTTCCATTTCACTCTTGGATAAGTAAAAGAATGAATGACTGAGGGAAGATGTGGAACATTGGGAATTACCAGGCTGACACTCCTCCACTAATCTAATGGGAAACTAAAWGTGCGTCCCAAATGGAACCCTATTTTCTATATAGTGCACTACTTTAGACCAGATTCCCCATAGCGTGCACTATGTAGGGAATTAGGGTGTCATTTGTGACACATCCTAACAGTAATATAGCAGCAGAGCCCCACTCTTTCTCAGGATACTGACAAGAGAACTAAAGCCTATAGGAGGAGCAAAATGTTAGCTCTTGAAAAGATGTATGGAATGGCTGTACATAATGCCTCAATAATCCAATGGCAAAGTTAAATGGTAGAAAATGATCATATACAGTGCATTCGGAAAGTATTCAGACCCCTTTTCTCTCTCATTAATCTACATTCAATACGCCATAAAGACAGAGCAAAAACTGTTTTGAAAGTTTTGCACATTTATTAAAAATAATAATACTGGAAATATCTCATTTGTTGGAAGGTGAACCTTCACCCCAGTCTGAGGTTCTGAGCGCTCTAGAGCAGGTTTTCACCAAGGATCTCTCTTTACTTTGCTCTGTTCATATTTCTCTTGATCCTGACTAGTCTCCCAGTCCCTGCCGCTGAAAATCATACCCACAGCATGATGCTGCCTCGACCATGCTTCACCGTAGAAATGGTGCCAAGTTTCCTCCAGACGTGGCGCTTGGAATTCAGGCCAAATATTTTAATTTGTATTTTTTTAATTTAAATAGGCAAGTCAGTTAAGAACAATACTTATTTTACAATGACAGCCTACCCCAGCCAAATCCGGCCGACGCCTTGGTCACCAAGGCCCTTCTAACCCGATTGCTCAGTTTGGCCAGGTGGCCGGCTCTAGGAAGAGTTGGTGGTTCCAAACTTCTTCCATTTAAGAATTATGGAGGCCACTGTGTTCTTGGGAACCTTCGAATGCTGCAGAGATATTTTGGTAACCTTCCCCAGATCTGTGCCTTGACACAATCCTGTCTCTGCGCTCTACAGACAATTCCTTGGACCTCATGGCTTGGTTTTTGCTCTGACATGCACTGTCAACTGTGGGAGCTTATATAAACAGGTGTGTGCATTTCCAAATCAGGTGGAAACTAATCAAGTTGTTGAAACACCTCAAGGTTGATCAATTGAAACAGGATGCACCGGAGCTCAATTTCGAGTCACATAGCAAAGTGTCTGAATACCTACAGTTGAAGTCGGAAGTTTACATACAACTTAGCCAATTACATTTAAACTCAGTTTTTCACAATTCCTGACATTTAATCCTAGTAAAAATTCCCTGTCTTAGGTCAGTTAGGATCACCACTTTATTTTAAGAATGTGAAATGTCAGAAAAATAGTAGAGAGAATTATTTATTTCAGCTTTTATTTCTTTCATCACATTCCCAGTGGGTCAAAAGTTTACATACACTCAATTAGTACATGGTAGCATTGCCTTTAAATTGTTTAACTTGGGTCAAACGTTTCGGGTAGCCTTCCACAAACTCCCATAATATGTTGGGTGAATTTTGGCCCATTCCTCCTGACAGAGCTGGTGTAACTGAGTCAGGTTTGTAGGCCTCCTTGCTCGCACACACTTTTTCAGTTCTGCCCACACATTTTCTATAGGACTGAGGTCAGGGCTTTGTGATGGCCACTCCAATACCTTGACTTTGTTGTCCTTAAGCCATTTTGCCACAACTTTTGAAGTATGCTTGGGGTCATTGTCCATTTTGGAAGACCCATTTGCGACCAAGCTTTAACTTCCTGACTGATGTGTTGAGATGTTGCTTCAATATATCCACATTTTCTCTCCCTCATGAAGCCATCTATTTGTGGAAGTGCACCAGTCCCTCCTGCAGCAAAGCATCCCCACAACATGATGCTGCCACCCCGTGCTTCACGGTTGGGATGGTGTTCTTCGGCTTGCAAGCGACCCCTTTTTCCTCCAAACATAACAATGGTCATTATGGCCAAACAGTTCTATTTTTGTTTCATCAGACCAGAGGACATTTCTCCAAAAAGTATTATCTTTGTCCCCATGCGCAGTTGCAAACCGTAGTCTGGCTTTTTTATGGCGGTTTTGGAGCAGTGGCTTCTTCCTTGCTGTGCGGCCTTTCAGGTTATGTCGATATAGGACTCGTTATACTGTGGATATAGATACTTTTGTACCTGTTTCCTCCAGCATCTTCACAAGGTCCTTTGCTGTTGTTCTGTGATTCATTTACACTTTTCGCACCAGAGTACGTTCATCTCTAGGAGACAGAACGCGTCTACTTCCTGAGCGGTATGACGGCTACGTGGTCCCATGGTGTTTATACTTGCGTACTATTGTTTGTACAGATGACCGTGGTACCTTCAGGCGTTTGGAAATTGCTCCCAAGGATGAACCAGATTTGTGAAGGTCTACAATGATTTTTCTGAGGTCTTGGCTGATTTCTTTTGATTTTCCCATGATGTCAAGCAAAGAGGCACTGAGTTTGAAGGTAGGCCTTGAAATAGATCCACAGGTTACACCTCCAATTGACTCAAATGTTGTCAATTAGCCTATCAGAAGCTTCTAAAGCCATTACATAATTTTCTGGAATTTTCCAAGCTGTTTAAAGGCACAGTAAACTCAGTGTATGTAAACTTCTGACCCACTGGAATTGTGATACAGTGAATTATACGTGAAATAATCTGTCTGTAAACAATTGTTGGAAAAATGACTTGTGTCATGCACAAAYTAGATGTCCTAACCAACTTGCCAAAACCATAGTTTGTTAACAAGACATTTGTGGAGTGGTTGAAAAACGAGTTTTAATGACTCCAACCTAACTTCCGACTTCAACTGTATGTAAATAAGTTATTTCTGTTTTTTATTCGTAATAAATTTGCAACCATTTCTAAAAACCTSTTTTCACATTGTTATTATGGGCTTTTGTGTGTAGATTGATGAGGAAATGTTTTTATTTAATCCATTTTAGAATAAGGCATTAACATAACAAAATGTGGAAAAAGTCAAGTGTTCTGAATACTTTCCGAATGCACTGAATGTTATTGGAATAAATCACTAGGACTACCACTCATCTCTCCTTGACCAAGTCTTCTCATATGAATAATTTCCATTGCTCCTCAATACATAAGTCTAATGTCATCAGTTGAAGGGCTCTCATACAGTATTGCATAAGTGGTGCCCTCTCTTCCATAACCATATTCATTACAAAGCATACTCTACACCACAGCATCCATAGTACATCTAGGTAATATTGAAAACAATATATCCATATTTCTAAAATGTACTCTTTAAGAGGTACGTGGAGATGCACATTTTGTTTGCTAATTGAAACAAGAAAGGTTATATGGATAGTTTGCATAATGGCCTGCAATCAATTCAAATCATATTGAAAAGATAAACTCATGTTAATGCATTTGTTACTCAAAAGGTCAGATATTCAGAACAGGTTATGTGATAAGTTCAGGTTTAATGGTTACGCTTAAGATTAAGGTAAAGTTGACCAACATGGAAGGTTATTTGTTAGACCACTGCAACTGAAGATATTCTGAACACTAGCTTTCCACTCTTCACTCAAGTTTTGATTGTAGATGGGCCAAAGTAACAAACCTGGTAGGAGACCTTGAAGCCCCATAAAATGGATGAAACATTGAAACTACAACAGTAGGAACTTCCTACATTTAAAGAATCAAACTAATTGAGGCCATTCATCAATCAGCATCAAAGACTTTAATTAACGAGGCAGATGCTGCTCATACTGAGGTTGAATCCCAAATGGCATCCTATTCCCTATATAGTGCACTACTTTTGACCAGAGCCCTGGTCAAAAGTGGCTCACTAAATAGAAAATAAGGTGGCATTTGGAACGGAACCTGAGTTTCTTAAAAAAATTCAAGGTGAAACCCTTTCCATTTTAGCATTGCTGAAGGTAATATAGTTTATGATACATTGACAGTTCCTATCTCCCAGATACCTCTGTGCTTTAGTGGTCACTAGGCCATATGCTGCAGCTTTAATTGAGAGGGACATGGGGAGAAGGTGTCTCTGTGTCACAGTATGAATCACTGCCATTCTGCTTACGTCAATGATCAAACCACCAACCACCAGTTCAGTTCGTACCGAGCGCACCAAAGACTTTCCAAATAAGTATTTGTAGCCTACTATAATCCTGACACTAGAAATAAACAACCATCTCTAACTAGACTGTAGTGTCAGTCAGTATACACTTCTGAGAAATGATTTCCCTGTGTTCTGTCACGTCTTACAGAAACTGAGATCTCTGTCGGCGTCTCCTCAGAGGAGGCCTGTAGATCCCAGAGGAACAGGTGCTCATCATGATGGCAGTCTTTGTGAGGGGCCACCCTTAAGGTCCATGCTCCCATGCTGGGCCCCCACTATATTAATTATCACATCTAATGCTGTCAGTTAATTAATTGACGTTTACCGCAGGAAATGAGTCAAGCAATTCCATATGATTAATCAGTGTCAAAGAACAAATTAAACCCCAAATGTGATTAACATTGAGGGCTGCATCCAAATGTGAATTTTAATGGAGCTTTTTCATGTACGCCAGAAATTAAGTTTTACTACTCACAGGTATAACACGTATTCATACAATGCTGTTGTCATGGAAATATATCCGTGTAACTATACACCAGGGATCATCAACTAGATTCAGATTTTTTCTTGAGCGGATGGTTGGGGGGCAGGAAGGAATAATTTGTAGACTGCAAATACATTGACCGCAAGTAGCCCAAACAAATATAATGTTTGACTTGCTTACATTTGTATACGATCACGTGTCGCTCTATTATGCATGGGAATACTTGGGAACAGATGTATTAAATTAAAATCACTTGGAGCTGATTTCCTGGTGTTTTTACAGACTTTTATGTCCAACAATAAATATTAAAAAATACTAACGTTTTTTTGCTCAGAAAACTCAACCTCTGGGCCGCTAGTTGGGGAACCCTGCTATACTCCTACTACTAGTAGATTACTGCAGAAACGTGACCTTTTAACCTTTTTACCCGTGAGTTCCATATATCTCTAACGGTCGCCCTAGTGTGAGTTTTTTCATGTGCGGATGTCAGAATGCACTCACTGTTCCAAAATGTGATTGTTACGCAACAGGAAAGTTAACCAGCGCTGCCCTCAAACCTGCTAATTATCTATAGGCTATGTTTCAACTTGTCAAATTTCAAATTCATTTCTAACAACTTTTATTTTCTAACAGTTTGAATTAAGGTGTGTTCCGCCTCCTCATTAATTCATATAAGAAGTAGCCCATTTCAATGTTGCGGACAATTTATGTTTGAGGCTTTACTGAGTCGGACAAACTTCTCTCTTCAATGAGGCCAAGCACTTCGCCAGTGCTTGGCTGAAAAGTTGCCAAACTAAGTTAATATTTTTCAGGCAATGGGTGCAGCCATCTTTGACTTTGTTTATTTGTGCCTTATAGTGAATGGCATTGTGGGATAGGGAGTTTTCACTTGTCAAACAAAAACAAACATGGCTGCCATCATAAAGAATTTAGCCAAATCTCTTTCTAAACGATATTACATTTCTCCCTTGTGCTCACCAGAGATGTGATACATTGTAAACAAGTCTAGCTGTTAGGTCGCTAACTTGTTATTTAGACTGGTTTATGGAATGAGTTTGGCTGTGGATGTGTTCCGTGTGATGTTTGGATGACGAAGTTCACATTTATCTTTTACAATAAAAGGTGAAATTGAGGAATAAAGTTGTGAAGACTTTTTTCCATCAGTACAAAACATTTTTGTCAGATCCTTTTCAGACAACAATGCTGTTTAGACGCGTCTGGTGGATCATATGTTCTGTTGCTACAGTACCAATCACATATTTGCGATGGTACGCTGCATGGACCACTCAACAATGATCACAAATTATGTGATCGTACGTGTCAAAGGGTTAATAATATCAATGGTTTCAGTTTGTCTTTAAGAGAAAGACACATTATTTTATACAAAGGTAAAACCAATTAGGTGGGTCACCTTGGGTGCATATATTTGTCCTAGTTCACATATGTGCATGTGTGTATTATAAACATGTGTGAATAGAAAATGTGTTTTTGCATATCCCAACTGCCCCTGACACACCCTCAGAGAGTGGGGTCACAACCAGCCATTATCACCAGTGACCCTGGAGCAATTAGGGTTAAGTGCTCAAAGACAGATTGCCCACCTTGTCAGCTCGGGGATTCAAACAACATTTTCTTTTTACATTTTAGTAATTTAGCAGACGCTCTTATCCAAATCGACATAAAGGAGCTATTAGGGTTGCTCAAGATTTTTTATCTAGTCGTCTCAGGATTCAAACCAGCGACCATTCAGTTACTGGTCCAACGCTATTAACCGCTAGGCTGCCTGCTGCCCTAGTAAAAGGTGGATATGTACTCCATAAAGTATATATTTGCTGAACAGGAAAAACGCAAATTGGCTAATTCCGTTAATTGTGAAAAGAAAATATATGTTGTAGCATGTGAATGCATGAGCAAGCCTGAGTCTGATTCCATATTAACATAGCAATTATCTTTGAAGCTAGGGAACAAGCTCAGCTTGTGTAGTAAAACTAGTTAACTTTATATACCAGTCTGTAAATTCAAATTGCCTTGGCAAGTAAACAATTACTGTAACTGTGCAACCAATTAATAGCACATGAGGAGAGGAGAGCGAGAGAAGGATCCTTTTAGAATGTTAAACATGGCTCTCCTAAGTGTGACACAATTAGGTTTGTACTTGGAAAACAGACAATGTAATTTTGTGGAATGTTAGTATATCTTAACTTAACCTTTGTTGCTAAAAATCAACTGCTTTATTTCACATATAATCGCATATATTAAGAAAAAAAAGGGCGTCAGGTAGCCTAGCGGTTAAGAGCGTTGGGCCAGTAACTGAAAGGTAGCTGGTTAGAATCCCTGAGCCGACTAGGTGAAAAATCTGCCAATGTGCCCTTGAGCAAGGCACTTAACTATAATTGCTCCTGTAAGTCGCTCTGGATAAGAGATTCTGCTAAATACTTAAATGTAATGTAAGAAAACTCAATGTCTCACCTATTCCACACTCACTTAAATAAAATGACACTGGCTTCAAGGTTTTAGACAAATTGCCTGTCAGTCAAAACAACACTTACTGTCACTCTCATCATTTGTCAGGCTAATGCAGCTATGATAAGCCACAATGAAATTGCGAATAAGCTACCCAACCTGACTGGAGTGTTACAATGTATGTTTTAGTGATTTATTAAAACTTTTTCAACATAATTATAGAGATGGCATTTATTGGGAAATAAAATAAAATAAAATAAAAAAAGGACTGATGCAAATAAACTGAGCCACAGAATGGTTCTGTGGGAAAGGAAATAGTCAAAACATCTACTGAAAACAGGCACAAAACCGGTAAGTAATGTAAGTAAGCTGACAGGAGCTGCTCATGGGTCCTGAACCTCCCAGTAGGGAACTGCAGCAGAACAGAATGCTATTAACACTGCAGGTCAAACCATGGCCAGCCAAGGATTGACCAGATAATATGGAAACCTACTCTGCCAGCTCAGGAACCCTCTTGACATGAGAGGGGGAAACAGTCAGGTTAGAAGCCCAGTAGCAGACACTGTAAATTTAAAAATGACATTTTAAAGGCTGAAATGCAAGAGTCTAAAAACACAAAATTATTCATTAGACCGCTTTACTCTAAAGATATACCCAGACACAGAATCATATTCTATAAACTGATACAGTAATAGTTATATGGGGAGGTGAAACTGAAATGCATTGAACACCAACAGAAGCCCCTGAAGGCATGACCTTCCTTTCCTGCGTCAAGTTAATAAAATATAGATTATGTGGCGTCTCAATGCTGACACATTTAAAGGTAACCATCGTCTGGAGACACTGAGGACGTTACACCCCTGAGGGATGGCTAGAACAGATAATATGAAAATAATATTACTTCTCTTCAGTTGAGGGTCTACCAACAAACATATGACCTTGACAGCTACAACTTATCTCCTTATTGCTTAATTTTTATAGATCGATTTTCATTTTAATTAAGCCTCTTAATGTTAGACTCGTGGAGGCTGAGTAATTAATTTGGGTGAATGTCATTCCAGATGAATTATCATAGCTATGTATTAATGAATCATGTGTGCTTTATTTGGTGCGGCTGGGATTGACTTGTAGGCTACATTTGTGCTTTATCTTTCTAAGATATAGGTCAAATACAGTAATGAGAGAATAATTCAGGAAAGTTACTCAGAACTGTACTGGATTCTTAGAATTGATAACAACAGAATATGAGCCTAACTAACAAAGTGTGTTACTCTGGTTTACCGCTGCATCTACTGTCATCAACCTTGTGTTATTGCATCAAGATGATCCCATCTGTCTGAGATTGATCAACTTTGTAAGATTTAATGTCTACTTATCAGTGGAAGCATGATAGAAATTGGCTTCCAGACATGAACGCAAGAGGCTAAGACACACTCAGTCACACACACATGCACAAACACACACCTCACCAAACACGCTGAATCACAAAGAAAATAGGTAAGCCAGCAGCAAACCSTCCTCTGATGCTATCAGTTTAGCGGAGGAAGACAAATCTTGTCAATAGCAATTGACCTAAGCCATGCCATTTGTATGGCTCTGTGTGAAAACTGAATTCACCAGATTGTTATTGGAATATGAAAGCTATTTTCAGATGCTGGTTGAATCAGCATCCATTACAGCTGCTTTTTGGAGAGTTTAGAACAGTGTATATAAACACATTTTTCTGGCTAGGGGGTCTACTAAATTAGATTGTGATGACCTGCCTGCARTGCAACTGGAAATGTCGACATTGATGCTATTCAAGCTTCTGAGAGATTGTTGATTGGATTTATTGGGTTATTACAAATCTGAACCTGTCACTTTTGCTTTTGCTTCGAGACTTGACTTCCGGAGATTGCCTGTGCGCAACTAATAACACAAAGGAGATAAAAACTCAGTGCGTCAAAACTCCTGTGTCAGCCGTTTTTCTTAACTGGAAACAGTACCCAGTACCCACTCCTTTGACGATCAATGGAATCTAATCTAGTGCTAGAGCACACAAATGATTGACACTGTGGTCCTTTTCACCTGTGGTGTTTCCCATTTTGTTCTCTCTCTCTGAATTGACACTTTCACTATACTCATTCAGATGCTTATATACATTTAGACAATCTGAGCGCTGAGAACATGACAGCCACTGCCTTTGTGAGAGAGTTTCCTGAAGACAATCGCTAAAAACACAGCTGCCCTTCGAGCCCCCGACAATAGCTACCACGACTGCTGGTCATTCTTTTTGCTTAAAGAAGCTAAAAAGACTTCTCCCTTTCTCCATCTTATGGGAAATCTGCTTAGTGGCAGTGAAAGCATACCTGCTTCCACCTTTCCAATTAAATTAAGATGTATTTGCCTTTCAAAGCCTCGCCTCCCTCTCTTCCCATTGGAATCATTGATGGAGCCCTCTGGCCTATGATGAATGACTTCCAACCCAGAGATGAATAGGAAGATGAATGCATTGCCCTGCGAGGGTTGGAGAGGTAGCGCAAGGAGTGCTGACATAGTGACAAATACACTGACCATGGCACCAACCTGCCTAAATCAGCAAGGGAGGGTGGCAACTGCTCAACAGCACCAGCAGATACTTCCTCATAGTCTCTGTTCCTGTCCCATGGACTATTAGCTAAGTTAGCAATGAAATGCCAGTTGCAGTATATTCACTGTTTCTGACATGATACAATCAAAGTGGAAGGATGCATATACCGGTATACACATTCAGGACTGTGTATGTTCACTAAAATGCTGATTAAGGAGAATAGTCCTTGTAAGGGTATACATTTCAGGTAATTTGAAAGATCAATTCTTCTGTGTAGGATTTTCAGATAGTATAGCATAGGGAATTTTGTAAAACCTAAATTGTAAAACCTAAGTAACATCTGCAATGAATCACTCAGACATTGGCATTTACAGTATATATTCCCATAATTTACATAATTTCAACCAGTTTTGCCCACTGCGGTTTTCTTTATGACACTGGTGAGGCCAATCATGTTATTTTTCTCTTGACTACTCTGCATCTGACAATGTCATGTTTCAGAGCAGAGCACAAAACCCAAGAATCACTGTGCCTGAAAGGACTTCAATGCCACCACACCCTGTATGCATAAGAATGTATGCTACACTCTAAAAATACAGGTGCAAGTTTGAACCAAATAAGATTCTTAAGAGCAAAGCCATAGGGGAACCATTTTAGGGTCTCTGAAGAACCATAAATGGGATGGTTCTTTGAAGAACCATATAAAAATCGAAAACCAGAAATGTTTCGGCCCTCCAGGACCGGAATTGAATAGCCTTGCTGTAGGGTTTTAAGCCTTATTTGCATATTTCCCAGGGTGCCTTTAGAGTTAATTTTAGAGTTACCAGTACCATGACTGTGCTTGCTAGTGACAGAGACATGGTTGTTGCATTTATTCATTTTCAGTCCTGTGGCCTTCACCAAGTGAGATCCTAAGTGAATATGTTGTCATTAATGTTATATTATTTAAGACAATAGAATGCATCATTTATAAGGCCTTCTTTTGAGGGCCTAGTTTTACCCAATACAGTAGCCTGAAACACATATTTTACAGGACACATCAAGCCTGCAAGTCACATTATGCTGGCTTGCAAAGTGATGTGTAATTCCTATTGGATTCCAGCCAGAGTGGGGATATACAACATTTAGKATTTTGTAACGCTCGTCGTGGTTGGAAGAAGAGGAGGACCAATGCGCAGCGTGGTAAGTGTCCATAATGATATATTTAAAAAATCAAACAGAACACTGAACGAAATAACAAAAGTACAAACAACCCAAAACAGTCCCGTATGGTGAAAACACTAACACAGGATACAACCACCCACAAAACACAAATGAAAACAGGCTACCTAAATATGGCTCCCAATCAGAGTGACACCTGCCTCTGATTGAGAACCATACTAGGCCAAACACATAGAAAATCACCTACAGAATCACCCACCCCAACTCACGCCCTGACCAAACTAAAAATAAAGACATGAAAAAGGAACTTAGGTCAGAACGTGACACATTTTTATTCACCCGCAACCTTCATTCAGAATGACTGCCATGGTTGGGTAGACTAAAATATGAGACTACCTTAAACTGGAACAACCATTTCAGGAACAGCTACAATAAGTCCAACTAAGAGATTGGAACAGTTTCGAAAATGTAAATTATTTATATTTGAGTAGCATAAGATTAATCTGTCAATCATAGATATTGAAACAAACAATTCAAAAAGATCTACCTGCAATAAAGCATGCTGGGAAATATAATAATGATGGAGGTGGCTTTGGTTCAATACTGGTTAATAACGCCAACACTAGTTGTTTTTTTACCACTTAGTGTTAATTTAACTCTTTACAGTGTTAATTTAACTCTTGAATCAACACTGGATAACACTGGCCAATTTGATGTGTGCTATGAAAGGGACACATCTGCACGCTTCCATACGTTTCAATAACTTTTTAAAATTCAGAACTGTTGATGTCACGTCAAGTACCCCACAAGAGTTCTCCAAAAGTTCTCCAAGAGTTCTCCAAGGAACCTTAAGAGCTGAGGAAGGACCATTTAATTTTTTTCTGTGTACTGTGTGAGATCAAATCTAATTGAACAGTAGCTATAGGACTATTACACAATGAGAATCTGTATCCCAAATGACACCCTATTCCCTACATAGTGCACTACTTTTGATCAGATCCTTATGGACCTTGGTCAAAAGTATTGCATTAAATAGGGAACAGGGTGCCATTTGAAACACAACCATTGGGCATGGTGAAGTGGTGATGGGATCCTGTGCTGTGTCTCTCCTCCAACCCCACGGCAACACTTGGATAGAAATGTTTATACTCCACAGAGGGACAAGGCCCTGGAATGTGATGACAGCAGAAGATCCATAAGATTATACTTTTTTGATATCCTCAGAAGTTTCCAATAAACATCACATTTTAACTGATGCCATTCTGTCTTTGTTGATTATCCATTACCTTAGAAATAACCTTGTAAATGTGGTTTGGAGTGAGACGTCCTGTAATGTCTAAGCCACCTTCTTTGAGAGGTCATATAAACCATCCAAATCTGGCCATTAGTATGGACTTTGTTTTGTTGCACCACTGGACGCATCGGGCCAGTTGCATCTAAACATAGGTACCATTACCATAGGCATAAATTTCATTTATTTAATTTAACTTTCATTTAACTAGGCAAGTCAGTTAAGAACAAATTKTTATTTACATTGATGGCCTACACCAGCCAAACCCGGACAACGCTAGGCCAATTGTGCACCGCCCTACGTGACTCCCAATCACAGCCGGTTGTGATACAGCCTGGAATCAAAACAGGGTGTCTGTAGTGATGCCTCTAGCACTGAGATGCAGTGCCTTAGACCGCTGCGCCACTCGGGAGCCATAAGCCATATTACCAAAGGTACCATAATAATGCAGAATAGTTTCTCATTAAAGCGTAACTATGTGTGGAGATTACAATATTTCATCTCCACTGTGAGTTTCTTTGTAATATGCAAGAGTAAATTGTCCCAGTGCAAATTCGATAGTGCTTTAATGGAGAAGACAACCTTTATACTGTAATGACTACTGTATGACAGCGTTACAACATACTGTATGATAACAGCTTTACAGTTTTCACAGCATATATCTAGCTTTGTTTCTTTCTTCATTATCCAGATAAAACGAAGAAACTAGAAAGTAAAGATCTGAGTCTTTACATTTCCAGGAAATAGGACAGAAATAGATTTCTCTAAAGTAGAATAGGCCTACTCCAAATGTTAAATATCCTGTTAAGCTCCCCTTGCAGTAATGTTGAATTGGACAGTAAAATGTTGTACCTGCCAACAACAGCAGCAAATGGGAGATGTGAATGGAATGATGAAAGATGCAGCACATTGAAGCCTGAGTCATTTGGTGGAGCAAGGATGGATCTTTTCCTCTGTTAATGAGGGTGGTTTACATTGAACCTCTGTATTCTGTCTAAATGGCACGGCTGGCACCATGTGCTGTGCTTGTAGTGTGGAGAAGCACCAGACAGAATTCAGATCTGAAGACTAATGAATTCTGACAGCAGTGGCACAATCCAAATCAGCCCATTTCCTCATGAAAAATGATTTTGTTAATATCTTCTCCCATTTCCTTCCAGTTCATTATTTACTTGGATGACATGCTTGGTAGCATGGCATGCTCTGTAGAGGGGATTGTGCAGGAACTTCGAGAGAACTCCGTTTGGATTCAATCACACACGTTTTTAAAAAAGTTGTTGAAGGTGGATGTGGATGGCGTGCATGTTTTATGAAAACACAAAACAAGGTTATTTGACAATACAGGTGTCAGGAGGAAAACACGTTGATTGTATAGATTAAAATGACAGACAAAACAACATGCTTTTTTAGATAACATTTTCTACAAAACTTGGAAGAACGACAAAATGTATGATTTTCTTTGTCAGACATCAGCAATACCAGCGCTAGTGACTGAGGTCAGCATTGAAAGGGACAGACGTAACCACATTCGTAAAAAATTGCTGGTCATAACTCCACAGAACAAACACCACCATAGCAGCAATATTGAATATTGTACAATAGTCAATTCAATTTAAACCCACCCAAATAATGGGACCCATTGGCTCTGCTTAAGGCAAAATGTTAGCCTGACATGTTAGTCTTAAATTCCAAAATAATCTGGGATGTTTCTTCTTGGAAATTGAACCCATGGGTTTATTGCCTGTGTTTTCATGCTACTAGCCAATCAAATCAGCTGCACTCTGCTGCCTCTGACTTCCCCTCTAGAGGGTTTTCTCCACTTTAAGAAAAACTGATATTGCACAATTTACGAAGCTTCTTGGTATACGTCGAAATGACAAAATAAGGGACAAAATCTATAAATTCCAAATTGCTCCTACCTGTGAGATAGTCTGGGTCAGGGACTGGGTCTGACAGCTCTTCGTGGCATTGCACCTCGGTTGGAACTGATGCCACAACCATGCCATCTGGGAGCTGCTGCTCGATGCCTCGGGCAAAGTTCTTCTGCCTGGATTAAGTATGACAAAACAGCCTATTTAGAGCCCCACAATTACTCACCCATCCAACTAGGCCTTATGAGGGAGAGAGGGAATAAGGCAGAGAAGAGCCAGTGTCAATCATTAACAAATTGCAAAACAGTATCTTCTGAATATGAAGAGGAAATTCAGCAACTCTTGGAGGAGAGTGGTAGTTGATAAAAAGTATTATTTATTGTTAGAACCAACACGTTTCAGCGAGAATCGTTCATAATTTTCTGGCAGATGGTTAAGAAAATCCACAGGAAATACTGTATGTGAGCATGCAGGGAGAATCAGAGACTTCTACATCAAACATGCCATTTTTCATTATGTTAAATGTCCTTTTATTCTGTGGTTCTCCTCCAGTTCCTAACCTGATATGCTAATTTTGTTCATGTTTAAGGCTCCCCCTAAAGTTGATTGACGCACCCGTGCGTCACATGGTGACAACATTTTTAATATTGAATAGCTCCTGTGTGTTTATGCTAGAGACTTACTGTTTCTTGTAGTGGCTTCAGCTCAAAAACCTCTTTCTGCCGATATAAAGTTTCTGCCTATTCCATAACATTGGGCTTGTGAAAGCGACATTTTTCTACACATGAGAGGATCTGGAAAGAAAACCGTCACGAAATCATCTGTAAAACCTGAACCGTGTGAGCTACAAAATATTATGTCACCGATATGCTTTTTTGGCACATTTTTCTAAAGAAAATGTTACCTAGAATTGTATTTTTTACAACATATCAACAATTACCTCTACGCAAGTCTGAAGCATATATCTAAGGATAACCACACACAATTTGATGAATGTACTGTAGATGCTTCTGAAGCTGAGGAAAATGAGTTGGCGTGTTGGAAGAGTCTGACTTTGGGAAAATGGCACTCCAAGACAAGTACACTGAAATTAGATTACCAAACACCAAACACTTATTTAGACATAATCACGATCTCTTCAAAGTAAGTTACTACATACAGTATAGTCCAGTTTGTTACATTCTCTATGAAATTGGATTTTAAATAATGTGTAATTATGGATGTATGTCCATTTTAAAGTGGTTAAAATTGATGACATTTTGATGACGATAGTATCAAAACATGACGATAGTAAAACATCCATTTCCATCAATKTTTTTTCATTTTTATGTTTACTTTTTGAAAATACTAATATGAATGGACCAAAATACCAACAAAAAATGTATAGCTACTGTCGATGCTAAAATGTAATTTCAGGCTGTGGTGCCTGGCCTTAATCCTGCTCAACCTGGTATACTCATCCCTGTCTCTGCTCACTGCATTCATTCATTACAATAGTGATAAT
Source organism: Salvelinus sp. IW2-2015 (assembly GCF_002910315.2). Taxonomy (NCBI): domain Eukaryota; kingdom Metazoa; phylum Chordata; class Actinopteri; order Salmoniformes; family Salmonidae; genus Salvelinus; species Salvelinus sp. IW2-2015. The sequence continues at coordinate 22,651,013 of NC_036859.1, forward strand.
ATCCACTCCAAAGAGTCCATTTGAAAAGTTAGAAAAAGAGTGGATCTTAAAGGGCAAATTACTTTGAATTGAGTATGAAAAAAACTGTACTGCCGCTAAAGCTTTCACTTTCTCGATAAAAGGACCAGTGGAGGTACCTGAAAGTTATATGGAAGCACTTTCTTCTCTATGATGACTTTTCTGCATGCATTCATGTTTCTGGTAAGAGTCACTGATGAAGAAGATTTGAGTTTGAAAGGTGACCCTTAATCCAAAATCTCGATTTCTCCTCAAAAGCCGGAATCATGAATAACCATATGTATGGGAATACCAGTTACAAAGATTTTAGAACAGACAAATAATGAAACCTAATCTGTACAATAATGATATAACTACAGAAGGAAAAAAAAAAATACCCCTCATGTAGCTGAGCAATGGCTCTGTACAGCACATCTACAGCATACATCTACTCATATTAAATTGCGTTCTTTTGACTTGATGGTTAACAGCCACAGATGTAAACACAATAATAAACAGCATTATCTTTAAATAGTCAAAACATACATTTCCAGAATTGGGTTGAAACAGGAAAGGGGTGGGATGCAGTTACAAACCCCTCCTATTATTCATCACTGAGTGAAAATAACTGCTTCTATGAAAGGAGCATTACGTTATTTCCATGTTCCAAACACAAATGCCTGACTTGAAGCAACATTACTCATAGTCAGTGATTGAGCATCACACTCCCATTACTTAATATATTATCAAGGCACAAGGCGAGACCCAAATGCAGACACAGGAGGCAGATGGTTGGAGTCTTACAATGTTAATTAATCCAAAGTGGTAGGCAAGAGAATGGTCGTGGACAGGCAAAAAGGTCAAAACCAGGAGGTACAAAGTGGCAGACAGGCAGAATGGTCAGGCAGACGGGTACAATGTTCAGAAACAGGCAAGGGTCAAAACCAGGAGGACTAGAAAAAGGAGAATGCAAAAAGCAGGAGGACGGGAAAAACGCTGGTTGACTTGGAAACATACAAGACGAACTGGCACAGAGAGACAGGAAACACAGGGATAAATACACTGGGGGAAATAAGCGACACCTGGAGGGGGTGGAGACAGTTGAAACAGATCAGGGCGTGACATATATCTTACAACCACCTCTGAAATAGTCATTTATCCCTTCGAAGTCAATTACATAATGTTTCATAACTGTAAACAGCAATAGTCCTATTGATATTTAATATCTATAAGCAGTGTCAAATATACTTTAGCTTTCAGGGACTTAYAACTAGCAGGAACTGGATGTAACTGTAAAATGGCTGTGCATATTAGCTAAAATCATCCCCTTTGGGGGCATTTTCTGAAAATGAAACCTGACCCTCCATTGGAAACACTGAAATAATGGCATTACATGCCAATTCATTTGTATGGCCATTCCATGGCCGGGAGTAAGGAAAAGGAACACATTGTTAACAGTCATTAAAAGCATGAAAACTAGACTCATACATATCAAATATGTTGCTTTAGGCATAGTATAACAATACTTATCTCCTAAGCAAAGAAAATGGAGAAAAGGGTATTTATAATGCACCTTGGGCCTAGAGGGTAAATTGGTTTGAATGTGCCATTGTGATTAATTTGTATTGTCAAGAAGAAGTTACGCCTGTATGAAATATGCCATTGTTAAACTGGCTTAAAGCCAATTTCATATTAACATAGTCAATTACAGTTCCTGTGATCTAAAAATGGAAAACCAACAGTTTAATTTAGTGAGTTTTCTTTGGACTTTGGAATCTAACAAAATAGTAATAACGGGATGAGGTGAGCATAGATGCCCAAAAAATATTTKAGTATTTTTTCAAGATCAGAGTCAACCAAAGTAAAAATCGTATTTATATAYTATGTACATCCTGTGCATATTATTCTTCATTTGAAAGTCTAGGTCACTTTGAAAGAGTTCATGCCCATGTGCCTCTTCTTGAGTAATAGCTGGGAAATGAAAAATGTAACCTTTAACTGTTTCAGGGTTTCAGCTAACTTTATAATTTCAACTATGACATACCTCAGTGATATTTRTGACTTTTTGATTGTGATATAATTTTTTTTGTATTCCCCCTGATAATATCAGACGACAAGTGATGGAATGGGGCTGGGGTAAGAACTTTACAACGTGCAATAATTGAGGCAATGCTCTCCGGTGTTTAATATAATCAATCTAGCTCACACAGAAATTGTATATTTTAATTAAGCGAGTAGATAAAGGTGTTCCTCCTCTGAGGGGGTGAGAGGAGACACCCCACCAAGTAGTTTGGAAATGTGGTCTAAATCACGATCCCAAGCAGCCCTAATGAGAACAAAGAACACACAAATATTCATTAAAACCTGCTCTAAGCATGTTGTGTGGAGTAATGAGAGAGAGAGAGAGAGAGAGAGAGAGAGAGAGAGAGAGAGAGAGAGAGAGAGAGAGAGAGAGAGAGAGAGAGAAAGGGAGAGAGAGAGCAAGGAGAGAGAAGGTCTTGGAGCCAAAGGGAGGAAATAATGAGAAGAGGTTGCCTTTTTAACTCACATTATTCTAATGTTCTTCACTGCCTCCCTCAGAGACATTTAGATCTACCAGTAGGAAATCGCATCACTACTAAGTCTGTAGACATACAAAACAGCACCAGGCATCTCAGCTAAGATCCCATCCCATCTCTCTCTATGCTCAAGAGAAAGAGAAGAAAACATGTTTAATGGAATATCCCCTTATGTGGTCTTGTTATAAATCTCTGTGTCCCGGCCAGTCTTGGCCACATAAAAGCTCTGGCTAAGATTGTATGACACCTCTTATTTACCTCCAATCCTCCACAGAAAATTCTAACTTTTGAAATAATAATTACCAAGCCGACTCTYAAATTCAGCAGGAGCGATTCAGAGAACGACAAGTAACTTTTTTTAAAACATGAAAAGTGTTTCAGAGGCTGGTGAGCATGAAAGCAGGGCCCACAGCTCTGTGTGGATAGAATCAGACGCAGCTCTGTGGCACAGCCTGGAGCCTGGCCATCCAGCAGACTCTGCTCCTGCTGAGTGGGTACAGGCTAGCCTCATCTTATTCCAGCAACACCGGCTGTGAAGAGCCAGTGGGCACCTTCGCACTCTGCTAGATGTGTCCTTTAATTTCCTTCCCTTTGTTGTTCCAGCCAGACTAAATAAAAAGGTAGGGGTGGGATGCCTCTTTTTCAAATGAATAAAAGATCAACAGTCATACTTGACTATGAGGAAATGTGCACATTTTGTATAGTTTGTGAAACGTTTTGTGTACAGTAGTGTGGTAGAAGGGAGCTTGGGAGTTTGGAGAACCACATTTCTGTTTCTATCCAGCAGCTATGTGTTGTTTCTGTACTTTTCAGGATTTTTTTCAGGATAGTTGAAGTTTCCTTACTTTTTGCATGCTACGTTAATGATTAGACCGTGTTAAAATTGGACTTGCCTTTCATAAGTTTACTGTCAAAGAGTGCAACAGATGATTTGTGACACTCCAGAACCGTGGGGTGAAGCTTTTGATGAAGCGCCAATGAAACTCCAAGCACCAGGCTGGTATGAAACAGAATAATCCAAGTTTTTCTCTCCTTTTTTTCCAGGATGTCTCTCACGGTGATTCTCTTTGTAAACCATGCACGAGTCACACAAGGGCTTATTCCTCTCCATGGGGTGTCAGTCAATGGACAACATTTTATTTCTGCCGTGAAATTGTATTTACCTGGATAATGTGAAGACTATACCTCAAGTTAAAATACATTTTTCTCCTTTAAAATAATATAATTAAAATGTCACAAATTAATTAATAAACCCCAGCATTTAATATCAGTAACATTAGCAATTGTTTTTATCATTGAGAGAATGTTTATTCATAATACTTTTCTAAATTAAGTTTGAAGTTCCCTGCAATACTACATCATCAGCAGTAATCTCTACTTCCCAGTACTATTCCTCCTGTGTACCAAAGTTTTGACTATTTTCTTTAGTTTCCAATTAATTGTCAATCAGTATGGCATTCTTGTGAGGCTTAATGAACCCAAGGTAGGCACCAGTGCAGCAGCGCAGGTGACCCTTTGTTCATTGCACATTCAAAGTTTCATCTGCTCCAATTACGTTCCATTACACCAAACTGGRTCCTGGTCACTTTTAATTCACTTCTTGCCATCTTGTATAATTAGGGTTTGCATTAACCATGGCTCCCCAAAGAGGCTTTCTCCAGCACCATGTCTGGCTGCACTCTGCACAGGAGCATTTTGTACTTTTCAAAGTCTGTCTGAAACCCTGGCTGTCTCTCCCGGTGCTTTCAAAATGAGATCAGAGCATTTGAGATTTAGCTACAGTACTTGATGATATTAACTTCCCCTTGTTCGCCTTCCTCGAGCATTCACGTGACATATTGTAAGTGGATGCACTGCCTCTGGCTGCGGGATCCATGTGCACCCAAATTACATTTTCAGGACCGTAGATGATTTCCGTGACCTGACTTCCTGACTTCAGCGGAAAGGAAGCATCGTGAGTGGACGATGGTAATTAAGCAGCCCACAAAGCATGCTGCCACAGAACTTATATTCACAAAACAGGGCCTGCTGTGCCTTTCTTTAGATATTAAAAGCAGATCTTTAGATCCTCATTCACAAGATACACTGTATTTAGATGTACATCATTTTGSTAATTTTCATTGTGGAAGGAAGATGCCATACAGTACATATTAATCTTCTGAGTGCATTAGTCTCTCACCTTGCTTTAGTATACTATACATCTGTCACGACTTCCGTCGAAGTTGGTGCCTCTCCTTGTTCGGCGGTGTTCGGCGGTCGTTGTCACCGGTTTTCTAGCCGCCACCGATCTAAATTTCATTGTCCATTTGTTCTGTCTTTATTGTACACACCTGGTTTCCATTACATTATTATAAATTCCCTATTTAACCCTCTGGTTCCCACATGGTGTCACGATCGTCGTAACGTTGAAGAGAGGAGGACCAAGGCGCAGCGTGAAATGAATACATACTTGATTTATTTAACGAAGACGAAAATTAAGAACACTTAACAAACTAATACAAAACAATAAACGACGAACGTGAAGCTAATGAAAACTAGTGCTGACACAAACACTACACATAGACAATAACCCACGACCTACCCAATGAATATCGCTGCCTAAATATGGTTCCCAATCAGAGACAACGATAGACAGCTGCCTCTAATTGAGAACCAATCTAGGCAACCATAGACATACATCACACCTAGACTAGCAAACACCCATAGAAATACAAAAACCCCTAGACAATAACAAAAACACCTGCATCCCCCATGTCACACCCTGACCTAACTAAAATAATAAAGAGAACAAAGAMAACTAAGYCCAGGGCGTGACACATGGTTTTGTGCGTGTTTGTTCTGTGTTAAGCGGTCGCATATATTTGTGAGCTGGAATATTTTCCCTGCGTGGAATATTTAGTTGTTTTGTTGAGTAAAGTCCGGTATTACTCATTCTCTGTGTCCTGCGCCTGACTCCGTCCCACCTGCTGCACATTGACTCTTAACATCTCTGCCCATTGTATACCTTAATTTAAATGTTTTATAAATACATTTTTCCTCTAGCTGAGGACCAATTAAACAACCATGAATCAACCGTGAATCAAACATGAATCATTCCTATTTTATACACAAGCTATAACCCATGACACAACTCATACATTACCTGAAGGTAGCTTTGAGGATCTGCCCAGAGGTGATCTCCTTGGTGTGGTTGTTGTAGCCATAGAAGAGATCCCCAAAAACGGTTTGGTTGGCTGGGATGTCAGCTGTCTCCCCACAGTCCAGTCCCACGGTACAGGCTTCAGACAGGGGCTGGCAGGAACGACCATCTTGACCTTTCTTGTAATCCTCAATACAACTACAACGGCAGKCATAAAAAAAAGGGGAGCAGTGTGAGCTGATGTGCTCTTACATTATATTCAAATAGACTATGTTTAATCTACATTATACACGTAGCTTCTAATAAATATAGTCATATTCAGGGTTTAGACCGAATTCTGCTTGCAATTCAAGTCAATACAGGGATAAAAAATAGGTCGTTTTTTTTACTTATACTGGAAATCGATTTAATTGAATAGGTCCCTTTGGCTGTATTTACACAGGCATCCCAATTCTGATCTTTTTCTCACTAATTGGTCTTTTGACCAATCAGATCAGCTCTGAATATGTGAAAAGATCTGATGTGATTGGTCAAAAGACTAATTAGCAGAAAAAAATCAGAATTGGTCTGCCTTAGTGACTGACTGAAGAGTACATGAAATTCCAACTTGACATTATATAAACATCACTATGGCTATCTGTCAGGATTATTGACTTATTTTACTTGTGTTCATGGTTCACTATTTACTCAGAAGTGCACCCCTTTATGCCCGAGTTCAAGGAGATCCACAAAATAGGCCTCCTCATGATTCTATTGTGCCAATCAATTCTAGCTTTGTTGTATGGTGCTATTAATTAAATTCAGTGAACAAAAAACACCCCATTTCATTTTTCAAAAAGGGAATAATCCAAACAGTGAGTCCTCTCGACTCTTTCATATTTATGACACTTTGACATTCCAGTGTCTAGCGAGCTCTGTAAAATATATCAAAGGCAATGGGCCTGGGATTAAAGTGAAATACCCTTTCTTCATGATGACACTTCTTTCTACAGGAAAGTGTCACTAAAGAGGGTTAGATATATTTTGTCCATAATGCAGTCCTAATCCACACCGCATTTAAACTGGTTCACTTTCCCTGTCATATTATCATGTTTCATATGACAGACAATTAAGCACATTTGTCACCTACAGTCAGAAATACTTTTGTGTCAGGAGAAGACTTGACATTAAAAGAGAGGTCAAGAGATCTTTCTCTTTAAAGAGACAACCTCTCCAAGGCGAAGAGACAAATCACTCTGAGTGACTAACGCACTGCACAGCTGACATTTAAAAGACATACTGGTGCACTTCGCTTTCCTACTAGAACTATGTCATGACAATGCCATCACCAGGAATCTACTGAAGTGAAAAAGAAGGCAAGACTAGTACTACAGATTGTTAGGTTCTAATTATCAAAGTAAGAACTCGACGGACACTATGAAAGCTTAAACCAAGTTCATTCATCCCAGAGGATCGAACAGCTGAACCGACAAAAGACATTCACACAAGCACTGATATTTAACTCTTTCTCCTATGCTGTATCTCCTCCTACACATCTGAACAGCCAATGATGTTCAGAACCTTAGTGATATCTGTTCTTCCTCCTTTCTTCTGACCTGACCTCTGCCCCAAAGTGCTCACTTCTCCCCAACTTACGGCTGTCATGTTGACTCGTACCAGACAGTGTCTTTCCTCCTCCCATAGGATCCCTGATGGCTAACATTAATATATCTTGACATAACGTAAAGGTTATAAATTACCCTCTCTCCCTCAGTGAAAGGAATAAGTATATTTCATGATTTCATACGTCAAGAAATCAGAACCCAACAACATTTTGGTAGATGCATTCGGTTGTCCAACTGACTAGGTATCCCCTTTCCCTTCCCTACTATCATGGTATTGCTATAATTTCCTACATTGAAACTTCTGTCCTCCTTTTTAAACACTTCAGGATATGACACTATTTTATCAGTTCAGTGCCACAGAGACAGGGCCTGCATACCAAATAGCACTGTATTTGCAACACAGTGCACTACTTTAGTGCAACACAGTGGACTACATAGTGCACTACAAAAGTAGTGCACTATGTAGAGAATAGGTTGCCATTTGAGATGCATCCAAGTTCAGTAGTGTTCTCTCACCCGCAGAACATCTGGATGTTGTAAAGGGTGGGGTCGTCCTCCAGGGGGGCAAGCTGCTGGAGGCACAGTTGTTCACAGCCTCCGTTAAAGCCGTCAGAGCAGTCGATGCCAATGTGGTGGTCYTAGCAGCCTGTGCCATCCTTCATGGGACTCAGTCCAGGAGGGCACTAGAAAGAATGGGAATAAAGGATACAGGATGTCACAGAAAGTCAAAAACAATAGGGGCACAGATCAACTAAAATACACTAGGGATGTGATCTGGTTTCATATTGGTCAAATGTAATCATTTTACAAATCTTTAGTTCACACAGAAATAAGTAGAGATCAGACACATCCAGATCTCATGTGTGTGTACAAATTGAAAATGTAGCAAAATGAGAGAAAATAAAGGTAACGGCTTTGATTATATTTTCCCAAACAACATTTGATGAACTCTGTCACACCACAAAAGATGTGCTGCTAACAAAGATATATGAGGCATAAATTCACAGAGGCATCCAGAACTTCTACAACTCTACACCTGCTTCCAGAGCTACAAAGACTCCCCTATCCTTCCCAAAGCAATTTTTCAGAGGCCAGTGAAGCCAAATTCACATTTTCTGTCAGACATTCCTTAAAAGGGGACTTTGATGGGATGATACTTAACAAGGCACCCCTGCCTGTAGAAAAGAGGAAAATACTCTGTTTGCCTTCAAGCAATAAGGAAGCATAAGCAACATATATATTTATTTATTTAATTACTCTCCCAAGTCTCCAGTGCCCATCGATCCTGGCCTCATCCCACTGGGCACACACTGGTTGACTCAATGTTGTTTCCAAATTACGTTGAACCAACATGGAACAGGCGTTGAATTAACATTTGTGCCCAGTGGGATAACAACAGTAGTCGGTTGAAAGAGTAGGCTGAATCCTGATACCTCTAGCTCAAACGAACAKATTTTAATAGGGATCAAACATGAACCAGTGCATCAATCGACTCTAAGGAGTCAAACATGAATTGGAACTTCATAAGTTGAGTCAAACAGAAGCACTGAAAATCCAGAATTGTCCTACATCAGGCCCTGTGGAGTTTTCAGTATTAAAGGTAGACTGACTCAGTGATATGACGTAGATACAGCATAGTGGGTCAATTTCTGCAGCAACTAAGAGCGTTGAAGTGCGAGGCTCAACTTCTCTGCGGTTTTAGTTTTCTGGCTACTACGCTCTAAACAGCATGAAGTAAACCCATGCAAATGCGCAGATACTGTGTGTGACTGTGTGTGAGTGAAGTCTGGCATCTCGCTCATCTCAATATGTGCGGTGCTACTTGTCGCAACGTTTTTTCGCTGAGTATTTCTTTAATATAAGATTTCAGATTGTTTGCACCTGTAGATGTTATGTACAGTTGAAGTCAGAAGTTTACATACACTTAGGTTGGAGTCATTAAAACTCGTTTTTCAACCACTCCACACATTTCTTGCTAACAAACTATAGTTTTGGCAAGTCGGTTAGGACATCTACTTTGTGCATGACACAAGTCATTTTTCCAACAATTGTTTACAGACAGATTATTTCACTGTATCACAATTCCAGTGTGTCAGAAGATTACATACACTAAGTTGACTGCGCCTTTAAACAGCTCGGAAAATTCCAGAAAATTATTTAATGGCTTTAGAAGCTTCTGATTGGCTAATTGACATAATTTGAGTCAATAGGAGGTGTACCTGTGGATGTATTTCAAGGTCTACCTTCAAACTCAGTGCCTCTTTGCTTGACATCATGGGAAAATCAAAAGAAATCAGCCAAGACCTCAGAAAAGAAATTGTAGACCTCCACAAATCTGGTTCATCGTTGGGAGGAATTTCCAAACGCCTGAAGGTACCACGGTCATATGTACAAACAATAGTACTCAAGTATAAACACCATGGGACCACGTAGCCGTCATACCACTCAGGAAGGAGACGCGTTCTGTCTCCTAGTGATGAACGTACTTTGGTGCAAAAGTGCAAATCAATCCCAGAACAACAGCAAAGGACCTTGTGAAGATACTGGAGGAAACAGGTACAAAATTATCTATATCCACAGTAAAACGAGTCCTATATCGACATAATCTGAAATGCCACTCAGCAAGGAAGAAGCCACTGCTCCAAAACCGCCATAAAAAAGCCAGACTACGGTTTGCAATATGGGGACAAAGATCGTACTTTTCGGAGGAATGTCCTCTGGTCTGATGAAACAAAAATAGAACTGTTTGGCCATAATGACCATCGTTATGTTTGGAGGAAAAAGGGGGAGGCTTGCAAGCTGAAGAACACCATCCCAACCGTGAAGGACGGGGGTGGCAGCATCATGTTGTGTGGGTGCTTTGCTGCAGGAGGGACTGGTACACTTCACAAAATAGATGGCATCATGAGGATGGAAAATGATGTGGATATATTGAAGAAACATCTCAGGACATCAGTCAGGAAGTTAAAGCTTGGTTGCAAACGGGTCTTCCAAATGGGCAATGACCCCAAGCATACTTCCAAAGTTGTGACAAAATGGCTCAAGGACAACAAAGTCAAGGTATTGGAGTGGCCATCACAAAGCCCTGACCTCAGTCCTAAGAAGATTTGTGGGCAGAACTGAAAAAGTGTGTGTTAGCAAGGCGGCCTACAAACCTGACTCAGTTACACCAGCTCTGTCAGGAGGAATGGGCCAAAATCCACCCAACTTATTGTGGGAAGCTTGTGGAAGGCTACCCGAAACGTTTGACCCAAGTTTAAATTGTTTAAGGCAATGCTATCAAATACTAATTGAGTGTATGTAAACTTCTGACCCACTGGGAATGTGATGAAAGAAATAAAAGCTGAAATAAATCATTCTCTCTACTAGTATTACGACATTCCACATTCTTAAAATAAAGTGGTAATCCTAACTGACCTAAAACAGGGAATTTTTACTAGGATTAAATGTCAAAAATTGTGAAAAACATATTTAAATATATATAGTTTAAATATATTTGGCTAWGGTGTATGTAAACTTCCGATTTCAACTGTATGTGTTTCCTAAGAAAATCCCTCTCTTTACTGTAGATCATTATGACCCATCCCACCACTAACAAGGGCAGGTAAAGATACACGTATGTCATTACACCAAAGCATTGTTGAAATTGGCTGTTTTTTTTTGCATATCCAAGTCGAATCTGTTCTTTTTCCTGCAGTCTGAACAGTCAAAAATCACATAGAAATTGACATTTCAAGCCACATTCAAAACTACCTTTATAGGTGGTTTGAAATCAGATTCAAATCTGATTCCTGGTGACTTGTGTCTGAATGGTTAAATCTGATTTATTTGCCCTCAAATGGTTTTTAGACTGTTATTTGGCATATCTTGTTGCTTGCTAGCTATTCTGTTGATAGTTTAACAAGAACATTGGCAGCTAACTAGCTTTTTAATTGTTTACAAACAAATGAGTGAATGTGCTAGAAAACTAAACAGCTACCTAGCTAGCTAGTTGAGTGCTGTGGCTAGCCAAAAAGGAATAATTTTGAAAGTTGGATCATCTTATCCTTTGAGTCTTTAAAAGTGTTTATTACACTATGATTTTGGACATTCAAAGCAACTGGGAAACATCCAMTTGCTACATTAGCATTAGCTTGCTACATAACTTCTGAGTCATAGGAAGCACGAGCACGACCACTAATCAGCCTGAACCACTGTGCATGTCACCAAATCTGATTTGGTCACTTGTAATTTGCTATTTGGACAAACAGTATTTCAAAATGGATTTGAAAAACAAAAATGATTTGAGCATTAATGCCTGCAGTGTGAACAAGCCTCAAGAGGTCTGGCTGGCCCTCTTACGAATCAAATTGTATTATTAACATGCGCCAAATACAACAGGTGTAGACCTTACAGTGAAATGCTTACTTACGAGCCCCTAACCAACAATCCAGTAAAAAAAAAACAGATAAGAATAAGAAATAAAATAAACAAGTAATTAAAGAGCAGCAGTAAAATAACAATATACAGGGGGGTACCGGTATAGAGTCAATGTGTGGGGGCACTGGTCAGTTGAGGTAATATGTACATGTAGGCCGAGTTATTAAAGTGACTATGCATAGATGATGATAACAACAGAGAGTAGCAGRGGTGTAAAAGAAGGGGTGCAATGCAAATAGTCTGTGTAGCCATTTGTTTAGGAGTCTTATAGCTTGGGGGTAGAAGCTGTTTAGAAGCCTCTTGGACCTAGACTTGGCGCTCCGGTACCTTTTGCTTAGCGGTAGCAGAGAGAACAGTCTATGACTAGGGTGGCTGGAGTCTTTGACAATTTTTAGGGCCTTCCTCTGACACCGCCTGGTATAGAYGTCCTGGATGGCAGYAAGCTTGGCCCCTGTGATGWACTGGGCCGTTCGCAATACCCTCTGTAGTGCCTTGCGGTCWGAYYCCGAGCAGTTGCCATACCAGGCAGCGATGCAACCAGTCAGGATGCTCCCGATGGTGCAGCTTTAGAACCTTTTGGGGATCTGAGGACCCATGCTAAATCTTTTCAGTCTCCTGAGGGGGAATAGGTTTTGTCGTGCCCTCTTCACGACTGGCTTGGTGTGCTTGGACCATGTTAGTTTGTTGGTGATGTGGACACCAATGAACTTGAAACTCTTAACCTGCTCCACTGCAGCCCTGTCGATGAGAATGGGGGCGTGCTCGGTCCTCTTTTTCCTGTAGTCCACAATCATCTGTGGTTAAGTGATTAACACTGGGTTAATGGCTAATGTATCAATGGCCATTGGGGCATATGTCGTAACAGGAGTCCCTCGCCTCGTCCCTCCCTGGACACATTGCTATTGATTTTGTCGCTAGGCTACGGGTACTGTGAAAATGGATTTATCACATGTAATGTAAAGAGCATGGCACATTGAATCTCCTAACTCATCTGTAGCAGAGGCTCTTTAAATCACTGGGCCTCTCTGCAATCGATGGCAATGGGTAAGTGTGGCAAAGGGAAGTCAGTGGAATTCATGTATTAATGGTCCTTGATGGCCCTTGCTTGTGAACCCCACATCTCTCCTTATTGACTGCTGGAAGCCAAATTCTGTGTGTGTAAATGTACTTGGTGAGTAAAGGTGATTCTGACTGACATGCAGAAATAGGAGAACTCAGGAGAATTTCCCCACTGCCAAGAGAATGATAGTCATTAAAGATGTGCTTGCTTTCAGGCTTGCATTATACTGTTTGAGGATTTTCCATACAGTTATATTTCCATATGTAATGAACACAATGTTAGACAGAGAGCTGGTTTCAAGCACAGGGCGCAGCAGGTGTTTATTTGTAAAGGACCACAGGAGGAGGCAGGTAGCTGGGTCCAGGGGCAGGCAGAAGGTTATACACAGGGGGTCCAAAAAGTCAACAGTACAGGCAGGGAAAAGGCTAGTAACGTCGTCCGGGAGATCATGCAATAGGTTGATAACAAAAATAATCCGATAGGCTAAAGTACAGGCAGGGAATAGGCAAAAGGCATCATTAGTGAGGCAGACAAAAACTATCATACACGAGAGGATTAAATTACATTGGGAAATCCAGCCCTCCGAATAGAAGTGTGTCACAAAACAAACAATACCTCACAATAATGGGGTGCAAAGAACTGAACTAAATAGTGTGTGATAATGACATACAGGTGTGTGAACAGGTCATCAGAATTCAGGTGATTGGGATCTGGAGAGTGAGCTGCGTTCAGGGGATCTATGTGTTTGAGAGTGTGAGCTGGAAGGTGGGCTGGAAAGTGAGCTGCGTTCTGGGGATCTTCGTGTTTGAGAGTGTGAGTTGGAAGCAGACGTTACACCATACAGCATTTTTGCAAAGAGTTCTATTGTGAATTTAAAACTCAACCATTTAGGAATTCACAATCCATAGGTCAAAGGTAGAATAAATCATATGCTTTGAAATGATTCAGATAAAGTGAAAATGGCAAAGGTCCTCTAAAGATCCCTGCATGAGAGAAACAATAGATAATGTCAACATACAGTATATCTCCTTTCATAGTAATGAAATATGTTGACACATTTTTTTTTAGTTGCTAGGTAGAATAACAAATGTAGCACCACAAAATAAACAACATCCTTCACTGGCAGTTTAAGGAAATAAGACAATAAATGATAATAGTGTACCGGCTTGTGAAGCTTTTGTATTTAGGCTGAACTGGAAAAACCCTTGAACCACTGTACCTTTTAATCCCATTTCCTAATGGAGATAAATTCCTCCTGCTCCTTCCAGTTTATGGGAATCAGCCATGTGTTGTTGCCACATAGCAACAAATCCTTTCTAGAGAGTTGGATAAACTTTGCAATTTTCCAATACGCCAAATAGGCAGATTGGAGAAAGTGAACAATAGAGATTGAATAGGTCTACTTATCCAGCAAGCAGAGTTTCAGGAGGAAAGGGAAGATATAATCTGTTCCAAATGTCATGGTTGAGGTTATCAATGTATATCAGGTAGTCTTAAGAGTTGTAAAATTATCCAGAGTACAGTAATATAATAACCCCTTGGGAATATATATGTAAACTTAAAATTGTACAGTGATTGTATTGACATTCTATAACGCCACTCCCAAACCATATATATCTTATCTTCATAAATCACCAGTTGTTGGGGGGATTAGTGTAAAAAAAACTTCACCAACACCTCCCCTGGTGCTAGCCAGTCATATTTCAGAGGTAGCTTTAGTGATTACAGAGGTGCATTAACATGCTCTGCATCTGTCCACGGAAAGACTGTAGCAGATTTTTCCAAAAGAGGATGTACTACCTTAAAACCCCCTATCGATCCTTAGAGGAAAACATCAGTACTGGCAGGCTGCTGAGCACCTGCTACTCTATAGGAGTATGCTCATAGAATACCTTGGCCAAATATCGACTCAGCTCAGAACTGCTTAGTGTCCAAAATGGGATCCAAGTCAGAGCTGGTTGCAGCTGAATGTGGACTACGTCAGTAACAAAGTGTATAGGCCAGCATGGGAAACATGTTCAGGTGCTTGTTCTGAAGTTAAATAAGATTATGTTTGACCGTGGACASCTTAGACTGGCACAATTGAGCATTSTATTAATTGTAAGGTATATCTATATGTTTTTGAGGTATATCTATACTGTATATATTTTTGAAGGAGGAGTTCTCTGGGGGAAGGTATATGTGACACCCAAACAGCACACCTAATTTTTTAAATGTAAATTTGACAAGTTCAGTTGTAGGATCAAGAGAGACACTTAAGTGTTTTAGTACTATATCTCTTGACACAATGATTAAAATAATCATGGCCTCTAAACCTTCAAGCTGCATACTGGACCCTATTCCAACTAAACTACTGAAAGAGCTGCTTCCTGTGCTTGGCCCTCCTACGTTGAACATAATAAACGTCTCTCTATCCACCGGATGTGTACCAAACTCACTAAAAGTGGCAGTAATAAAGCCTCTCTTGAAAAAGCCAAACCTTGACCCAGAAAATATAAAAAACTATCGGCCTATATCGAATCTTCATTTCCTCTCGAAAAAAAATGAAAAAGCTGTTGCGCAGCAACTCACTGCCTTCCTGAAGACAAACAATGTATACGAAATGCTTCCGTCTGGTTTTAGACCCCATCATAGCACTGAGACTGCACTTGTGAAGGTGGTAAATTACCTTTTAATGGCGTCAGACTCTGCATCTGTCCTCGTGATCCTAGACCTTAGTGCTGCCTTTGATACCATCGATCACCACATTCTTTTGGAGAGATTGGAAACCCAAATTGGTCTACATGGACAAGTTCTGGCCTGGTTTAGATCTTATCTGTTGGAAAGATATCAGTTTGTCTCTGTGAATGGTTTGTCCTCTGTATATTTCGGTGTTCCTCAAGGTTCCGTTTTAGGACCACTATTGTTTTCACTATATATTTTACCTCTTGGGGATGTCTTTCGAAAACATAATGTTAACTTTCACTGCTGTGCGGATGACACACGGCTGTACATTTCAATGAAACATGGTGAAGCCCCAAAATTGCCCTCGCTAGAAGCCTGTGTTTCAGACATATGGAAGTGGATGGCTGCAAACGTTCTACTTTTAAACTCGGACAAAACAGAGCTGCTTGTTCTAGGTCCCAAGAAACAAAGAGATCTTCTGTTGAATCTGACAATTAATCTTGATGGTTGTAAAATCGTCTCAAATAAAACTGTGAAGGACCTCGGCGTTACTCTGGACCCTGATCTCTCTTTTGACGAACATATCAAGACTGTTTCAAGGACAGCTTTTTTCCATCTACATAACATTGCAAAAATCAGAAACTTTCTGTCCCAAAATGATGCAGAAAAATGTATCCATGCTTTTGTTACTTCTAGGTTAGACTACTGCAATGCTCTACTTTCCGCCTACCCGGATAAAGCACTAAATAAACTTCAGTTAGTGCTAAATACGGCTGCTAGAATCCTGACTAGAACCCAAAAAATGTATGATATTACTCCAGTGCTAGCCTCCCTACACTGGCTTCCTGTTAAGACAAGGGCTGATTTCAAGGTTTTACTGCTAACCTACAAAGCATTACATGGGCTTGCTCCTACCTATCTTTCCGATTTGGTCCTGCCGTACATACCTACACGTARGCTACGGTCACAAGACGCAGGCCTCCTAATTGTCCCTAGAATTTCTAAGCAAACAGCTGGAGGCAGGGCTTTCTCCTATAGATCTCCATTTTTATGGAATGGTCTGCTTACCCATGTGAGAGACGCAGACTCGGTCTCAACCTTTAAGTCTTTACTGAAGACTCATCTCTTTAGTGGGTCATATGATTGAGTGTAGTCTGGCCCAGGAGTGTGAAGGTGAACGGAAAGGCTCTAGAGCAACGAACCGCCCTTGCTGTCTCTGCCTGGCCGGTTCCCTTCTCTCCACTGGGATTCTCTGCCTCTAAKCCTATTACAGGGGCTGAGTCACTGGCTTACTGGTGCTCTTTCATGCCGTCCCTAGGAGGGGTGCGTCACTTGAGTGGGTTGAGTCACTGACGTAATCTTCCTGTCTGGGTTGTGCCGTGGCGGAGATCTTTGTGGGCTATACTCGGGATTGTCTCAGGATGGTAAGTTGGTGGTTGAAGATATCCCTCTAGTGGTGTGGGGGCTGTGCTTTGGCAAAGTGGGTGGGGTTATATCCTTCCTGTTTGGCCCTGTCCGGGGGTATCATCGGATGGGGCCACAGTGTCTCCTGACCCCTCCTGTCTCAGCCTCCAGTATTTATGCTGCAGTAGTGTCGGGGAGCTAGGGTCAGTTTGTTATATCTGGAGTACTCCTGTCTTATCCGGTGTCCTGTGTGAATTTAAGTATGCTCTCTCTAATTCTCTCTTTCTCTCTTTCTTTCTCTCTCTCGGAGGACCTGAGCCCTAGGACCATGCCTCAGGACTACCTGGCATGATGACTCCTTGCTGTCCCCAGTCCACCTGGCCGTTCTGCTGCTCCAGTTTCAACTGTTCTGCCTGCGGCTATGGAACCCTGACCGTTTCACCGGAGTGCTACCTGTCCCAGACCTGCTGTTTTCAACTCTCTAGAGACAGCAGGAGCGGTAGAGATACTCTTAATGACAGGCAATGAAAAGCCAACTGACATTTACTCCTGAGGTGCTGACTTGCTGCACCCTCGACAACTACTGTGATTATTATATTTGACCATGCTGGTCATTTATGAACATTTGAACATCTTGGCCATGTTCTGTTATAATCTCCACCCGGCACAGCCAGAAGGAGGGACTGGCCACCCCTCATAGCCTGGTTCCTCTCTAGGTTTCTTCCTAGGTTTTGGCCTTTCTAGGGAGTTTTTCCTAGCCACCGTGCTTCTACACCTGCATTGCTTGCTGTTTGAGGTTTTAGGCTGGGTTTCTGTACAGCACTTTGAGATATCAGCTGATGTAAGAAGGGCTATATAAATCTATTTGATTTGATTTGATTAGTACAGGCCAGCAGTACTGTAAATACGTGATGAAATGTCTTCACCAATGGAACATCAAATGAAGGAATAAATGTCTATATACCAATTACAAAGGCCAATTAAGACATTGGGGAATATTTCCACCCTGGTCATTCTCACTGCAGGGTGTCCGTAAGTGTGTGATAACAGTCCTAATGTCTGCATCATGTAAATACTAAGGTCTCCTCTGTTGGTAGGTACACATCCCACACTGCAGGCCGACGCTTTGTTTGGACAGGGCCCAATTTGTTCTGGTGGCAGATAGGCTGGACAGACAGCCTCACATTTCCCCTGTTCTAGCAGGAGTAGACGAGAGCTAATGAATCGCATAATAATTAGGTGATTATTAGACATTACTTCCAAACGACTGCACTGTCTCTCCTCAGGAGTGCCATACATCAGCCAAGACAAAGTGGGTCAGGCGGCATCGGCTCATGCTAGGAGAGATATTAAACATGACGAGACGAGACTGGCAGCATGGACTCAGACAAGGTGTTAATTGATTTGTGGATTCGGCCTCTGGGTCCCAGCCAGTTACCACTATGATTTGACGGATGAAAGCATCATTCATATACCTAGTCACAAGGTAATTACAAAACGCCAAGTAATATTTGCAACAGATGGCACCATCCTGGATATCTTGCAGTAACAAGAGTGGACACTTAGTAGGAACTGGTAGGAAAAAAATCTGTCAAAGGCAAAGATTGATTCCTTATTGCGGATCTAAGCTTGCAAATGTATGTTTATAAATGGGATGTCCATATTAAACCTTCATTACCATGAATCAAAAATCCAGAGCTTCAGGTAGGTCTGGGTGATGCAGAAAAGAATCCATATCACAATAATAGAAACAGTTATCTCCATAAAAGCATGAGGTATGCAAGGAAATGTTTAGAAATTAAGATCAACATGATGCATATCTATTAATATTCTTTCAGTATAATCAGTTGCTGAAAGTATCAGGGCTTTTGCTTCATGACAGAAATAAGGGAGAAAACAAATAGAAAATAGAAAATGAAAATATGATTCTAATTTGATGATTGAATGTATTTTGCAGTTGCATAAACTAGGGGCACATGTCTAAGTATTTCATGAAGCTTGAGCATGTTAACAAATACCTTCTGAGACTGTTGTCGACTTCAGAGCTCAGTGGTAGAGCTGCTATCATTGACTAATTAATTAACAGGACCTCTTAATTCTGTTCTCATGTCCTCCGGATCTGACGACAACTGRACAGTATATACGTAGCTTTGTTTGTTGTCTSTGTTCTAGGTTTTTGCATTCTTTTTATTAAAAAAAATATATAATGTTCGCCTTGGGTGTGAGAAATACACTTTACAAATTATTATTTATTATTATCCTAATTTAATATCATATAAGAATAATTTCCACAACATGACATAGATATATTTAGTGCCCTCATATATTGCAATGCTCTTTCCTGTGTTTAAATGTCAAACCCTGCAATATATTTTGTAATAAATCAAGACATTTAGTCATGACTTTTAGATACTGGAAACCATTGATACTATAGGTCATATCTATTACAAGAAGTGCAATACCAGGGAGTCTGCATGCTGTTGGTTGTGAACTCTGTGACAGCTGCATGTAGGTAGGTCTGTCCACCAGCACAATTAGAGCAGAAGGAAAATGTTCTCAACGATGGCAATACATTGTTTGCTAAATCTAATCGCTCGGCATTGAAATTACATTTACTTGAGCAGCAAGATTGTGACATTTACAAGCCTCAAAGAAACAAATGAGGTGATTTCTGCGCACTTGTATCTGAATGAACACCAAACCAAGTCAGGCCTTCTAACAAACAGGAATCTTAATTGCATTGGTGCAGAAGACGGATGTATTTTCAGATGATGCTAGGGACCCCAAAGCTGTGAAAGAACACTTACAGTGATGTCCAAGTATGACCTCTGTACTCAAATTGCAATTCTTAACTATGACAGATACAATAATGAACGTTTGTTGTCGATTAAAATAGTGTCTGCTCATATATAATTAACATTCAAGTGTGAAATACAGTTCCTACACAAACATCTTGGTCAAAACCAGTTTAGACATTACATACAGCCCATTGCTGAGTCAGAGAATGGTCTTGATAGCCATGTTAAACCAACGTTTTGATACAGTCTTTTGATTACTAATGTTTTTTTGCCATGACAGTCATGTTTTGAAAAGTTCACTGCAGTAATGCAAATGTGATGTTTTATCAATCCAGTGCAGACATTTGAAACTGAAATGCATAGAAAATGTGCCTTAGATCTGTCCAACTCATGCACCGAATAGATATTCTGTATCTCATTATAATATCATGCATTGAGGGTGGGAGGGCATAATATTGAGGAAATGTAAATCAATAAATTATTATCATTTGAGGAAGATTTGATAGTTCCAAAAATTTTATCTTCAAACCTGTTACAGAAAGATAATCTGATCAGAAATACTGGATCATCTCTCGTCTGATTAGAAATGCTGGATCACCTGAAACTCATGTCTTGAGCAAATAAATAGTCTTAAAGATGGTTGACAGTTTTTCACATCTTTCACCAAAAATCTGTCGCGAAACACCAACAAACACTAGGAGTACAACTTTTTAGTAGGATAGAAACCATGGACAGATGGTGAATGAAATAGAACATGCCTGGTTCATTTCATGTCCGCTAAGCAAACAAAGTGAGGTAGTACTGTAAAGGGGGCCATCTCCAGGCGGTACAGTGATTCACTCACCACACATCCACTGGAATCAAGCTTTCGGTCAGAGACGCAGCGGAAGTTTCGGCTACAACCACCATTGTCCTTTGAGCAGTCACGCACTGGGCCAAATGAGTCCAGTAAAACCTCCAGACTGTCAAACGATGAGGAGATCATCAGCTCTTCTCTGGCAAAATAAAACACAAACAAAAACATTATAACCTTCCCCCTCAGCAAAAAACAAAATCATCAGTCGCTAGCAATCAAATGTCCCTCTTTGGTTATTGTCTGTTGATTGAAAATGGGTTGGTTGTAGTCCTCATCACAAAACAATGCACCAAATGCGTCTTTCATTTTGAAACTTTATGATGTGCTTCAGTCAGAGCAGCCAAAAGTTGAATTTCAAAGCAACCCTGCTTTGCAAAGGGCCTAAGATGTGTTTGATGAAAAGCATTGGGTTTACGGTACGGTTTACAGTGCTTTATTGCTATAACCTTGCTCCAAGCCATCTGTTTTGTCTCTATTATGTGAAAAATTTCAAAGACTTGCAAGGTAAAATATTCCAGATTATCACATTGAAATATGAATAGAAAGGGTGGATGAAGAACAAAGCTTGGGCGTACATTCTTATTTTCAGGATGCTAAATCACCATGCCATTGAAGTGGAATATATATGATAAACTGAGTACTTTTATAAGAACACTGCCATGAACCTTGCCTAGGGGAAAGAAAGAATAGCCTCTCTTGTTTTGTAGATAGTATTCATTTGCTCCCTCACCCACTCCCAGAATGCTTCCCCAGAGATTGCCTGAAATAAACATATTCGATATTTCAAGATTTTATCAAACTAGCCAATTTTCTTTTATAATTGACTGTGGGCATTGTCTTTATACATTTATGGCGAACTAACCCAACAGGTCATACAGATAATGATGCATTTAAAAAAATGATGACGCATAACATTTTTGGGGATTAAGTACAGAAAATAACCTTTGTATTTACATGAGTGAAATCATCCATCCTTGTCGTCATGTTGTTTAACACTGAATCATGAGGAGGGTTACAGGTGCGTATGTGATCTCTCCCACGGTTGCACAAATCCAACTCTGCATGTTTGATTGAATCCAGACCATACATTAGTGGTCTTCAATAGACACAATCAATGTACATTTGAATCTTAAAACTTTATATAGAAAGAGGAGACCATTTACCCTAACCTCCAGCCACCCTAGTCATAGACTGTTGTCTCTGATACCGCACGGGCAAGCGGTACCGGAGCACCAAGTCTAGGTCCAAGAGGCTTCTAAACAGCTTCTACCCCCAAGCCATAAGACTCCTGAACATCTAATCAAATGGCTACCCAGACTATTTGCATTGCCCCCCTCTTTTACACAGTTGCTACTCTCTGTTATTATCTATGAATAGTCACTTTAATGACTATATCTACATGTACACATTACCTCAATTACCTGGACTAACCGGTGCCCCCGCACATTGACTGTGTACTGGTACCCCCTGTATACATTCTCGCTAATGTTATTTTACTGCTGCTCTTTAATTACTTGTTCATTTTATTTCTTATTCTTATTCATATTCATATTTTTTAAACTGCATTGTTGGTTAGGGGCTTGTAAGTAAGCATTTCACTGTATTCGGCGCATGTGACTAATAACATTTGATTTGATTTTGATATCTATATGATTAACAAGAACATTTAAGCAATATGAAAGTCCTCTCTGCTCATAATTCAGAAAAGACACAAAGAAGAGACATTCAGGCTATTAGCTGTTGAAAAATACAGGCTGGCTAATTACTTCTCTTTACCCTGTAATTTGCCTTATGTGAAATATTTCAAAGACTTGCAAGGTAAAATATTTCAGATCATCCCATTGAAATATGAATAGAAAGGGTGGATGAAAAACAAAGCTTGGGAGTACATTCTTATTTTCAGGATGCTAAATCACCATGCTATTGAAGTGGAATATAAACTCAGCAAAAAAAGAAATGTCCTCTCACTGTCAACTGCGTTTATTTCCAGCAAACTTAACATGTGTAAATATTTGTATGATCATAACAAGATTCAACAACTGAGACATGAACTGAACAAGTTCCACTGACATGTGACCTACAGAAATTGAATAATGTGTCCCTGAACAAAGGGGGGTGGGGGGGGTTCAAAATCAAAAGTAACAGTCAGTATCTGGTGTGGCCACCAGCTGCATTAAGTACTGCATCTCCTCCTCATGGACTGCAACAGTTTTGCCAGTTCTTGCTGTGAGATGTTACCCCACTCTTCCACCAAGGCACCTGCAAGTTCACGGATATTTCTGGGGGGGAATGGCCCTAGCCCTCACCCTCCGATCCAACAGGTCCCAGACATGCTCAATGGGATTGAGATCRGGGCTCTTCGCTGTCCATGGCAGACTACTGACATTCCTGTCTTGCAGGAAATCACGCACAGAGCGAGCAGTATGGCTGGTGGCATTGTCATGCTGGAGGGTCATGTCGGGATGAGCCTGCAGGAAGGGTACCACATGAGGGAGGAGGATGTCTTCCCTGTAACGCACAGTGTTGAGATTGCCTGCAATGACAACAAGCTCAGTCCGATGATGCTGTGACACACAGACCATGACGGACACTCCACCTCCAAATTGATCCCGCTCCAGAGTACAGACCTCGGTGTAACGCTCATTCCTTCGACGATAAACGCAAATCCGACCATCACCCCTGGTGAGACAAAACCGTGAGTCGTCAGTGAAGAGCACTTTTTGCCAGTCCTGTCTGGTCCAGCGAAGGTGGGTTTGTGCCCATAGGCGACGTTGTTGCCGGTGATGTCTGGTGAGGACCTGCCTTACAACAGGCCTACAAGCCCTCAGTCCAGCCTCTCTCAGCCTATTGCGGACAGTCTGAGCAGTGATGGAGGGATTGTCCGTTCCTGGTGTAACTCGGGCAGTTGTTGTTGCCATCCTGTACCTGTCCTGCAGGTGTGATGTTCGGATGTACCGATCCTGTGCAGGTGTTGTTACACGTGGTCTGCCACTGCGAGGACGATCGGCTGTCCGTCCTGTCTCCCTGTAGCTCTGTCTTAWGTGTCTTACAGTACGGACATTGCAATTTATTGCCCTGGCCACATATGCAGTCCTCATGCCTCCTTGCAGCATGCCTAAGGCACATTCACTCAGATGAGCAGGGACCCTGGGCCTTTCTTTTGGTGTTTTTCAGAGTCAGTAAAAAGACTTCCTTAGTGTCCTAAGTTTTCATAACTGTCACCTTAATTGCCTACCGTCTGTAAGCTGTTAGTGTCTTAACAACCATTCCACAGGTGTGTAACAGTTTAACTTTACGTCCGTCCCCCATACCCGGGCGCGAACCAGGGACCCTCTGCACACATCAACAACAGTCACTCACGAAGCATCGTTACCCATCGCTCCACAAAAGCCGCGGCTCTTGCAGAGCAAGGGGAACCACTACTTCAAGGTCTCAGAGCAAGTGACGTCACCGATTGAAAGGCCATTAGCGTGCACCACCGCTAACTAGCTAGCCCTTTCACATCCGTTACAGGTGCATGTTCATTAATTGTTTATGGTTCATTGAACAAGCATGGGAAACAGTGGTTTAAACCCTTTACAATGAAGATCTGTGAAGTTATTTGGATTTTTAAGAATTATCTTTGAAAGACAGGGTCCTGAAAAAGGGACGTTTCTTTTTTTGCTGAGTTTACATGATAAACTGAGTACTTTTATAATAACACTGCCATGAACCTTGCCTAGGGGAAAGAAAGAATAGCCTCTCTTGTTGTGTAGATAGTATTTCTTTCCTCCCTCACCCACTCCCAGAATGCTTCCCACGGAGATTTCCTGAAAGAAACATATTTGATATTTCAAGATTTTATCAAACTTGCCAATATTCTTTTATAATTGACTGTGGGCATTGTCTTTATACATTTATGGAGAACTAACCCAACAGGTCACACAGATAATGATGTATTTAAAAAAAAAATTGAGGGTTTAATTCTTATACTGAATTTAGGCTACCTTTATGATGTATTCATTTTTTTGTATTAAGTACACAAAATAACCTTTGTATTTACATGAGAGAAATGTTATTCGTCACATGCTTCGTAAACAAAAGGTGTAGACTAACAGTGAAATGCTTACTTACAAGCCCTTCCCAACAATGCAGAGAGAAATAATATAGAAACATAATAGTAAAGTAAAACACTTAATATATACACGGGTCACCAGTACTGATTCGATGTGCAGGGGTACAAGGTAATTGAGGACTATATGTACATACATATGATATAACCAGGAATAAAGTGACAGATAATAAACATTAGCATCAGCGTATGTGATGAGTCAAAAAAGTTAGTGCAAAAAGGGTCAATGTAGATAGTCCGGCTAGCTATTTGGTTAACTATTCAATAGACACTATCACTGTAGATTTTAACCTTAAAGCTTTCTATGTAGAAAGATGAGCCCATTTACCCTAACGTTCAATTATATATATGATTAAAAAGAACATTTAAGCAATAGGAAAGTCCTCTCTGCTCATAATTCAGAAAAGACACAAAGAAGAGACATCCATTCAGGCTATTAGCCATTGAAAAATACAGGCTGGCTAATTGCTTCTCTTTACCCTGTAATTTACCTTGCATTATACTTTACTCTTTATAGGTGAGTCACAGTTAAAATGGAAGGAAATACTGTATGTTGTGAGGATTCTGATTCCAAGTCTACAGATCACTCTACATGTATCTATGAATACTCTGCGTCCTACATGGCTTAACTTACAAAACTTTCCTCCATCTCATTTCTGTTGCTATATAGGATAACAAGGAGTAGAAGCAAGTAACTAAATCTAACCCTCTAAATGGTTCATTAAATGGGGAGAGAAAGTTGAACGCTGACTCTTTGAAACACAACTTTAATGAAAAAAGGTGCCCAATGCAGTCAAAATAAAAATGTTCCTGTGTTTTGTATCATATTGTATCATTATGGGGCGGCAGGTAGCCTAGTGGTTAGAGCGTTGGGCCAGTAACCGAAGGTTGCTAGATCGAATCCCCAGGCTGACAAGGTAAAAATCTGTCGTTCTGCCCCTGAACAAGGCAGTTAACCTACTGTTCCTAGGCTGTCATTGTAAATAAGAATTTGTTCTTAACTGACCTTAAATTAAGGTTTAAAATATATATATATATATATACTGTATATTGTACAACAGCTGATAAAACTAACACTGTGAAAAAATGTGATCAGTGTTATTTCCTGATAGTTGCTGGTTGAAAATAAAATGTACCCAGGACCTTCTAATCAGCAGGTTTTGCATGGGTTGTGTTTCGGCTTCTGTGGTAACATCACTAGATTGTAAATTAGGTAATAGACCAATAACAAAGAGAGTTCCCAACCTATCTGCCAAATAKCAGCTAGTTTTRTGTTTCCCCTCCCCAGTCAGACCACTCAGACCACCACTCCCAAATATATTTTTTTGCAAAAAAGCTCATTTTGTATCTTTTTGACCATTTTAATGGAAAACTGTTACAGTAAGGTACTCCATTGTGACCCAGAAATTATTTGAGATTGATATAAAAATGGCTGCAGTTCAGTTTAAAGATCTTTTGTCAACTCTTTTGTCATTTTTATGAAATCAATGAATTAAGGCACAGCCACTTTTAGATCAGAGCCTTTTCTTCCTTGTATTGCTGTCAGAGAGTAAGACGTGGTGACAAATGATTTTCAAACAAGGCCTCAGAGGGAGCACGCAGCTCCAAAGCCGAGTAAATTAACAGCATCTAGAGGTGGTAGGTAGCTGTGGCGTATGCTACTGCCCTGGGGGGACACAACGTGAGCGTTCATCACGTCATCAATCACAAGACATGTAGTTATTTACTCAGTTTTCAAGAAAGCTGCCAAATGATAAATAGAATATAAAAACCCAGGAAACAAGTAGGGTGTAATGGGATACTGTATAATATGGGAGAATAGTTTACATTATTGCAGTAAAAATAGAGATATGCACTAGGACAAAGAGAACTGTGGTAGTCTATTGCTGAGAAAGCAAGACTTAAAGGGATACTTCAGGATTTTGGCAATGAGGCCCTTTATCTACTTCCCCAGAATCATATGAACTGGTGGATAACATTTTTTTTGTCTCTGTCCAGTATGAATGAAAGTTTGAGGTATGTTCACGAGCCGAGGCTCGATACCCATAGACTTACAGCCACAACTACCTCTAACTTCCTTCATAATGGACAGAAAGACATAAAAATGGTATCCACAAGTTCATCTGACTGATAAAGGGCCTCACTGCCAAAATGCTGAAGCATCCCTTTAATGAAACCTATTATCAAAATGATTTTCATTGTTTGTGGTATTACATGAGCAGTAATATGTTTTTGTTGTAGCCAGGCACTTGTCTTTGGCCTGTTGCTCAAAAGTGAAGCCGTTGTGGGCTATATCATTACTATTCTGAGTTCAGCTGAGAAACTATTTTAGTGCTTCACAGAGAAGAATCCAAATGTAAAAGCCAAATGAGGAAAATCTGCCCTTTTGTTAAGAATATTCAAGCTTCCAGTAACAAGCCATCCTCCAACTAATATAGAGCACGGTTTTCATGATCACCCATTCAAATATTCAGGATAAAATAGATTTGTACACCTACTCCATAATAATCCACCCTGTGTTTTCTCTSTTGTAAGGTTGGCTCCCAATGTACCATTGAATTTGGTACAGTGCCTCTAATGACGCTCCAATGCTGGACAGAGTGGTTGTGACTGCAACTAACTGAATGATGATTTGTGACATCCAGTTAACATGGATCATCATCATCATCATCATCATCATCATCTCCATTCAATATCAGCTGAAAGGGATGATGGATCTTGCTACTCCTATTCAACTTGGACTCAGTAACCTAACATACTGAGAATGATATGTTAAAATCAAAGTGAGTTCCTCAAAGTCTGCTAGTTGAGTTTTGGATGTGCTGACATGATTTTGAAATTGTGTTGTTTATGAATAATAAGATATGGATATTTCATTGATGAAATCAGGAGCATGCATATCTTTACTTTTCCCCAAAAAAATATAAAGACTATCTATGTCAAATCATGCCCAGGTGATCGTATAACGATTCATCTTTTTATTTTTTATTTTATCTTTAAACTGAAATTGACAAGAAAAATATAGAGACTAACTCAAAAGAACATGACAGGACAGGACATGTCATCACAGGACTAAAACATTTACACGATGACTGAGAGGGAGGACATTTCATTGGATTAATCCGTAAAATGTGAATACAGTGCAATTGGAAAGTATTCAGAACCATTGACTTTTTCCACATTTGTTACGTTACAGCATTGTTCTAAAATAGATAAAATAAAATATTGTCCTCATCAATCTACAATTTTTGCAAATACATWAAAAAAATTAAAACAGAAGTACCTTATTTCCATAATTATTCAGACCCTTTGCTATGACACTCGAAATTGAGCTCAGGTGCATCTTGTTTCCTTTGATAATCCTTGAGATGTTTCTACAACTTGATTGGAGTTCACCTGTGGTAAAATCAATTGATTGGACATGATTTGGAAGGCTCACACCTGTTTACAGCTGTCCACAGTTGACAGTGCATGTCAGAGCTAAAACCAAGCCGTGAGGTCAAAGGAATTGTCCGTAGAGCTCTGAGACAGGATTGTGGCAAGGCACAGACCTGGGGAAGGGTACCAAAAAACGTCTTCAGCATTGAAGATCCCCAAGAACTCAGTGGCTTCCATCATTCTTAAATGGAAGAAGTTTGGAACCACCAAGATTCTTCATAGATCTGACCACCCGGCCGAACTGAGAAATCGGGGGAGAAGGGCCTTGGTCAGGGAGGTGACCAAGAACCCGATGGTTACTCTGACAGAGCTCCAGAGTTCCTCTGTGGAGATGGGAGAACGTTCCAGAAGTACAACCATCTCTGCAGCACTCCACCAATCAGACCTTTATGGTAGAGTGGCCAGACAGAAGCCACTCCTCAGTAAAAGGCACATGACAGCCCGCTTGGAGTTTGCCAAGAGGCTCCTAAAGGACTCAGACCATGAGAAACAAGATTCTCTGGTCTGATGAAACCAAGATTGAACTCTTTGGCCTGAATGCCAAGCGTCATGTCTGGTGGAAATCTGGCACCATCCCTACAGTGAAGCATGGTGGTGGCAGCATCATGCTGTAGAGATGTTTTTCAGCGGCAGGGACTGGGATACTAGTCAGGATCGAGGGAAAGATGAACGGAGCAAAGTACAGGGAGATCCTTGATGAAAACCTGCTCCAGATCGCTCAGGACCTCAGACTGGGGCGAGGATCACCTTCTAACAGTACAGCYACTCTAAGCACACAGCCAAGACAATACAGGAGTGGCTTCGGGCCAAGTCTCTGAATGTCCTTGAGTGGCACAGTCAGAGCCCGGACTTGAACCCGATCTAACATCTCGGGAAATACCTGAAAAAAGCTGTGCAGCAACGCTCCTCATCCACCCTGACAGAGAGGACCTGCAGAGAACAATGGGAGAAACTCCCAAATACAGGTGTGCCAAGAAGACTACCCGAGAAGACTCGAGGCTGTAATCGCCGCCAAAGGTGCTTCAAGAAAGTACTGAGTAAAGGGTCTGAATACTTGTGATATTTCTGTTTATTTTTTATTTTTATAAAATTGCAAAAACTTCTAAAAACCAGTTTTTGCTTTGTTATWATGGGGTATTGTGTATAGATTGATGAAGGACAAAAATAATTGAATTCCTTTTAGAATACAGCTGTAACGTGACAAAATGTGGAACAAGTAAAGAAGTCTGAATACTTTTTGAATGCACTGTATACAATGAGTGTACAAAACATTCGGAGCACCTTCCTAATATTGAGTTGTATCCCCCCCTTTAGGCCCTCAGAACATCCTCAATTTGTCAGGGCATGGACTCTACAAGGTGTCGAAAGAGTTCCACAGGGATGCTGGCCCATGTTGACTCCAATGCTTCCCACTGTTGTGTCAAGTTGGCTGGATGTCCTTTGGGTGGTGGAACATTCTTGATACACACGGGAAAGTGTTGAGTGTGAAAAACCCAAAATCGTTGCAGTTCTTGACACAAACCGGTGCACCTAGCACCTACTAACATACAGTAAGTACCCTGTTCAAAGGCACTTACATTTTTGTCTTGCCCATTCACCCTCTGAATGCCACACAAACAATCCATTTCTCAATTGTCTCAAGGCAAAAAAATCCTTCTTTAACCCGTCTCCTCTCCTTCATTTACACTGACTGAAGTGGATTTAACAAGTGACATCAATAAGGGATCATAGCTTTCACCTGGATTCACTTGGTCAGTCTATGTCATAGAAAGAGCATTTATACTTCATGTTTTGTATACTCAGTGTAGTGTGCCATACCCAGTGCTTAAGTTGTAATACGGGAGGTACCGTAACAAAAAGTGAGTGCGAGAGGGGGTGACCAAGGGGGCTCTGAGGTACCGGAACGGATGGAAAATAATAATCACCTTTATAATAAAGCAGTGCATGCATATCATCGCATTTGCGTTGTGGCATAGAGCATTAGAGCAGGCCTGGAGTCGCTTATAGAAGTTGCACATATGAAAGAAAACAATTGTACAAACTGAAAATCTGAAATCAATAAAAGCAACCTTGTCTTGAATCCATCAATAGCCTAGACCTACAGTAGGTGTGTATACACATATAGTACAATATGAGGGGGAAATTATAGAAATTATGCTTAGCTCACTCGCAGGTGAAGGCCGCTAGGCTTTTGGCACGACTATCTCTCTTGTTTTACATTATAAAACAGTGTTTGCTCAATAGGTCTAATTGGAAGTTTATATTTTTGGTAGTCTACAGTCAGATTAGAGTCTTCTCTTTTAAACTGGAGCCATCTGCTTTCCAAACTGTGTATTCCCGCAATTTCATTTGATAGAAAGGCTTTTTCTGGCTGCATGCAGTTCACTGACAGATTCTCCGCGCGTTCCCGGGCTATATGCCTTGTGACTGGGCTACATAAACACAATCCACCGCTAGGTAATTTTTTAAGATGCTATTGGTACTCTGTGGCTAAATTATAGGCCTACTCCTGGTGTAGTATTCTGAATTATTTAATTTATTTCAGAACAGACAGCAGTAATTGTATAACTTTGGCAAATATATTTAAATTAATCAGGGCTGCTGCAGCTCCTTCAGCACCCTTCCCACAGCGACCTTATGATTCTATAAGGAAATAAAAGTGCAACACTGGAGAGATGAGAGTTGCAGGCTCATGTCTAGCAGAGAGAGTGAGAGATATCATAGGAAATACATCTCATTCTAGTTCTGAGAGAGATCCAGGCGCATTTCTCTCTCTTACCACAGCAATAGCCATGCATTGGTCTCAAACATAGGCTATGTTGAGCAAACCATAAGCCTGGGCCGGCCCCACCCAACACAAATTAATTCTTAAAATATCAGGTGCAGGCTGAAAATCTACATTTTCACATTATATTTTTTTAGGGGGTAAGATAATTAATGAGGAGGCAAATCGAATGAACTCTGATCACTTTTATTAAAATGTTTACATTGCAAACAGTGTTTTTTTATGTAGAGGTACCGGATCTGACAAAAATTAAGCAAGGGCCATTCCTGTGCCTGACAAAAAAGCTAAAAACGCTAGAACCAAACATCATTACGCAGCTGCATAATCTCATTGTTGTAGCCTACCTAATGTACTGTATATCTGCTGGTGTTAGTCTCTGTTACAAGAATATGTGACATTTAAAAACAATGTTTAGCGAGATCAACCAAGGCATGCCAAGGCATAGCTGCGGGAAGTAGGGGTGCTGAGGGTGCTGCAGCACCCCCTGAAAAATCTGAATACAAAAAAAAAGTTTAATTTAAAAATCACAAAAGTAGTGCACTGTGCCTTTACTAGTCCTGTATTAGCAGACCGATATAGCCGTCTGTAGCGCTGGCAAAAAAATACATTTCAGCATTGCAGCCGCCGCCCACAAACTCCTTCCTGCGGCTATGGGCCAAGGACTCAGTTAGGAGGAATAGTGGTGTGAAAGTTTAAATGAAATTGCTATCCTTAACGCTAAGAAAAATCACTAACAAAAAAAATYTTTTTTTGGGGGGGTTTCCCAAACAAAATTAAAATCACAGTGCAGTCTGCCTGCTCTATCTGATGCGAGTGTGTGTACAGTCTTCAGTCTGTTGCGTGTAGAATATCCTATCCTATTCATTGATGATAGGCCCTGCTGTACTGAAGTTGCGAGACATTGCAAGCCAAAAAATTGCGAAATACAGCATTCCATTGCAAGATACAGCTTTGATTGCAGATAGATGGGCTTAGAGCACGGTTCTGACTCCGTCTGCCTGGTAGCCGACCTGCCTACAGTATACTGTGCCCCTCCCCTCTCTCTACACAAGTCTTTGCGTTCTCGGAAGTACAGCAACTAATCAGTCTCCTCAGTTCCAAAAATACTGAGATTTAGGATGTCATTCCTAGAGGAAGATGTATTTTCTTTCTACTAAATGTCTTGTTAAGTCACGTATTTAACAAACTGTAAAGCCCTTTTAAGGAGAGAGTGGTCTGTGCTTAGGCAGCAGGCATTTGATTGACAATTCAAATGCATTTCACAATGTTTCTACTTCATATTCATTATCTCCAGCACCATCAACATCAACTTATGTGAAAATTGTGGTTTTGTAGCACAGGAGGCTGCTGAGGGAAGGACGGCTCATAATAATGGAAACCATGTGTTTGATGTGTTGAATACCATTCCATATATTCTGTTCCAGCCATTACTACGAGTCTGTCCTCCACAAATAAGGTGTCACCAGCCGCCTGTGCTTTGAAGTAAAACAGATAGAGTAAGATAAGCTTTTCCAATTACATCATCAACCAATTAATAGCCAATTATTAGGCAATGCCTAATCAAAATTGGTTAAAATMATATATTGTTTTATTACAAAACATAGAAAAGCAATTTTCACATATGTTGATGTTGGGGTGGTGCTGGAGATGATGAATATAAGCTTGACCATTTTTTTAATCTCCCTTTAAGGCTAAGTTGATCGTTAGAACATCTGTAGGAGCAAATGTTGCCTACAAATGCAAAGTTGCCAATGTCTTTGGAATTGATACAAACAAGCAATGCATAACAAAATGCTTCAAATTAAAACTGATAATGGTATTCAAGCTTCCAGTAAAAAGCCATCCTCCAACTAATATAGAGCCCGGTTTTCATGATCACTCATTCAAATATTCAGGATAAAATAGATTTCTACACCTACTTCTTAATAATCCACCTCGTGTTTTCTCTCTTGTAAGGTTGGCTCCCAATTTACCATTGAATTTGGTACAGTGCCTCTAATGACGCTCCAATGCTGGACAGAGTGGTTGTGACTGCAATGAACTGAATGACGATTTGTGACATCCAGTTAACATGGATCATCATCATCATCCCCGTTCAATATCAGCTGAAAGTGATGATCTTGCTACTATTGTTCAACTTGGACTCAGTAACCTAACATCATGGTACTAAGAATGATACACTACCGCTCAAAAGTTTGGGGTTACTTAGAAATGTCCTTGTTTTGAAAGAAAAGCACATTTGTTGTCCATTAAAATAACATCAAATTGATCAGAAATGCAGCGTAGACATTGTTAATGTTGTAAATGACTATTGTAGCTGGAAACGGCTGATTTTTTATGGAACATCTACATAGGTGAACAGAGGCCCATTATCAGCAACCATCACTCCTGTGTTCCAATGGCACGTTGTGTTAGCTAATCCAAGTTTATCATTTTAAAAGGCTAATTGATCATTAGAAAACCCTTTTGCAATTATGTTAGCATAGCTGAAAACTGTTGTTCTGATTAAAGAAGCAATAAAACTGGCCATCTTTAGACTAGTTGAGTATCTGGAGCATCAGCATTTGTGGGTTCGATTACAGGCTCAAAATGGCCAGAAACAACAAACTTTCTTCAGTCTATTCTTGTTCTGAGAAATGAAGGCTAATCCATAGGTGATAATATCTTTCTAGGAGCTGATCCGCCCTCAGAATTGTGGAATAATTATAATGTTAAGGTAAGATTTTAATGGAGAATGCTGACCCGAGAGCAGAGTTGCCTTTCTTTCAATTCTATCAGTATCCACACATGCCTCAACGAAGAACTAGGCGACCATTCCCTCTGCATGGTGTTTTGGGAAACACATGTTACATCTTCGTCCGTTGTAGAAAAGATGCATCGTTATAACACTAGTAAGCCTAAGTTCAATCGCAATCAGGAAACCCAGCCCTGGTCTGCTCCTGATGGACCTTAGTACCGCTTTAGAAGTGGCATTCCTTTAAAGACAAGTAAAATGCCCGTTCAGTGGTGCTTCGAAACTGTCTCCAGAGAAGGTTTCGTGTCGGCATTTAAAAATCCGTAGTGCACCCTTACAGACAAACAGGCAATTTCAAGGGTATATGACTGTGGCAACTTCATTGCCAAGCCCTAGCGGTCATACATAATAGGACTATTATCTTATTTTTTTATTGTTTTAACAAATGGCCATTTAAATGTTGAGCAAAATGTTATATTTCTCACATCCCTAGTTAGGACCATCAACTGGAAGGATTTAAAAGCTTTGATACAAAGGATAACTTTGAATTCAGCAAATGGTGGATGTGTGAAGACTGCAGTCAGTTTGAGCAGCCAGGTGAAATTGCAATAAAAATGCCTTGCATACTCAGTGACTATAATTTGTGTTTCTCTAAATGTCATAGTTATAATGAAACTACCCGCACGTAACGAATGCAATCAGGGATATGGCTAAATAGATGTAGCTTCAAAGTTGCATTTGTTGAAGTGTGTATAATATAAGTTGACATTTTTCCGCACTTCAAAAAAAATCTATGTGCAAGCAGTACATTTCCTTTTGAGAGGTTATGAACCATTTAACAATTCAATTCAACTACACTTTTACGGTATTACATTGCCAAATGAGTTTTGTTTTTGCTMCTCTTTTATTGATTTTTTGCTCAACTTTAGTGTTTCTTTACTCTTTGAATCATGATCAATGAAACACTTGCAATGTCTGACATCAACCCTATAACGAGTGTAAAATGTTCCAGAACAATGTATAGGGAATACAAAATGCTTTGATATGGAGGATATTCAACGGTGATTATGATGGAATGAATATACTGTTGGCCTATGTAGCCTCAAGATATTACTTTGTTTATAGCTAATATCACTCCTTGTAAAACGTACCTCATGAAACATATGGAAAAGTTGAATCTCTTACCTCACATCCACAGCATCCTCCATGACAGTCATATCAGTCTTGCACTTGGCTGAAGGGTTGATTGCCAGCTCAGCAGGTGGAATGACAAAGCTTTTACTTAATGGTAACCACATCCCTTCCCCCAATGTGTATGTGAARCTGAGGAGGAAAAATACACAGATTTTGACACATTATGGTACTAATGGAACAACATCATTGGAAACAAAGTAGAAAGAACATTGCCTACTTTGTCCACTTAATTTAGTATTTCAAAAAAAGCTGGGTTTACTACCACTTTGCTAATGCTTGTTTGTCTGAAATAAGCTGAATTTCAGGTCTTCTGGTGCCTTGTTGAGTGGTAACTCAGAAGATCAGTGTGGAGAACATCAGTGGTTGTTTTAATTTCCTACAGAGAAATACAATAAAATCCATGGCCTGTTGCCCATATAGCCTTGGAGACTTTGGTGCCTTTGACGATTTGTTTGTCTGTCTTTCTCTGCATAATCACAAGCATATCCTCAGTTGTCTTCAAAGGCCTTTTACACTCACTTAAACTAAAGGCTGATTGGACTCAGGAGTAGCACATTATGTTTTTTTCTCACAGTTCAATAGTTTTAGAAATCTATCTCTGGCAATGGTTCATGCATTCAACCAATAGTTCTCAAACTACACTGAACAAAAATATGAACGCAACATGTAAAGTGTTGGTCCCATGTTTCATGAGCTGAAATAAAAGATCCCAGAAATTATCCATACACCCAAAAATATTATTATTTTGTGCACAAATTTGTTTACATCCCTGTTAGTGAGCATTTCTCCTTTGCCAAGATAATCCATCCACATGACAGGCGGCATATCAAGAAGCTGATTAAACAGCATGATCATTACATAGCTGCACCTTGTGCTGGGGACAATAAAAATCACTCTAATATGTGCAGTTTTGTCACACAACACAATGCCACAGATGTCTCTAGTTGTGAGAGAGCGTGCAATTGGCATGCTGACTGCAGGAATGTCCACCAGAGCTGTTGCCAAAGAATTTAATGTTTATTTCTCTACCACAAGCCGTCTTCAATGTCGTTTTAGAGAATTTGGCAGTATGTCCAACCAGCTTCACAACCACAGACCGCATGTAACCACGACAGCCCAGGACCTCCACATCCGGCTACTTCAGCTGCGGGATCGTCTGAGACCAGCCAGTGGAGAGGAACTATGATGTCGGCAATCGGGAGCTTCTTGCGGTCAAACTGGCTTTGGAGGAGTGGCGCCACTGGTTGGAGGCATCGGAACATCTCGTTACGGTTTGGACTGACCACAAGAACCTGGCCTAAATCCAGGAGGCTAAARGCCTCAGTCTRCGATAGGCTCGTTGGGCTCTTTTCTTCACTCGGTTCAGATTCACGTTATCTTACCGTCCGGGGTCTAAGAATGTGAAMCCGGATGCACTTTCTCGCCAGTTCCCTAGCTCCAGTGAGGATCAGCCGCTTGGATCCATCATCCCCAGGTCGCTCATTCTCATGCCGGTGTCCTGGAGTATAGAGACTGTAGTGAGGGAGATGCAAGGTAGGGAGGCAGTTCCTGACTGCTGTCCTTGGAACAGACGTTTTGTTTCTCTTGGGGAATGCTCCAAGGCACTTCAGTGGGCTCACTCGTTGCATCTCACCTCTCATCCGGGAGGGCAGCGAACTTCTTCATCCGCTGCCAACACCTTCTTAACCCTGGTCTCATCTCTCTATGGATTTCATCACGGGTCTTCCATCCTCAGAGGACCACACTGTCATCCTGGTCATTGTGGACCGCTTTTCCAAGGTGGGACATTTCATTCCGCTGCCTAAGCTTCCATCTGCCCATGAGACTGCTCAGCTAGTCATTCAGCATGTTTTCCACCTTCACGGACTTCCTCTGGACATCATCTCTGACCGGAGCCCACAGTTTGCCTCCAGATTCTTGAGGGAGTTCTGTACTCTTCTGGGGTCATCAGCCAGTTTGTCCTCGGGATATCACCCTCAGTCCAATGATCAAACGGAGCGGGTGAACCAGGATCTGGAGACCGCCTTACGGTGCTTTGTGTCCGCCAACCCCCGCCACATGGAGACAGCATCTTCCCTGGGTGGAGTACTCACACAACACTCTCCAGTGTTCCTCCACCGGCCTGTCACCATTACAGGTGTTGTACGGATACCAGCCTCCTCTGTTTCCAGATCAGGAGGTTGAAGTGGCGGTTCCATCCGCGCTACGTCTCATCTCTCGTTGCCGCTGGGCCTGGAAGAGGGCYCTCCTGAGATRCTCAGCTCGGGTTCAACGACAGGCCAACTGTCATCGCCGTTCGAGTCCTCTCCTGTGTCCAGCCCATGGTCTGGTTGTCTACTAGGGATCTGCCTCTACGCGTGGAATTAAGGAAGTTGACACACCGGTACGTTGGGCCATTCAAGGTTCTATGGTGCKTCAATCCAATGGCCTATCGTCTTGTCTTCCTCAGTCCATGAGGGTTCATCCCACCTTCCACATCTCCAGACTCAAGCCTATGGTGTTCAGTCCTCTGGTTCCGGCCACACGGCCTCCACCTCCGGGATAGCTAGCCTAAACTGTGCGGCGCATCTTCTCCAGCTGCCAGTTCTGGCAGGGGACTCAGTATCTCATGGACTGGGAGGGTTGCGGTCCTGAGTAGCGATCCTGGGTTCCGGTTCGAGACATTCTGGACCCTGGACTCGTTCGGAATTTCGTCGCCGTTCAGCTACCCATGGTGGAACGRCAGGAGCCATTCCTTGAGGGTGGGGTGGGGGGGTCCTGTAACAGTTTCTGTTTTATTTGATTGTTGTTTCCTTAGGTTACCGCTGGAGGGCACCCTTACCTTGTTTTCTAGTTTCAAGGTTACCCTGATCATTACTTATTGGTTTCACCTGTTTTGATTACATTCTCTGTTCACCTGGTTGCCTTGCTATTTAGGTTCCTCAGTTGGCCTGTATCTGTGCTTAGGTCTCATGTTTGTTCGTATACTCGTGTGTGGTTGCCTTGTTTCTGTCAAGACTTTAAGTAAAAGATKTGGATCAAATCAAAGTTTGTCATTTGCGCCGAATACAGTGAAATGCTTACTTACAGGCTCTAACCAAGAAATAAAAACAACAGTAAAAAGAGAGGCTATATACAGTAGCGAGGCTATAACAGTAGCGAGAATATATACAGGCACCGGTTAGTCGGGCTGATTGAGGTAGTATGTACATGTAGATTGGTTYAAGTGACTATGCATATATGATAAACAGAGAGTAGCAYTAGCGTAAAAGAGGGGTTGGCAGGTGGCGGGTGGTGGGTGGCGGGACACTATGCAGATAGCCCGGTTAGCCAATGTGCGGGGGCACTGGTTGGTCGGGCCAATTGAGGTAGTATGTACATGAATGTATTGTTAAAGTGACTATGCACATATGATAAACAGAGAGTAGCAGCAGCGGAAAAGAGGGGTTGGGGGCGGCACACAATGCAAATAGTCCGGGTAGCCATTTGATTACCTGTTCGGGAGTCTTATGGCTTGGGGGTAAAAGCTGTTGAGAACCCCTTTTGTCCTAGATTTGGCACTCCGGTACCGCTTGCCATGCGGTAGTAGAGAGAACAGTCTATGGTTGGGTCTTTGACAATTTTTAGGGCCTTCCTCTGACACCGCCTGGTATAGAGGTCCTGGATGGAAGGCAACTTTGCCCCAGTGATGTACTGGGCCATACGCACTACCCTCTGTAGTGCCTTGCGGTCGGAGGCCGAGCAATTGCCGTACCAGGCAGTGATGCAACCAGTCAGGATGCTCTCAATGTTGCAGCTGTAGAACTTTTTGAGGATCTGAGGACCCATGCCAAATCTTTTTAGTTTCCTGATGGGGGAATAGGCTTTGTCGTGCCCTCTTCACGACTGTCTTGGTGTGTTTTGGACCTTCTAGTTTGTTGGTGATGTGGACACCAAGGAACTTGAAACTCTCAACCTGCTCCACTACAGCCCCATCGATGAGAATGGGGGCGTGCTCTGTCCTCCTTTTCCTGTAGTCCACAATCATCTCCTTAGTCTTGGTTACGTTGAGGGATAGGTTGTTATTCTGGCAACACCGGCCAGGTCTCTGACCTCCTCCTTATAGGCTGTCTCGTCGTTGTCGGTGTTCAGTCCTACCACTCTTGTGTCATCTGCAAACTTAATGATGGTGTTGGAGTCGTGCCTGGCCATGCAGTCGTGGGTGAACAGGGGGATACAGGAGGGACAGAGCACGCCCCTGATGAGCTCCAGTGTTGAGGATCAGTGTGGCAGATGTGTTGCTACCTACCCTCACCACCTGGGACGGCCCGTCAGGAAGTCCAGGATCCAGTTGCAGAGGGAGGTGTTTAGTCCCAGATCCTTAGCTTAGTGATGAGCTTTGAGGGTACTATGGTATTGAACGCTGAGCTGTAGTCAATGAATAGCATCTCACGTAGGTGTTCCTTTGTCCAAGTGGGAAAGGGCAGTGTGGAGCGCAATAGAGATTGCATCATCTGTGGATCTGTTTGGGCGGTATGCAAATTGGAGTGGGTCTAGGGTTTCTGGGATAATGGTGTTGATGTGAGCCATTACCAACCTTTCAAAGCACTTCATGGCTATGTACGTGAGTGCTACGGGGCTGTAGTCATTTAGGCAGGTTGCCTTCGTGTTCTTTTGGTCACAGGGACTATGGTGGTCTACTTGAAACATGTTGGTATTACAGACTCAATCAGGGACATGTTGAAAATGTCAGTGAAGACACCTGCCAGTTGGTCAGCACATGCCCGGACACACGTCCTGGTAATCCATCTGGCCCACAGACTTGTGAATGTTGACCTGTTTAAAGGTCTTTCTCGCGTCGGCTATGAAGAGGCGTGATCACACAGTCTTCCGGAACAGCTGATGCTCTCATGCATGCCTCAGTGTTGCTTGCCTCGAGCGAGCATAAGAAGTGAATTAGCTCGGTCTGGTAGGCCTTGTTCACTGGGCAGCTCGCGACTGTGCTTTTCCCTTTGTAGTCGTAATTAGTTTGCAAGCCTGCCACATAAGATGAGCGTCGGAGCCGGTGTAGTACGATTCAAAATCTTAAGCCCTGTATTGACACTTTGCCTGTTTGATGGTTCGTCGGAGGGCATAGCAGGATTTCTTATAAGCTTCCGGGTTAGAGTCCCACTCCTTGAAAGTGGCAGGTCTACCCTTTATCTCAGTGCGGAATGTTGCCTGTAATCCATGGCTTCTGATGGGGTATGTACGTACAGTCACTGTGGGGACGACGTCCTCGATGCACTCATTGATAAAGCCAGTGACTAATGTGTGTACTCCTCAATGCCATCGGAAGAATCCCGGAACATGTTCCAGTCTGTGATAGCAAAACAGTCCTGTAGTTTAGCATCTGCTTCATCTGACCACTTTTTATAGACGAGTCAATGGTGCTTCCTGCTTTCATTTTGCTTGTATGCAGGAATCAGGAGGATAGAATTGTGGATTTACCAAATGGAGGCGAGGGAGAGCTTCGTATGCGTCTCTGTGTGTGGAGAACAGGTGATATAGAATTTTTTTCCCTCTGGTTGCACATTAAACATGTTTGATGAAATTAGGTAGAACTGATTTAAGTTTCCTGCATTAAAGTATCGGCCACTGGAGCGCCACCTGTGGGTGGACGGTTTCTGTTTGCTTATTTCCTTATACAGCTGACTGAGTGTGGTCTTAGTGCCAGCATCCGTCTGTTGGTGGTAAATAAACAGCCACGAAAAGTATAGCTGAAAACTCTCTAGGCAAATAGTGTGGTCTGCTATATCTTTACAAGATACTCTACTCTCAAACTCTAGAGACTTACTTAGATTTCGTGCACCAGCTTTGTTTACAAATATGCACAAACCCCCCCCCCCCCTCGTCTTACGGGAATGTGCTGTTCTATCTTGCCGGTGCAGCGTATATCCCGCTAGCTGAATATCCATGTCATCATTCTGCCACGATTCCGTGAAACATAAGATATTACAGTTTTGATGTCCCGTTGGTAGGATATTCGTGATTGTACCTCGTCTAATTTATTGTCCAATGATTGCACGTTGGCGAGTAATATTGACGGTAACGGCAGCTTTCCCACTCGCCTTCTGCGGATAATTACGAGACACCCACTCTGTGTCCTCTGCACCTGCGT
Organism: Salvelinus sp. IW2-2015; assembly: GCF_002910315.2. Lineage (NCBI taxonomy): Eukaryota > Metazoa > Chordata > Actinopteri > Salmoniformes > Salmonidae > Salvelinus > Salvelinus sp. IW2-2015. The sequence continues at coordinate 22,691,892 of NC_036859.1, forward strand.
CTCTTCCTCTTGCAAATAACTGGGATGTTGGCCTTGTCGGGTGTTCGGAGAATGTCCTGTGCGTCCTGCTTGTTGAAGAAAAAATCTTTGTCTAGTCCGAGGTGAGTGATCGCTGTCCTGATATCCAGAAGCTCTTTTTTTCCGTGAGATACGGTTGCAGAAACATTATGTACAAAATAAGTTACAAATAACGCAAAAKCCCCCACATAATAGCACAATTGGTTGGGCACCCGTAAAACTGCTGCCATTTCTTCTGGCGCCATTTSGATTTACCCTTACCTCTGCTTGCTGTGTTTCTCTGTGCCTGGGTTCGAGTTCGTACGAGCATTATTGTAACAAATTCCTTATATGAACTGTAACTCAGTAAAATAGTTMAAATTGCTGCATGTTGCRTTTATATTTTTATTCAGTATATTATCATTATGTCTGTTGGTGAACATAGATACAAGACATACAAACCTACAACTCACTTTAATTAGAAATGATTAACTCACAGAACATTGCACAGCAACACGTACAACAACATTCAAGCCAAGTGACTTACGTTTTGTGTGTATGTACTGTGTAATTGATAGATGCACACACACCCACATTACATGTTCATGTTTTTAAATGTATGTAAATTGTCAAGTACTTTGTCTGTAATGTCTTTTTTGRTATGTGTCTGACCGCAGCAGGACTAGCTGTCTCCATTGGTGTCTGATAATGGGGATCCTAATAAAAATCTAAATCAAGCCTAAAAAGAGCTAGGCATTAGTCAATTAAAAGTCTCACAACACAGAAGACCAGACCAGATACAATAAAACAATTAAATTCTGGAGAGCAATTGAAGTCTGAAGTCCAAGCATTCCAGAAGGATTATTGATAAACCCTTGAACTTACTTTAGAAAGGCTTCAAAATGAATCTCAAAGTGAAACTGTTCATGAGTCGATAGACACCAGCAAATTCAGCAAAAAGTATTTCTCAAACAGGGCGTTCTTCTATTTGACACCAAATGTAGTTGTATAATTTCTTATATATTATGCATCATTRTAGCACAAAAAAAAGGACTTGTTGATTAAAATGGTTAACAACCATTTTTGCAGACTTAACGTTTTTTGCATCTCACATTGTTCAATTTGCATCTAATAAAATGCTAACTTAGCATAAGAAAAGGMCACCCGATCACAAGCACTGCATAGACTACTAGTCACTTTAGGAAGGGAATGATTAAAGTGCTGTAAAAGAGAGCATTAATTATCTCACTCCAATTACCTCCCCTTTTTCCAACTGGAGTGTTATATGAATCAAACTCCCTCAGTCCTACCATTTAATATCATGCACTGGATTCTTCCAAGTGATAATGGGCAGCTAGGCAAGTCTACTAAAACAGTATTTTTCTTCCCTGGAAGTCATTGCTACCAGCCCCATAAGTCTCTCTCCTTATCCAGAGGTGGGTTGTATGGTTTTCCAGGAGATATGTATATACATTGTGGTATAGGATGATGCCAATCTGAAACTGAAGGCTATCAACAAGAAATCCCTTCAGCAACAGAAGCGTATGGAACAGTAGCAATGGAACACTCGTCACTGGAGTTGGTGTGCACAGGAAGGAATAACAAGAGAAAGCAGCCTTTGAGGGTGAACCCCCTCCACCCATTCAGGGCAGGTGTTCTAATTGATAGCAATACTTATTTTCTTCCGGTAATTAATCTYGTTTCTGTCCAAGCCATGCCCTAGCACTGTGACAGCTTGCAAATGGCTTCAACTAATTGAACTCTAACAAGTTTGTTATCTAGATGCTAGACTCTTCTTTGTCTAAGGGACACACGATTACGGATCACCATCAGATGATAACGTGAGGTTGCATGCTGTCTCTTATACACATCTAGATGTGTATAAGAGACAGGTCCTATAGTGAATATGTTGTCATTTGGGACTCACTCTATGTTCTTTGTTGAGAGCAGTGGTAAGCAGCATAATCAGTATTGTTGTTGTTTCATTGGCTTTTGAAGAAACATGTCTTATACAAAACAGGAGGCATATACTGTATGCCTCCATATACCTCCCCAGTCTTTCTCAGTATCCATTTGAAAACAACTGTGATGGTGAATATCATAGAACGCAAATGCTCACTTTCTGTTGACCAAGAACATTGTGTGATATAACTTTATTCTGTGGTAACGTGAGGTTGCATGTTTTCTACAAAAAGCACGTTCTCAATCATTTCACTGGTCATCCAACATCAGTACAAGAACAGAAAGATTTTATTTAAACTTGATTACACATTTTTAATGCAAGGCTCAAATGTATGTACACCAAAGCAATGTCAGTCAAATTAGAACTAGAGAACTAAACAAACTCTTATTTCAGAGCTGTGTGTGCATGTAGCTAAACTCTTCAAATCTATGTTATGCCTTACACATAAAACAGAATTAATTGTATTACAGTTCAGGGAATGTTTGGAAATAAATTAAATCCCTCGATGAAAGATGATTCTCTTGGTAAACATACCCCCAGTAGATCTCAAATGGTAAAAAGTGAAATGCTGATTTGTTGTGATTTTCATGCTGTAAAGAGTGATACAATTCAATGATGCTAGCTTTCCTTCATTCCATTAAAACAGCRGAACAACATGACTCAGCTTCAAGATTGGAGCTTTTTAGTGTTTAGTAGATTTCAAAACATTGAAACTATGTCCTGAAAAGTTGTTTGGAGAGAATAGGAACACAGTATTTTCTTACTAGTTTAAAATCTACAGCTCTCACTCCTTTCTATGCCATCTTTAAATGTGACAATCTGTCACGCTATTATGACAAAAAGTTTGCCTATTGTTAAGAAAACATTCCAATGGGTCAATATCATATAACATCTCAGAAAAAAACAACATTTGAAACAGAATTTCATGCTGTTTCAAAAAGTGTTGCCCATAGAAATGTGTTCAGGTTAATAGGTGTGTACAGTGAGTTCTTACCTGAAAATGCGATCAGATGGTTGTTCTCCCATCACCAGATCAAAACCACGCTGGAAAATATTGTAAGGCCAGGGTCTGGTGACAAATTAGAGAGGAGAGAGTTAGACTTATATTCAGTCAAAACCAGTAACCTGCTTTCCGAGACAAGAATGAAATGACTGATTGAAGAAAGAAACATGTTTTACTACTTTAAGTACAGTGTAACAATGAGTAATCACAACACGTTACACTGCAATACACAAAACACAACCCAAGCCACTGCCTGTTCACCCCGCTACCATCCAGAAGGCGAGGTCAGTACAGGTGCATCAAAGCTGGGACCGAGAGACTGAAAAACAGCTTCTATCTCAAGGCCATCAGACTGTTAAATAGCCATCACTAACACAGTGAGGCTGCTGCCTACATTGGCCACTTTAATAAATGGATCWCTAGTCACTTTAATAATGCCACTTTAATAATGTTTACATATCTTGCATTACTCCTCTCATATGTATATACTGTATTTTATACCATCTATTGCATCTTGCCTATGCCGCTRGGTCATTGCTCATCCATATATTTATATGTATATATTCTTATTCCATTCCTTGACTTTGATTTGTGTGTATTCGGTAGTTGTTGTGGAATTGTTAGATGACTTGTTAGATATTGCTGCACTGTCGGAACTAGAAGCACAAGCATTTCGCTATACTCACAATAACCATGTGTATGTGACCAATAAAAATTGATTTGATTTGATTTGTTTGTCTTCAGTTTCCCCAAAATATTTATTTATCTATCCTGCTCAAATAGTAAACAAGTTTGGAATCTTTTCAGCACTGCATCTCCTGACAACATTTCAACCAATCCCCCAAAAATCAGTAGATCAAAAGTAGCACTATGACAGTGCGGGTAAACACACTGATAGAAAAATGTGTTCCTCAGTCGCCTGAGATGGAATGTGACTTAGGCTCGTGTCTATTTACCCAAGCTGGGAGAGGAGAGGGGAAGAATGATGGAGATTAATAGACACAGGCAGCTTGGGGACTTGAATCTGCTACAGTGTGAGAAAAAATGTGACAAGGAGATGCTGCCTCTGAGTAAGCTGTTACAATAGGCAAAGGGGCAGCTAAAACCTGATAACGGCCTCACACGAGGGAGGCCAATCATTAAACATTTAAGTTGAGCCTGTAGGTTTTCCCTGTCAAAGTGACTGCACGTGAGAGAGAAATCACTTGGGGAGGGAGGGAGATAGGGAGGAAGAGAAATGTGTGACAAAATTCAGATGTATAGTGAAAAAAAACATTAACATATCAGAACTGCGATGGCCCTGTAGCAGCAGGCAGATTATTMTCAAGTGCTGTGTATGGGTAATAAAAGTGGGTAGCATTCTGGAATTCTGGGAAGGATTTAAKATTTCCATCTGCTAGTACTCCACARCTCATGTTAGGCCCAGCTATAGTTTTCACAGTTCTGCTGTTTGACACAAAGATTTTTAACTAGCAGTCGCCATGTTAATATATTATATAGCATGCAAGACCATTAGAGGCCATATTGTCACTTACCCTTGATTTGGACCCCACTCGTTACGAATACAGAGATGCTTGTGGACAGGGTCCTTCATGTAGCCATCTAAGCAGAGACAGTCACCTGCAATGGGAGTATAATAAAACAATGGTATTGTTAAAAAAACAAGTGATGTAATGACACACTGAGCTCCTCCTGGCATGAGGCGAGTATTGTGTTTCCACTATCCCATAAACCCTGTAAGCATACTGCCACAGAGCTGCAGGATCTGARACAGTCTGTTGCAGAGATATCCATTTACCTGTCTCCCTAATAGGCCTGTGATTACTTTCTACTTACCAGCAGAATGAACCGACCAAGGCTGTGTTGCAAAATGGCAACCTTTATAGTGCACTACTTTTCTTGCACAATAAAAGAAAATAGGGTGACATTGCGGACACAGCCCAAGAACTGTGCAGCATGGCCAGCCAGGCTAGTTCCTCTCCAGCAGCCTTGTGATCAGTGCTGCTTATTACAGCCATCAGAAACAGGGGAGCTGCTATTTTCTACTGATGCCTTCTGTCAGCACACAGGAGGAGGGATGTCGCCCTAACCTGATTCAGCCAGATTGATGGGGATGCATCTTGAGAGCAGGGACTAGCTATTCTACTGATGACAGACATGCCCCGAGTGTGTTGTACAGGGTTGCCAGACTGAGGGTAATCATATCTAATGTAGCTGAGCATTTAATGTACACAACTTGATGAATAACGTATATATTTAATAACTTATGATATATTGAATAACTCATGGTAAGCCTAGCATGTAAACCAGCAGTTGTTTTACGGGTTTAAACAAGTCTACGCATCAAGTATTCAGAGTATGAATTCCAAATGGGATTCTTTTTTTGAGCTCTTCCGTCAGATTGAGTGGTAATTTACTCCCMTGACAGCTGGTGCGTGTATACAAATATGGATTAAGTGAAAGGATCAGTCATACCAATTCGAACTTTCACCAGAGTTAGKTTGAAAATTCAACCAAATACACTCTTAGAATTAGAGATAACTCGAGGAGCCCTGCAGATCCTCAAGGAACCCTTGAGTTCTTCAAGGAACCATTGCAGTCAATGGGTTCATATTTGCACATTTGATTAGCTGAGTGGTTCTATGAGGTACCTTTAATGTTCCAATGTAACAAATAGTTCCTGGAGGAACCTTTTTGCTGGTGCGTGCGGAGCAATATTCATTTATTTCGCTGTTGGATTTGTTGCGCTACCAGACTCAAAACAAGATGAAAATATGTGGTTTTCTGCAATGGCTTTATGGGATAGCTAGCAACTTGTAAACAATTACCCATTCCTATATGAGTACTATTTCAATAGCAATGTTGAATAATACAACATTGGCTGCTGTCAAGCCAATTATATTATATGACTGTAGCCTCCGTTTTGATTCTGAAAAGTTTATTGTGATGATAATGATTGTAATATTATGATGATAATTATTAGGTGTTGGCTTAGGTCGCTCGCTAGCTACATAATCCTCAAACTAGCCTAGCTTATAGCTAGCTTGCTGCTCTGATAAGAGTAACATTTATAATATTGTAGCGGCGGCAGCCTATCAGAAGATTGGAGGCGTGGCRTTCAGYTAGTTGWTTTTGGCCACCTGTGAGAATAAATATCATGCCTGTTCATRTGTTCTGTTGTTCTGTTGCATTGACATTAAAGATTAAGCTGGTTTTGAGGCCTTGATAAAGGATTACATAAGTGCATGTGATTCTAAAGAGACAAATAGCATTTCATTGTTCAGATCGTTACCATTCCATTAAACTGGTGTCAGAAGTGGCATAGCAATGCAGCCAATTATTGGTGACGAAATGGTGACTATCTGGACAATAGAATGTGACTTAGCTCTTTAGTATCACATGCACATACACTGACTGTACAAAACAGTAAGAWAACCTTRCATAACATTGAGTTGCAATCCRCCTTTTGCCCTRAAAACAGCCTCATTTCATCGGGTCACGGACATGGTGTCTAAAGCGTTCCACAGGGATGCTGGCCCATGTTGACTCCAAAGCTTCCCACAGTTGTGTCAAGTTGGCTGGATGGCCCTCYGGTGGTGGACCATTCTTGTTACACACAGGAAACMGTTGAGCGTGAAAATCCCAGCAGCATTGCAGTTCTTGACACAAACCGGAGCACCTGGCACCTATTACCATATCCCGTTCAAAGGCACTTAAATCTTTTGTCTTGCCCATTCACTCTCTGAATGGCACACATACACAATCCATGTATCAATTGTCTCAAGGCTTAAAAATCCTTCTTTAACATGTCTCCTCCCCTTCATCTACACTGATTGAAGTGAATTTAACAAGTGCCATCAATAAGGGATCATAGCTTTCACCTGGATTCACCAGGTCAGCCTATGTCATGGAAAGAGCAGGTGTCCTTAATGTTTTGTACACTCAGTGTATGTAAAAMGTTATTTTATTTGGTTATTCTTAAGTCGTTACAGGTTCAATGTTCATTCAGGTAAAACAAAAAGCTAAAAAAAGATAATCAATKATTTCAATAAATCATGTGCAAGCTTAACCTTAACCTGGCAATACAACAGAACACATGAACAGGCATGACATTTACTCTCACGGGTGTACAAAAATAAGCATCTGAAAGCCACGCTWCTAATCTTCTGATAGGCTGCCAGGTTAGAGAGGTTCAATTTTYTAAATTGTCCCAATACATTAATATTTAAAACGCTCCTGTTATTTTTCAGTGCCACCTTGCACGAGTAAAGAAAATTACGCTACATGTACTGAATAACTTACACTATATATACAAAAGTATCTGGACAGCCCTTCAAATTAGTGGATTCGGCTATTTCAGCCACACCGGTTGCTGACAGGTGTATAAAATCGAGCACACAGCCATGCAATCYCCATAGACAAACATTTGCAGTAGAAAGGCCTACTGAAGAGTTCAGTATATTCCTGCCCTGCTGGAGCTGCCCCGGTCAACTGCAAGTGCTGTTATTATGAYGTGGAAATGTCTAAGAGCAACAACGGCTCAGCCGCGAAGTGGTAGGCCTCGGTTGCAACACTCACATACTTTTGGTCATGTGGTGTATCTATGACGTTTATCCATTATCCCGTCAAATTTTATCAAATTAAAATGTTCAGGTCTGGGGAACATATGTACCAGATATAACACAAGTCTTGTTTATATGTAATAAATGTCCCATATCTTTCAAGGGGAAGCAGAATTTGGCAGTAGACAAGCCATAAACAACAGCCTACAGCACCGTCAGCACTCCCCTCACACAGAGGTATGTTTAAAATTCACAAACTTTTWAAATCTTTTTAGAACCACAGTTATTGTCATAACCAATCCCTGTTTTCATCAGTATCTTCTCCCTGAGAAGGATTGGATGGAGCCCGTCTTGTAGCTAGCTAGTACCTAGAACCCTGCAAGAGGGGGATGCAGTATTGGGGGTTACATTAAGAATGCATCTTATGAAAAATACAATGCAATTATTGAGGCATTGCATCAGGCCACTTATTCAACATTTAATTTTAATGAGAGGGGCTGAAATTACTTATTCAATTTCAAGGAATCCAGGCAGTGTGTGTCCCAGTGGTCCACCTTTTGATTCATTTAGGTCTGGCAATTCACACAGTACACCAGAGACACCAGTCCGTCTTGAATTACGGATGCAAACATGGAGAGAACTCCTTTTCCCAAAAGTCATTAACATGGGATATGCATTCAATACTGATCAGTAGCATGGTACACACTTTCTATACTATACTGATCATTTGAGGGATTCAATGACATTCTGCCAGTATTCTGTGTATTGATACACAGAATGCCAAAACAAAGACCATTTTTTATGTATACAACAAAGGTGAATAACAAAACATTTAAAGAAAAATGTAAATTACAACTTTATTTTGTTTGTACATATGAGAGGCTGTACTTCATGTTGATATCAGTTTCCCCTCATTCCCCTCAGTCTGTTTTAATGTAAAAATATATATWAATGTATATACTCTTTTATTTAACCTTTATATAACTAGGCAAGTCAGTTAAGAAAAKAWTRGTATTTACAATGACGGCCTTTATAGCATTACTATATAGCAGGTTTCATTGGTGAAAACCAACCCAGTATAATGAAATATCTAGAAGAAAAACATCAACAACACCTGGCAGTATTAATTAATAAATATAAATTAAAGAATATACAGTTGAAGTCMGAAGTTTACATACAKCTTAGCCAATTACATTTAAACTCAGTTTTTCACAATTCCTGACATTTAATGCTAGTAAAAATTCCCTGTCTTAGGTCAGTTAGGATCACCACTTTATTTTAAGAATGTGAAATGTCAGAATAATAGTAGAGAATTATTTKTTTCAGCTTTTATTTCTTTCATCACATTCCCAGTTGTTCAGAAGTTCACATACACTCAATAATTACTTGGTAGCATTGCCTTTAAATTGTATAACTTGGGTCAAACGTTTTGYATAGCCTTCCACAAGCTTCCCACAATAAGTTGGGTGGATTTTGGCCCATTCCTCCTGACAGAGCTGGTGTAACTGAGTCAGGTTTGTAGGCCTCCTTTCTCGCACACGCTTTTTGAGTTCTGCCCACACATTTTCTATAGGGTTGAGGTTAGGGCTTTGTGATGGCCACTCCAATACCTTGACTTTGTTGTCCTTAAGCCATTTTGCCACAACTTTGGAAGTATGCTTG
>NC_036859.1:22704482-22799019 GCF_002910315.2 Salvelinus sp. IW2-2015
GGGTCATTGTCCATTTGGAAGACCCATTTGCGACCAAGCTTTAACTTCCTGACTGATGTCTTGAGATGTGCTTCAATATATCCACATTATTTTCCATCCTCATGATGCCATCTATTTTGTGAAGTGCACCACACCCTCCTGCAGCAAAGCAGCCCCACAACATGATGCTGCCACCCCGCGCTTCATGGTTGGGATGGTTTCTTCGGCTTGCAAGCCTCCCCCTTTTTATTCCAAACATAACGATGCTCATTATGGCCAACCAGTTATATTTTTCTTTCATCAGACCAGAGAACTTTCTCCAAAAGTACGATCTTAGTCCCCATGTGCAGTTGCAAACCTAGTCTGGCTTTTTATGACGGTTTTGGAGCAGTGGCTTCTTCCTTGCTGAGCGGCCTTTCAGGTTAGGTCGATATAGGACTCATTTTACTGTGGATATAGATACTTTTGTACCTGTTTCCTCCAGCATCTTCACAAGTTCCTTTGCTGTTGTTCTGGGATTGATTTTCACTTTTGCACCAAAGTACGTTCATCTCTAGGAGACAGAACGCTTCTCCTTCCAAATTGGTATGACGGCTGCGTGGTCCCATGGTGTTTATACTTGCGTACTATTGTTTGTACAGATGAACGTGGTACCTTCAGGCATTTGGAAATTGCTCCCAAGGATGAACCAGACTTGTGGAGGTCTTGGCTGATTTCTTTTGATTTTCCCATGATGTCAAGCAAAGAGGCACTGAGTTTGAAGTTAGGCCTTGAAATACATCCACAGGTACACCTCCAATTGACCCAAATTATGTCAATTAGCCAATCAGAAGCTCTAAAGCCATGACATAATTTTCTGGAATTTTCCAAGCTGTTTAAAGGCACAGTCAACTTAGTGTATGTAAACTTCTGACCCACTGGAATTGTGATACAGTGAATTAGAAGTGAAATAACTTCTTGTCACTACAGGGGTGCTGTTTCAACTTCGACATTTTGCGTCTCCAAATTAAACTGCCTCGTACTCAATTCTTGCTCGTACAATATGCATATTATTATTACTATTGGATAGAAAACAATCTCTAGTTTCTAAAACCGTTTGAATTATGGTCTGTGGGTGAACCAGAACTCTTTCTACAGCGAAAATCATGACAGGACATGCGAAGGTCAGAAAAATAGTCTCTGTTCTCAGATCAGTTTAAAGCTCGTGTGTGTGGCCTATGGATCGAAATGAACTGCACCGCCACCCCGCCCTCGCGCCATGTAGATCAGTAACCAATGAGAAGTGGAAATGGTGTTTCTACGTATTTCTCAGAGCTCTAAATAAAAAATAAAACAAGGGCGCAAAGGCACCCGAGTATCTGTAAAAGTGCGCTCCTTCTTCGACTGCGCCATTTACGCAACGCAAGACCTCAGGATATGGCATTTTGAAACGCCTCAATATCGGCTTAGATAATGTCGCGTCTGTGTGGATACAAAGTATATTGAAAGCAGGTACTTCCAGACAGGTGTGTTTCCTGAGTTACTGTAATTAAGCAATTGACCACTCATCATGTTTAGGGTACTGTATATGGCTGCCATGGCTATGCCCCCATCCACAGGGCACGAGTGGTCACTGAATGGTTTGATGAGCATGAAAACAATGTAAACCATATAGCATGGCTCTCTCAGTCACCAGATCTCAACCCAATTGAACACTTATGGGAGATTCTGAAACTGTGTTTTCCACCACCATAAACAAAACACCAAAAGATGGAATTTATTGTGGAAGAATGGTGTCGCATCCCTTCAATGGAGTTCCAGACACTTGTAGAATCTATGACAAGGGTCATCGAAGCTGTTATGGCACGTGGTGGCCCAACGCCCTATTAAGATACTTTATGTTGGTGTTTCCTTTATTTTGGCAGTTACCTGTACTTGCTCAAATAATTGTCCAATGTCTATCATTATTATCTTGAGTATCTATAACTTCAGTTTGAGGTTTTTTAAAGAGTATGTGAACTCAATTCTTGAACATAATTGCAAGCTATTTCAAAAGACAGAGAATCGCTTTTCAATCGCATCTCTCGTACCCAGCTGTGTTTGAAAAGAGCTCATTTTACTGTGACTGGCTTTAGATGTAGCTTAATTAAAGTATGACTGTGTCAACACAAACTAGCTGGTGTGGGTGGGGAGGGACAAACTGTTTTGCTGGCGAAGCAGAGCTCTATTGTCAACAACTGGCTGTGGGAGGAAGGTTATTGTTCGGAATAATTATAAAACGGTGAATGCTCATCAAAATGGTAACAGTTGACAAGTGATGCTGAATCATTTTAATAAACTAATCAATGGACATTCAACTCAATTGGGGATCAAGATACTGGTTCTTACAGTATGGCTATACTGTACACTGTATCAAGGCGTTGCTGCAAAAAAACTGTTACTTTCTTTCTATTTAGCTAGCTGCTCTGTCACTCACCTGTGATACAACAAGAAATACATTATTCCATTCTGTTTTGCATCTTTCTTGTTTTCTGTACATTCATATACATTTTAGGGCCACTTTGGTAACAAGTGTTTGAATTAATGCATTAAGTGCTATCCTCTGTGGATGCAATGCACATCTTATTGTATTACCCCCTCCACAATTTTTTTAAATTCAATTAAATGCAATGTTGAAGTTCAGTGAATGCACACAGATACAATATAATTGGTTCCCAGAGTTTGAGAATTGGTGATTATGCAGTATAGTACCTGTCTCTGGATCACACTGGTGTTCACAGGGGTCCAGAATGCGGCGGCCACACAGCTCATTGATCCAAGGCCCGCTGGCATTCTGCTGGTAGTATAGTAACACCTGGGCCGGGTTAAGCCAGTCAGATGCATCCAGTTGACTGCCCTGCAGCAAAATGAACCTGGACCCTGAGGACAAGGGAAGGGTTGTTGGTTGTTAGAAAACATACTGTTTAAGTACCTACCTGGTCAATTAAAGGTTCAGTACATCAGTAGTTATATTAACTTTTCTATTCAACAGTCCATAGAGTACAGACTGTTATTACAAGGCAAAAAAAAAATCTGAGTATTATTTTTCCCCAGATTAAAAAAGGCAGATGGATGGATGGGACACAATGTTCTGGCAACTAATTTCAATATTTTTGAAGGTGCACATTATACACAGATGTGACATAAATATAAGGTTCTCACAGGCAAAAACATGGATTGTTATCAACTTAACCATAACATTACATTAAGTCTGATACGATTGTGTAGACATTTATGGAGTCCCTGCGATTCAAAAGGAAAATTCACAATATTTCATCTCTTTTCAAAGTTGCTTCCCATGTGTCACGCCCTGGCCTTAGTTATCTTTGTTTTCTTTATTATTTTAGTTAGGTCAGGGTGTGACATGGGGGATGTATGTGTTTTGTATTGTCTAGGGGTTTTTGTATGTTTATGGGGCAGTGTCTAGTCTAGGTGTTTGTATGTCTATGGCTGCKTAGATTGGTTCTCAATTAGAGGCAGCTGTTGATCATTGTCTCTGATTGGGAACCATATTTAGGCAGCCATATTCATTGGGTATTTCGTGGGTTATTGTCTATGTCTATGTTAGTTGCCTGTGTCTGCACTATTTGTTTATAGCGTCACGTTCGTTCGTTTGTTGTTTTGTAGTTTGTTTTAGTGTTCTTCCTTTTCGTCTTCAATAAATAGAAGATGTATTGTTCTCACGCTGCGCCTTGGTCCTCCTCTCTTCCACCATATAACGATCGTGACACCATGGATGTCTTCTGGAATGATAATTCCACCCGGAGTATACATAGAATACAGTGGCGGGTATGAATCAAATTAAAGCCCGGAATGATAGATGAGTAAGGCAAGTCACACTCCAAAATATATCTGCACTGCCAGCTCCCATGATGGAGGAAAAAATGCCAATGAACCAAGAGTGAATAGTTGGCCTGCAGTGATTTTCTGCAGGTGCTAGCTACCCTGAAATTCATTAGCGAGCCAGCCCAAGCACAGAGAAAGTAGAGAGAGAAAGAGTGATGATACAGTGGGTGGTCACCACAACCTGGCCTGATTGTGCTTTGATGCTTTGAGGGCACATCTGTTGTGGTCTCACATGGGAAGAGAGAGAGGTGGAATCAGCCTAGTGACATTTCCTCATTTCCGTTTGTCTGGGAGTGCGTTAGCTGGGAGGCATACAGTTATACCCCTGTGGTTTTCAGGAGGGCAGGTGCCRGCCCCTTACCGTCTGCTATGAGGTGCTCGGGCACATGGAGGATGACCCTGACGTTGAGGCCACAGGAGAGGTGTGAGGAGTACACCAGGCCGATCACACAGCTGACAACGCTGATCAAAGTCAGGGTGGTCTTATTGATGGGGCTTCGTGGGGAACCTGCTGGCAAAGAAAAGGACACAGACAACAAGGAGGAAGCACGTGAAGCTGTGACCACACTGTGGCTATGCACCCAACGGCTCCCTATTCCCTTTATAGTGCACTATTTTTGACAAGGGCTCATGGGGCTCTTGTCAGAAGTAGTGCACTATAAAGGGAATGTAGTGCCATAATAGGGAGTGGAGATGCACCCTTCATTCCCTCCAGCACCTCCACCAAGGGAGTCGCTTACAAACAAGTCATCACTGGGCTGGGCTTACTGCCCATGAAAGGGACCTCTGTATCAAACCGGTAGCTTTGTGAGATTTGGCTTGCCAAGTCTCGCTGGTGGGGTGATAAGAGTGTACCTTTGAAGGGTGCCACCAGCCACCATTATGTGCTGAAGGAAAAAAAAGAAAAGAGCCCAAATGAGAGCCTTTCAGAGGTTGCGTTCTTTTCCTTTCCTACCAACTGCTTGGGTGCAGCCCCACCAGAGTTCATCAGTCATTCCTTTTAATGAAGAGTGGGAAGTCTCCTACCTATAGCATGCACAAACACAAACACACACACCCCAACCCACAACAATTTGGCCTCAAATATAGGAAGCCAATAACAGCCTCCAGCTCTGCTAGAAGTGATTCTTCATCCCTATCGAATGTTACTCGGTTACTGTCCTTTTAGCATTCTTAAAATAATTCAGGATATATCTTAAGGCAATCCTTAAAAACCAAATACTACAGAGTAATACCAAGACCTAACTTGGAAAACAAATTCACAAGGAAACAATCTCATAATGACACAAAGACTCAAACTTGATCCATTCAAATTTTTTATCAAAAAAAGAAGGATTGAAAAACACATCCCATCATTATGACACTCTCTCTGAACATTTTGTTTTTCAAATCTATAGATCGGTGGTCACCAACCTTTTCTGAGTCAAGATCACTTTTTTTGTCAAAATGCAAGCCGAGATCTACTGCTCAGATTTTTTTTACAACACGACTAAAAAACGTAAGCCTATGCAACATTTCCCTATTAAAAACAGTACCGTAGCAATGAGGTTTGCACAGTAGGCTATAGGTCCAATACATTATGACTGCATATTGGCTATGCTTGAGTTGCCCTGCCAAAGTTGTTCATCTCAGACCAATTTGAGGTATATAATCACACTGATAATAGATCATGTGTTGTATTACTTGTGAGGCACAGCTGAGTGAGCATAATAATTTGCTTTCTTTATTTGAATGGACTGATGGCCTGCATCTGATGGTCAGTCTGAGAGGAGGGAGGGAAGGAGGGAGAGAGCAGCGGTGAGGCTCCCCGTCCCTCCGCTCTCCCTCCCTTTGCTGAGAAAAGGGGACACAGTCAACCAGCTGATGGCAAAACTCAAGTAGCACTGCATTATTTTTGCCTCATGCACCAATTCATGCTGTTACTCTTATGACCAGAGAAAGTGAAACATTCCTCGATGTTAAAAAAGACGCAAGTCGCTAATAATAACAACGCAAGCTTATCGAAACACTTTGCTATACTCATTAATTGGAGCTGCAGTGCTGGTTGTAGCACGAGTGGAAGTAGGCCTAGGGGGACGCACATTTTATGGCTTATAAAAGGGTTGAACAAAGTGTTGACAGTGCTGAACAACAACTTAAACATGAACTTACTCATAAAAACAGCAGCTCTTTGCTGTATTCGTTGAGTCTCTCTCTTGTCATGGTTTTAAAAGTTTTGAAATCTCACAATATGAACTTCGCCTTGTGCTCGAGGCTTAAGGCTCGAATAAACTGTGCAGACGGCGATCTGAGCTATCTAATTGGCCAGCGGTAAGCCTATAGATGCACTTGATTTGTTCGACCGGTTGGTGACCACTGCTACAGATGGTATTGCGTTTGGGTATCATTTCAGCTATCTAACCAAAAAGAAACAATGTACGGTCTGATCAAATCAACATTTATTTTGATCAGTTTCGCTGTTCAAGTAATGTGCGAGGGAATGTGTAGAAACGCACCTTCTATTCTTAACCTTTTTACTAATTAAAGGTGTTGGTTACTTGCTGTGTTTGTGACACCTGTGCAGATAACAAAAGCTTAATTGGTTGGAGGTGCTGTTGCGGATGTTGAGGCAGGGATGCTATGTTTGGTCATTCAGATGCTTGTAGGCTGACAGCTCAGTGTTAGGGGCATTTGGTTCCCCCACATCATTACTGTACATCACAGCACCAAGGATTTATAGCATGCTCACAAACATACTGTTGCCCCCATGCTGTATTTACAGTTACACAACAACCAGCCAATCGCTTCCTTTACTTCAAACATTACAATGCTAGACACGTTACTGTCTTTAGTTAGGCACATGGCAGAGCTGTACACATACTCACATGGGTTAGAACACAACACATTGTTTACAACAACCATGATTACTAGCAAAGAGAGAATGTTTGAATGCATGTCTATTAGTGATGCGCGGGTTGACTCATAACCCACAGTCACAGCGGTTATATCTGCTGGGCAGACGGGTTTAGGGTCATTAAATATTGTGTGGTTGAAGGGCGGTTGGGTGGCGGGCGGGTAGAATAAAGAGAAAACAATACCATTGAAATCCATAAATATATCATTCTAGTGCAATTTATATCTATAGGCTACATTTAGGTTTTTCTTAAATTATTTTAAGCTATCTGGCATTAGTGTATAAGCCTAAGCTTTAGGGCTCTAGCTGTACGCGCACCAAATAGCCTACACGTCAATTGCCAAATGCTTTTGGGAATAGGCAGAAAATGTTAACATCAATCCACGGAGGCAAAAAGGACAACGTCTGAGTTTATTTAATTCAATATGAGAAAAGCTGTGAAAAGAGAGTTGCAAATAAAGAGAAGGGAGGGACAGAAAAGTAATGTTTGGGAAAGATTTGGTGAAGTGGTAAACGAGGATGATAGCACGCTATGTTATGTGTGATGATTGTGAGGCACTATACAAATTCTACAGTCACAAGACGGGGACTTCAAATAGGCCTATGGCAAATCGAGGGAACTGTAGCCTAATGGTCAAATGGGTTAAATGGAAACTGAAATATGGACATTGACTATAGGTCTATAACCTCTCCCTTAGCCTTAATATTAACTCCAGCAGAATTGAGCAATTCTTGCAGTTAAAGGATACACCAAATGCAGGCAACATTTTGACCCGGGAACAGGAATGGAGAAATATGATTTCTTTCTTTCAGCATCTTGCGAGAATGTGAATGCTCGATTAGATGCCATCTGTAGAGGTGCTATCTTTATCAGCATCATAAAAGCTCATAGTATTTTAACCATATAGAATATGCATCCAAYCTGAACTGAAATCTTATCAGAAACATGTTGGGTTGTTTTTACAGCTTTATATTTCCTTACAACTGGTCAAACTGATATCATTTGCACAGAAAATCTTTCCCGTTTTTGAGTTATTACATTTTCTCCCATCCTTAAACATATTTTCTCCGCAAAAGAAGATGACAGAGAACTTTACCGATGTCAAATAGATTGAAGCATTCATTCTATCAATTTATGACATTATTCTGGTAAGCAAGGGTTCACTTAGTCTTCTAGGGCAACATACACTGAGTGTACAAAACAATAAGGACACCTGCTTTTTCCAAGACATAGACTGGCCAGGTGACTCCAGGTGAAAGTTATGATCACCATCCCTGTGGAACTCTTTCGACACCTTGTAAAGTCCGTGCCCCGACGAATTGTGGCTGTTCTGAGGGCAAAAGGGGGTGGGGGTGGAACTCAATATATTAGGAAGGTGTTCTTAAATGTTTTGTACACTCAGTGTATAACGGCAGAAGAGAAACCACATGTATCTAATTATAGAAAAGTTGACTAACAAATAGCAGGCAAAAAAAGATCCTGAACCCCCTGTCCAAAAAAGATTCTGCCGTCTTTGACTTTATTATTCTATAGCGCATTTTCTAAATTTGTGGGATATGGTCGGGTGGGGCCTCAGATTTTCACTTTATTACACGTAGTCGGGCGGTTGTGGATGGGTTACTAGCAATTGCGGGTGGGTGTGGGTGAACAAACAGCTGACCTGCGCACCACTAATGTGAACGTGTACAGTATGTGTCTCAAGCACAGTAAGCACATACATTTGTTGTCCATTCATCTACTCTGATGTATGTATTTTTCATTGTCATCATGCGAGTATGAAATAAGATGATGTATGTACAGTATAATATTCCTTCCTTACCCCCTGAGCCCCACGCGCTGTTGGCGTTACCATTTCTCATACCTCGGCTGCGGCGCCTGCTGCGATTGGGGTCAGTGTAAAAGGTCAGCTGAGGTTCGCTGTCGGCCTCCGTGCCAGAGTCCCCGTCTGGGTTCAAGAAGGTTGAACCCACTGCAGAATTCACAACAAAAAGCTCTCATCACAATAATTTTGTCTTCGCTGTTCTGTTTGTATGGCAATGCATGGGATGTCCATCTACACATGCTGCACTTGATTTTGAGCAATTTATACACCAAGGTTGTTCAGTTTTTTCCCCTACATCACCATATTAATTGCCATATGTAATCATTACTGTGAAATGGCAAGTAGAAGAGGAGAGCTATAAACCCRTGAATAGCTGTCCCATGGGAATTACATATTGACCGTTTTTCTCACTTTATCAATGATCTGAGGATCATGTCGACACTTTAAGTGTCAATCGAAAAGAAACATCAACAAATGTGGGAGGAAAATGCTAAAATAATTATGAAAAGTGTGGATTAGATTATTTACCTTGCCTGAAGGTTTAAAATGTGTTGCTGTGTCAAAATGTTGATAGTGAAACTGAGAACTTGAGGCATCTGTACTAATAGCCACGTTCCTGTACCACTAAATGTGACCTTTAATTAGTGCTGAGCYATTAGTGCTTTTTGAGGTTGGTTCGGTTCGATTTTTAAAAACAAATAAAGATTTTAGATTTCTTTTTTTTTTAACATTCCATACATTGTGCATTATGTGGGTTGAATGCTGTATAACAGGAAAAAATAAAATAATACAAGTCCCATGATGGTAGTGTCTGCCCATTACTGCTTATCACTTATTCATCATAATTTATTTACATCACTATAATAAAATATTTAATTTGTTGTGTATTTTACATTTGTTTTATTTGATGACTATCATTTCATTCCAAGTCATCTCATCTCTATAGAGCTGCTGCCTATGCTTTCTGTTCTTCAAAGTAAATAAGGCATACTTTTATGACTGCTAAATACCAACTATACATTTTCAGGTAAAGATACCTCACGAACCAACAGCTGCTCTCTATATCACCTCACGAGTGCGCATTTGTCTCTTCTCAGTAGCAGGTGTAAAAGAAACACAGACCAGACAAGTAGATGCACAATGGATTATGGTCATTGTAGTTAATTACCACATTTTATGTGCTAAACTATGTAGAATATCGGCCTGTTGGCAAACTACACCTCCCTATTACATCGCACAGTTCAGGCTGGATCTGATTTATCTTTAGGAGAAACTGTGCGATGTGCGCATTGATCTCACAGAAAAAAATCTGTCAGTCAATTAGTTGTTTAAAAACGGAAAAATAACAGAAATTACGGCTAATCGCTCAGCACTACCTTTAATTAATGTTTCATTAAGAGAGCTGATTGGAGCTGTGAGTTACACAATATATTGTACTGCTTGTTGCAGTGTTAGCCATATTGTACATGCAAAACATAATGGCATGTTTTGGAGTCTGTTAAACAGCAGATTGTTGTTACATTTTCATATTTTGATCAAGCTCTGGTACCAATGGAAAATAATAACTGGAACAGTGGGATAAATTTACTTCAGCTTTTATAAAAAATGTCTATCTTCAGTATATTCTATACAAGACATATAGCTAGCTATACCCTCTCTCGGGAAGTAATGTATAAATGGATTCATGAGGTAGAAAGGTGGAAAGTATTAAAGTCACAATAACAACAGCATATATCCAGTCGTATTCTGTCGCAACAAATTAAACCAACATGACTCTAGCGAAGTCCCAAATGGCACCCTATTCTCTATATAGTGCAGTACTTTTGACCAGAGTCAAAAAGTAGTGTGCTGTATAGTCAATAGTGTGCCATTTGGGATACAAACTCAGTTTACCCTGCCCAGCGCAATACAGGACAAATACTTTGATTATGTTGCATGAGGAAGAGAGATCCATGATAAGACCAGACTGTGGAGTGGGTATCCTCAGTAGGGGGATAATACAGTTTATGTCAGTCCATATTTTGACTTTAAATCCACTATCCGTTACAGAGATGGACGATGGTCCTGTTCTGGTACAATGTAGGGGACAATAAACTGATAAATGTTGACAGTCATCTCATTGAAGCCATTAGATGAAAAGATTTTGGCTTTGTGAACAAATATATCTAATTGTTTTGAATAGGCTATACAGGCTACATTGGAATGATTGTGTTTTGGTCGAAACATGAACATTGAAATCTATAATTTAAAGAGGATGTGATATAGCTCCTAGTACAAGTTTTAGTGTTCTAGCTATCACAAAGTAAGCTTGAAATACTAGCACCATTTACTTCATTTCGAATTGACAATAGCYTTATAAATCCAAACCAAGAGATTGCATTTAATTAATACACAAAAGGTTTCTCCAAAAGAAAGGGTGAATAAAAATGTATCTGGCAAACATACAAATCGGACAAAGTGGAAGCACTGTCTTGAAAAGTACAGTAAAGAAAAAGGTGTTTCATGTACAAGATGACATTATTACGTTATTTCAGCAGAATGACGTTGACTTGATAACAATATGCAAAGGGAACACACAATTTGAACACACAACTATATACTACAAAAACAATAGAAACACCATTGAAAAATGATTTAACACACATTTATGCTTTATAACAATTCCTGACAAAACAACATTTAAATAATTATTTTCATCAAGGACAAAAACTATAATTGTGAAAGAAGGTGAAACAAATTTCCAAATGACACTTAGAGGATACAATGTGTTTTTGTCTAGGTTACAAAGAAGAATGAAAGCACTTTCAATTAATTAACGGCAAATCACATGCAGCAGTTTGAAGAGATTGTATTTGCCTCAACAATTAGGCAAGGAATCAAAGGTCCAAAGCTTTATGGCAACAAATAAAAGATGGGCTCTTTAAATATTCAACACATAATGTAGCTTAGCACTCAGCATGCACTGCAGGTGCAAACACGTCTTACAACAAAGTTATTTTGTTCTGAGCTTTCGGTGGCCGGATCTCAATAAATATAGAGTACTTTTGGCAGCAGCGACAATGATACTGGAATGACAATCGCTCATGAGGAGAGCTGCAAGAACCCACAGGAGTACTACCAAAAGATATCTGACAAAAGACGTAACCACAACAACTGTAGAGAGAAGCACACTAGAGTGACTCCAACATATGTAAATAGACCAGGTGATTGCATGAGAAGTACTGCTGGGACACAGATGAGAATCTTGAACATCTCGACCAGCGTTAACATTAAAAAACAATTGTGACTTCTGACTCCAAATTCAGACATAGCTTCATCTTTGTGCTTGTTGTTTCAAATATTTTGTGGAACAATTTTATTTCAGTATCCCTATTGTATGCTACAATTAAAACGGTAGACTCACGATGCTTTGAGTCTAACACCGTTAGGAACAACAACAGACTTAAGGGTTCTGTATAAAAAGACAAGGGCTCCTGGAAGCGGACAGCAAACACCCAACAGACAACAGCTGTGACAAAGACTCCAACCTCGTTGTTTGGCTTGCCATACACTTTGAGCAGCACATTTGAAGGAGGCATCAACATAAAAGCTTCCCCCCCCAGTCCTAAACGCTGTTAAATATCCACTGAGAATAGCAAAAGGACCTTACATGTGTATGTGCATGTGCATATTTTATCACTCGGATTAAAATGCAAGTCCAAACAAAAACAATATAGCAAACATAAGCAAACATAAGCAAACATAACCTCAGGCTTAGTCATTCAGATATACTGGCCTGTGTACACTTTGTACAGAACCACAGAGGATTTTGTTGTGGAGAAAAAAGCTGTCACAAGGGGATCCGCTGTTTCACAGTTTTAAACATCAACAGCAGATAAACCGATAGTGAATTTACAGTTTTCCTTCATTGTGCTTTGTCCTCTAATGTACCAAATCAACAAATTGAACTAAATGAATGAGAAAAATTTGCTTTAATTCTGAAGGCAGCAATCTCTTTCAGAGTGGGCCGTAGGGCTGTCAGAGATTCCTTTCAGAGAGCACAAGACCAAAGGCTGCTCACAACTCTTGAGAGACAAAGAGGCTTTTTTGCAGACATGGTATGCTTTTATTTTGTTATTGAATTAAGACAAAACAGATTGGATCTTTAGCATTTTCTGTCCTGAAAGTGATCAGCTCATTTATGTTCTGTTTTGCTTAACAAGCTTCCTGGAATACCAAGTGAAAATGTCATTAGTGTGCTGTGTTAAGTACAGTGCTCTCTCTGTTCTCAGTCTATTATTGATAAAAGGGTTTGTTGGGTTTCTTTTTTTCTTCCTCAGTGAGCTTTGATTGAAGTTCTCATTATGGAGCAAAAGCCATTGCAGGTGCATATTCACTATACAGGTTTTCAACCAAGGTCAGAAAAGGAAACATTCTCCTAGGCTCACTGAGAGTCACAAAGTACACGAGGATAAGAATGCAAAGGAACAGTATCTGAAACCAGAGTCGTGTTTGTTTCTCACAATTCACAAAATGAGATGGAAATGATATAATGGTAGACACTATATAACTGTAAAATGACTACATAACAGCTCTTTAGTTCACTAGCTTCCACTGAATGCTCAGTTAGTTGGTTAGTGTGACATTGCCATTTGTACCTCCCAATAACATCCTACACAACTAGAATTGCTTTTCTAACCTGAAAATAAACCATTCACACTTGTCAGTCATGGAGCAAAGTGGATTATGATCAGGGTCAACTGAACGAACTGGTGTCTCATTTCAGAATGGCATGCCCTCTTTTTCCAGTCTTTTTCTCTTTCAGGGTCTGGATCCCAAATGGAACCATATTCCCTATATAGTGCACTACTTTTGACTAGAGCCCTATGAGCCCATGTCAAAAGAAGTGCACTTTAAACGGAATATCGGGTGTCATTGGGACGCAGATATAGTCTTTTACTGGTACACGTGACAATGGTCAAGAATGAGAGTGGATATGGATCAAATAGATGGATGACTCACCACGAGTTTTGCTGGACAGACGTTGTTTGCGTTGGCCAGTGGAGGTGTTGTGGAGGAGGAGAGTGTTCTGCTGCAGGTGATTGCTGTCGATAGGGCTGGTGGCAATGATGTTGTCCTTGTACTTGCTCATTAGGGACAACTTTGTATTGTCACTCCCTGATGATGACAGAACAAGCATAATAAGGGAGAGAAATGAGAGATGAAAATAAACCCAATAAAATAAGACAAACGTGAAAAAGAAGCATGTCGGACTAAACGGAAGAGATTTAATACAGAATGGCAGAGGCAACAACAAGTCAGTGTTCTTATAATGGTATAGGTCTTGAAACAGGGAATAATCTATCATTTCCTGTCACAACTAGATACAATTTTATTGGTTGGTGGGCTGGTATTTCTTAAATAAACAAAACAGTTATAAAGTGTGTAGAAAATATAATGGACCTATATACACTGAGTATACCAAACATTAGAAACACCTTCCTAATATTGAGTTGCACCCCCCACTCCTTTTACCCTCAAAACAACCTCAATTCGTCAGGGCATAGATTCTACAAGGTGTCGAAAGCATTCCACAGGGATGCTGGCCCACGTTGACTGCAATGCTTGTCACTTTTGTGTCTAGTTGGCTAAATGTCCTTTGGGTGGTGGACCATTCTTCATACACACGGGAAACTGTTGAGCATGAAAAACCCAGCAGTGTTGCAGTTCTTAACACAAACCGGTGTGCTTGACACCTACTACCATACCTCGTTCAAAGGCACTTAAATCTTTCTAAACTGATTAAAGTGGATTTAACAAGTGACATCAATAAGGGATTATAGCTTTCACCTGGATTCACCTGGTCAGTCTATGTCATGGAAAGAGCAACTGTCCTGTTTTGTATACTCAGTGAATTTTTAAATAAGATAATCTTTGAGAACTAGCAATCACCACAAGAAAACATAGACAGTCATGGAGAATAAAAAAAATCCAAAATGCATTCAGGATGCATTCAGGCCTCCATTGATTTTGTTATAATGTTTGAGTCAATAGCCATAAGCTATTGCACAATGTGTAAAATTGAAGGAAACTAGCTTTAAAACTGCACTTAAAAAAATATATATAACAATAAAGAGGCTATAAACAGGGGGTAGCGGTATCGAGTCAATGTGCAGGGGTACAGGTTAGTCGAGGTAATTTGTAAAGTGACTTTGCATAGATACTAAACAGTCAGTAGCAGCAGTGWAAAAATAATAAGGGGGGGTGTCAATGTGGGGGGGTGTCAATAGTCCGGGTGGCCATTTCATGAATTGTTCAGCACTCTTATGGCTTGGGGGTAGAAGTTGTTAAGGAGCCTCCTTTTGGTCCTAGGCTTGCCACTCCGGTACCGCTTGCTGTGCGGTAGCAGAGAGAACAGTCTATGACTTGGGTGACTGGAGTCTTTGACAATTTTTGGGGCCTTCCTTTAACACCGCCTAGTATATAGGTTCTCGATGTCAGGAAGCTTGGCCCCAGTGATGTACTGGGCCGTACGCACTACCCTCTGTAGCACCTTACGGTCAGATGCCGAGCAGTTTCCATACCAGGTGGTGATGCAACCAGTCAGGATGCTCTCGATGGTGCAGCTGTATAACGTTTTGAGGATCTGGGGACCCATGCCAAATCTTTTCAGTCTCCTGAGGAGGAAAAGGTGTTGTCGTGCCCTCTTCACAACTGTCTTGGTGTGTTTGGACCATGATAGTTCGTTGGACACCAAGGAACTTGGTTGTTGTCCTGGCACCAAACTGCCAGGTCTCTTAGCTCCTCCCTATTGGCTGTTTCATTGTTGTCGGTGATCAGGCCTACCACTGTTGTGTCGTCAGCAAACTTAATGATGATGTTGGAGTCGTGCTTGGCCACGCAGTCGTGGGTGATGGAGTACAGGAGGGGACTAGGCACGCACCCCTGAGGGGCTCCAGTGTTGAGGATCAGAGTGGCAGATGTGTTGTTGCCTACCCTTATCACATGGGGCGGCACATCAGGAAGTCCAGGATCCAGTTGCAGAGGGAGGTGTTTAGTCCCAGGGTGCTTAGCTTAGTGATGAGCTTTGTGGGTACTATGGTGTTGAACGCTGAGGATAGTCTTAATTGTAGATCGTCCAGTTTGTTTTCCAATGATTGCACGTTGGCCAATAATACGGAGGGTAGTGGTGGTTTACCTACTCGTCAGCGAATTCTTACCAGGCACCCCGCCCTCCTCCCCCTTTTTCTCTGTCTTTTCTTCACACTGATGACGGGGATTTGTGCCTTGTCTCGACAAAGCAGTATATCCTTCGCGTCAGACTCATTAAAGAAAAAATCTTTGTCCAGTTCGAGGTGAGTAGTCGCTGTTCTGATGTCCAGATGCTCTTTTCAGTCATAAGAGACGGTAGGAGCTGATTAGGAGCTCATAAAACGGCAGCCATTTACCACTTTTAGTCTTGAAATCTTTGGTTGTTTATTACACTACTCACTCTGTTTAGCACATGACCTCGCATGTGAACCCTTAAAGAGATGGGTGGGGCTGGCTTAAGAGGGTGTGAACAATGCTGAATGGGTGTAGACAAAGAAGAGCTCTCCAGTAGGTATAAGTTTATCAACTTTCAAAGCAGAATTACTTTCCCATTGATCCTCAACTGCAGTGTATGATATACCAATTTCTAACTCTGAGTCTACTTTTATCCAATGTAAAAAACACAATTTTAAATGTGCCTACACCGAATACAGGTGGCGGGTCACGTACTGTACAGTATGTAATCAAGGTTTGAAATTATTCTGTTTTTGTCAAATACAATATCTGTTTGGGATTGTTGCTATTAATTTGCAGTGTACAAATTATTTGTATCTATGTTCCGACCCCCCAACCATCCGCTCATAGAAAAAAAATTGTCCCGCAGCTAAATGTAAATGGGGATTGCGCTACAGCTGTTTCTGTCTGGGTGTGTGTGTGTGTGTGTGTGGTGTGTGTAGTTGTGTGTGTGTGTGTGTGTGTTGTGTGTGGTGTGTTGTGTGTGTGTGTGTGTGTGATGTGGTGTGGTTGTGTGTGGTGGTCGTGTGTGTGTGTGTGTGTGTTGTGTGTGTGTGTGTGTGTGTGGTGTGTACTATACTGTGTAAGTACCAGAAAGTCCACACAAGAACAGTAAACCCAACTAAAATTCAGAGAAGTGAGGGACATTTTGCCGGTCCTCACTTGTAAAAAAGGTTATTTTAGGCTTAGGGGTTAGGTTTAGAATTAGGTCGTTAGGGGTTAGGGTTAGGTTATATTTAGGGTTAAGGTCAGGGGTTAGGGAAATAGGACTTTTTATGGGAATCAATTGTTGGTCCCCAAAAAGTCCGTCACAAGATATAGTAAGACATAGCTGTGTGTGTGTGCTGTGTGTAGTGTGTGGTGTGTGTGTTGTGTGTTGTGTGTGTGTGTATGTGTGTGTGCCCGTGTGTGTGTGTGTGTGGTGTGTGTGTGTTGGTTGTGTGTGTGTGTGTGTGTGTGTGTGTTTGTTGAGGTGTGGTGTTGTGTGTGTTTGTGCTTGCTGTACCTACACTCACCAGGTGGTCAGGTCCATGCTGGCCTTGTCATTGCAGCCCTGAAGGGAGTTCCCAAGTGTTGCGTGTTGAAACCTGGCTGGCAAAGTCCTCTCCTCCGTTCATGCACTCTCTCTGCAGGTGGTGTCTCAGGTCAGTGATGTCATACTCGTAGCCATCCAGGATGGGAGTCTCTCGGATACTGAGCGTGCTGCTGGAATTGTGGCCCTGGCCCCTGGAGTTTCTCAGGCTCTCCCTGGCCTGGCCTCCCATCAACACCGAAGGGATGTAGTGGATCTCATTGGCCGCCTCTGCACTGGCGCTCTTCTGGGGCTGGGGCACACGGCGGCGTTTGCACCACCGCCTACGCATGTAGAGGATGAGTACCAGGCAGAGGATGGAGAGGAGCAAAGCGATCATGCCTCCCTGTGAACAAACACAAGGGGAAAGAGAAGGATGAATGATGGCCGCTCTCAACTAAGAACTTCCCAAAGTCTCCAACCCACGTTGCTAGATTTGTAAAAACACCACTAGTGCATAGCAGAGATCCTTGAAGAAAAAACTATAGATCTTAACAACAGCGTCAAGAAAACATCAAACAAACTCAAAATCCATATAATAACAGAGCACATCATGCAAAACGATGTAGATAATCTCCAAAGCATGGTGTATGAGAACAGCAGTGCTCTAGGAAGCATCATGGAGGAATAAAAACTGAAACCATTTAGGAAATATACCCTATACCAAGAGAGCGTCTATTAAAGCTGCTATCAGACTCTATCAATAATCTATCAATAAAGACTCTACTCTCGGGTTCAGTGGGTTCAGCGCTAGTAACGGTCTGATGAAATCTTCCACTTTGTTGCACATTTTAGATCTCAGCTCAACTAAATAATGAATGATGAGAAGAAAAATCATGTGAGGACGGCGACAGAGATGACTCAACCGGAAATTGAAATTGAGAAACCCTGTTCAGATGCAGACTGATATCCGAGGATCATAGAGAGAGTGCTTCACCTGCTCGCATAAATTTGAAATGGCAAATGTAAAGTCAATTTGCATAAGTTGTTTGCTTATTCTGCATAGTCAAGGACATTTACAAATGATGCCTTAATATAGGTCACGTATGCAGCAAATCTGTATGCAGTTTTGGGTGGAAATGAAAGTTAAAATAATTTATTTGATTACTTTTTTTAGTACTTTCAAAGTCATTGAGCTATTCCAAACTGGAATGAAGCAGAAAGATAACTAGGCCAGAGAGTTACCAGGAGATATACCCATAAGTGTTCCCACTCTAGTGCAAACTGTAGCACACAACAACTCAATCAATGGGCTGGTACATAGGCCAACACATTCTTCAGAGGTCAATTGAAAATCTGCCACCAAATGCAATTAGGCCCAACCATTTGCATTAGCCACAATGCAGATTTTTAGGTAGGGGAAACTTGTGTAATTTAGTACATTACAGGGAATCAAATAGTGGACTAAGAGGGCCTGTCTCTTTTTATAGAGTCAACAAAGCCAAACCAAACATCAAAGGATGCCAGTATTTCAGCCTGTAATCCATTTATGTAAGGGTTATGCTTTAATGTAATACTATAGTTTCAATAACGTATAATTCTGTAATGTAACTCATCCTGATTAGGCATGGCATTTTGTATCCAGAAGACAATATACAGTATATAGAGCCAAAATAAACATATTTTTGTCCCGCCCTGACCTTAGAGATCATTTTTATGTCTCTATTTTGGTTTGGTCAGGGCGTGAGTTGGGGTGGGTATTCTATGTTCTATGTTTTGTAGTTCTATGTTTTGGCCGGGTAGGGTTCTCAATCAGGGACAGCTGTCTATTGTTGTCTCTGATTGAGAACCATACTTAGGTAGCACTTTCCCACTTGTGTTTGTGGGAAGTTGACTTTGTTTAGGGCACATAGCCTTTAGCTTCACGGTTTGTTTTTGTAGTGTTTATTGTTTTGTTCGGCGTCATTTTTATTAATAAAAGAAAATGTACGCTTACAACGCTGCACCTTGGTCCTACTCCTTCAACAGCCGTGACAATTTGACTTTGCAATATTGATGAGACAGGAGTAGTCATCATAGTATAGACAACCTGGTGTCATGACTTTTTCATGAGATATACCTTTGGAACCATATTAACATAAACATAACCTTTAACCATAAACCTTAAGCTGGACTCAAAACTTAACCATAAACCCCAAGGAACTTTAACACTAACCAGTAGGACCCTAACTGTAACCCTTAACATTTCTAACATTGATTTAAAAAGAGTGTTTGACATAAACACAACATAAATACGTGACATTTTAAAATATATACAGTACCAGTCAAAAGTTTGGACACACCTACCCATTCAAGGGTTTTTCTTTATTTTTACTATTTTCTACATAGTAGAATAATAGTGAAGACATCAAAACTATGAAATAACACATATGGAATCGTGTAGAAACCAAGTGTTAAACAAATCAAAATATATAGCCACCGTTTGCCTTAATGACACTCTTGGCATTCTCTCAACCAGCTTCATGAGGTAGTCACCTGGAATGCATTTCAATTAACAGATGTGCCTTGATAAAATTACATTTTTGGAATTTCTTAATGCGTTTGAGCCAATCAGTTGTGTTGTGACAAGGTAGGGGTGGAATACAGAATATGGCCCTGTTTGGTAAAAGACCAAGTCCATCTTATGGCAAGTACAGCTCAAATAAGCAAAGAGAAACGACAGTCCATCATTACTGTAAGACATGAAGGTCAGTCAATACGGAAAATGTCAAGAACTTTGAAAGTTTCTTCAAGTGCAGTCGCAAAAACCATCAGGCGCTATGATGAAACTGGCCCTCATGAGGACGGCCACAGGAAAGGAAGACTCAGAGTTACCTCTGCTGCAAGTTCATTAAAGTTACCTGCCTCAGAAATTGCAGCCCAAATGCTGCACAGAGTTCAAGTAACAGACATATCTCCACATCAACTGTTCAGAAGAGACTGTTTGATCAGTCCAAATGTGAGATTTTTGGTTCCAACCGCCATGTCTTTGTGAGACGCAGAGTAGGTGAACGGATGATCTCCGCATGTGTGGTTCCCACCGTGAAGCATGGAGGAGGAGGTGTGATGATGGGGGGTGGGGGGGGGGGGTGCTTTGCTGGTGACACTGTCAGTGATTTATTTAGAATTCAAGGCACACTTAACCAGCATGGCTACCACAGCGTTCTGCAGGATATGATATACCATCCCACTGGTTTGCACCTAGTGGGACTATCATTTGTTTTTCAACAGGACAATGACCCAACACACCTCCAGGCTGTGTAAGGGCTATTTGACCAAGCAGAGTGATGGAGTGCTGCATCAGATCACCTGGCCACCCCAATCCCCCGACCTCAACCCAATTGAGATGGTTTGGGATGAGTTGGACCTCAAAGTGAAGGAAAAGCAGCCAACAATTGCTCAGCATATGTGGGAACTCCTTCAAGACTGTTGAAAAAGCATTCCTCATGAAGCTGGTTGAGAGAATACCAAGAGTGTGCAAAGCTGTCATCAAGGCAATCTCAAGAATCTCAAATATAAAATATATTTTGATTTGTTCAACTTAATTTTTGGTTACTACAGTACATGTGTTATTTCATGTCTTCAGTATTATTCTACAATGTAGAAAATAAAGAAAAACCCCGGAATGAGCAGGTGTGTCCAAACTTTTGACTGGTACTGTATATATATTATTTTTATGTACTTTTACCCCTTTTTTGTGTCTTGTCCCATCGCTGCAACTGTCGTACGGACTCGGGAGAGGCAAAGGTTGAGAGCCATGGGTCCTCCGAACCACAAGCAGCCAAGCCCCACTGCTCGCTTAACCCGGAAGTCAGCCGCACCAATGTGTTGTACAACTGGTGGCCAAAGTCAGCTTGCAGGAACACAGCCCACCACGAAGAATTGCTAGATCACGATGGGACAAGGACATCCCGGCTGGCCAAACCCTCCCCTAACCCAGACGACACTGGGCCAATTGTGTGCCGCCTCATGGGTCTCCTAGTCACGGCCGGCTGTGACACAGCCTAGGATTGAACCCCGGTCTGTAGTGACACCTCAAGCACTGCGATGCAGTGCCTTAGACCACTGTGCCACTCAAGAGCCCCTTAAAATATCATTTCAGTTCATCCAAATCGTCTAACCTGTCAGTTTCGTCTAACTATTCGTCTAACTATTGTGTTAAATTGCTTACAAAGAATATTTAATGACAACAATGAAATCAAATGTGACAATTATCAGCATGATTTTTTTACGGTTTATGATCCATTTCTGATTTTGACATTGAACATTTTTGAAAGTTAAACCCCCATTAAACACACAGCACGACGGGGTTTTGTTGGAATGGGTTATTAATGAAATGAACTTAAATCATTTAATTCAACTTAGAATATTTCATCAAAGCTAATATCGCATGAAGGCTGACATTTTTCTTATTAAGGACACATTCAAGTCTCTTGCTGTATTGCAAGGCATAATCATTAAAGAAGATATGTTCTTGAGAGATTCAGAATGTACAAATTGTACCTCATGAAAATGAAATTAATTAGTAATCCATTCATAATATATAGAAAAACTCTCAATTTGATAAAACAACTGAGAGAACATAAAAGCTAAGCTAGCTTAGCTTACGAGTTCTGATTTTCTGCAAGACTAGTTAGATTGACAGACAACATTGTGCCATTGGTTGCTAATGTAGGTTAGCTGATACAACTGAGTTTACAGCATACTTTTAAAAATCCCCATATCCTCTTCAATTGAAAACCCACATCCACCCAAAAACCTTAGAAATTGAGTAAGGCTTTCCCTACACATACAGTACTTAAAGAGATCAATTGATAAGTCAGCTGTGATTTGTAGCAAGGCCTTGACATTTTCTATGACTGTTCCTTTGGATAATTGTTTTTAAATGTGGTTACCTCCCTACGGAACAGCTGGAAGAGAGACACGAAAAAAAAACTTTAGCCTTCAAAACTATAAACACAATATTTTATTAAATATTTTGGTTTAGATTACTCTAACTGAATTTCCTCTTCCTTCCTTCCTCCCGGGTGGATATGTGTGGTCCCCTTAAATTGTATATCATTACAAACTAAAATGATCTTTTATCATTAATCTTTATTATGTAGCCAGTAAATCTTCAAGTTCAGGGGCTTATGGTTGCATTAATGAATGGGTCACTGCATGTCTGCTTGCCTTATCTGATCTGGATGGCATTTGTGGAGTAAATGAGAGTGGAAAGAGGAAATAGTATTTCCTTTCAAGGGCATAAAACAAGGTCTTATCAGGCACTTAAACCAAAAGTGCAAGGGTCTGAGGGAAAACCGTTGGTAATGTTGTGAAGAACGTCTTGAGTCCAGGCCCCGGCCGGGCCAATTATTTCTGAATTTATTATGTGATATTTTTTCATTGAAAGTATGAAATGTTTGTTGTTGGAGTTATTCCTTCTGGTCGCCTTGCTCTATCGTATCAAACAGCAAATGAAGAGTTATAGTCACATTGTTTCGAGTTTTTCTGATTAATTACATTTTAAGTATCCATAATCTCTGCCTGTTCTTATACTATACCTCTGACCAATAAAAAAGCCATGTATTTCTTCTGCTCACGTCTGCATCCAATTTCTTAATGTCATGCCATCGCCATTCCGCCAGTTTCCCCAGAAACTCGATCCCCTTAACTCCCATCTTAACCCAGCAAGACGGAGCACTAGCATGTTTACTCACGCTATACTGGTAAAAGGTGTGACGTTCAAAATGTATAGGTGCAGAAGGAAAACATTTAAGACTTTAATTATACCATGGAGTCTAGATTTATTAGTTCAGGCAGGACACTGGGGACTAAGACCTTAATTCAATGGAAACGGGCTGATTATACCATGAGGTATAGAAAAACCCAGACTTGTGGAGTCCCGGTCAACCTAAGCGTTATTTATGTATTTGCTTGTTATGTCAAATCTCCAATAAAATTCAATAGATTTTATGTATTCCCCAGGCTTTAAAATATATATATTTGTGATGTCTTCTTATTTCAATACGTTGTGAAATTATTTTCCTCTTTCCCTCTTTATAATGTAAATTAGTTTACAATATTTAGGGAACTTTGAAATGGACTGCATTGACGCACTTTGCTGCTTTATCAGTGATCTGGAGAATTTGTTAACATGTGGTTAGAGCATTGGGCCAGTAACCGAAAGGTTGTGAGATCGAATCAACGAGCTGACAAGGTAAAAATATGTCGTTCTGCCCCTGAAGAAGGCAGTTAACCCACTGTTCCTAGGCCATCATTGTAAATAAGAATTTGTTCTTAACTGACTTGCATAGTTAAATAAAGGTTAAATAAAAAATAAATGTTCCTGCTACCGGAGTGTATGTCTCTTTAAAAGGGTGGCTCCATGGGTGGTGGTGCACGGTGTTAGAGGTTGCTTGTTGTTCCCTCTGCCTCTGGGCTAAAAGAGAGCTGAGGACATGTGTCTCGACTTGCAGTAGCTCACCTGCGGCTGAACATGGAACACAAGGTAACTCATCCATTATGGATGATGTTCAGGCAGAGAAGCAAAGGGCACTGTGGTCACCTTGTGGCAGAGGGAGCACACCAGTAACTTGAAACTTTGAAACACAATTGCAAAACAAGTATGTAATGCATTAAAGAATCTTTGCAGGAGAAAAAAAACAAGTCTTTCCATCACATTTAGCCCCTTATCACTTCAGCTGGAATGGCCACAAGGCGAGGGAAATCCCCCTTCTGGTGACAAAACTGAGTTTGGAGCAGTTCAGTGAATTTGCATATCTATGAGATTAAGCCCCTGCTATAGCTGGCCTATTTTCAAGCCTCAGGTTGGACTACATTCATTCAATAGTTTTAAACTGTCCCATGGTGGGCCTGGTGGCCAGCCATTGAACTGTGCATGGCAGGCCACGCTGCTGTGTAGAATCCTGGCTAGAATCGTTGGCCATCGAGCCATCCTGGTGGCTGCGGCGTATGGCGGAACAATGGAAATGGCTCAATGACAGGTGTGGTATAGAGAGAGACTGGCAGTTGGTGGGAGAGAGAGTGCTGGGGCTGCACGTATCCACAAGGAGCTAACGAAGTGATGCAACACTGGATTTATAAGGCCGCCCTCCAACCGAGCCACAAGCTGTAGTGAGCGAGGCCGGAGCAGGAGCACAGCGCAGCAGCCATCTGTTGCTAGGTCTGTCCTATCTGCATGCTAAGCCTTTCACACCTCCACAAGAGCTTTGTGAATGTATTGTCAAGCAGCTATTAGCATGAGTAGATAGCAAGGGGAATAGAAACAGGGAAACAACGACCAAATGGATGTTACATTTAGATTTGGAGGAAAATATGGGATGGTAAAAACAAGGTTACCGGCGGACCACCATTGCACACAAAAAATGTACTGAAATTGAATATGAAAATGTTGTCCTCTTTCAGTCTACTTTTTCATTGTGTACTAATGCATGCAAACCATGCAGAGAAGACTCAAGGTCAGTACATTATTTGACATGTGTCTGTGCAATGTACCTAGTAGCTACTAGAATAATTTTTCTAAAGCTGAATAATTTGTTCAAATGTCTAGAAGTACTGACATCCATCTATGTAGTCCCAACCTTTCATTGTACCATGTCCACATGTACCAAGAAATGCACCAAGTTCTAATACTTATATTAGAGCAGTGCAAATAACTGGAAAGTAACATCCTTGTTTAACATCATGATCAAACATCACAATAAAACACCCCCCCATTCCAACCCCAGCCAGCAGAGTACCGTACCATGACAGAGATGTGGAGGATGCGTAGCTCCTCCTCGGCAGAGTCGCTGGCAGGATCGTCTGTGGCGGAGAGGCCGGGGAGGTTCTGGCTGCCATCTTGGTGGTGGATATGAAAGAGCAACGTGCCGTTCTCCAGCCACTGTTGTCGCCATCGCACCAGAGGAATATCCTCAGAGTTTCCCGTGATCTCTTTCAGTCAAACAGGACACACAGATAATGGATGAGTCAGTGACGATGCATTTTCAACAATTCATTTCACAAGCTTATCATATGAGTGAGCGAGGAGTATGGTACCTGGGTTAGGAAGCATATTATACTGAATTATCAGTGAATAACAATTTCTGAAATCGTATGCCCTTTTACAAAAACCCATTACATTCTTTGCCAGCAGGGTAATAACTATTACCCTAGTATCTATTACCTGTGTACCTATACACTGAAACATTCAGTTCCTTAATTGTGATCTAACTGAATGCTTTTAATTGCGTGAGTGTACTGTAACTAGGTTTATCTGACACTGATTACTGATGGTACTGTGCCGCAGCAGAATGGGACCTCCCGGTAAATAAGATTTAGGGGCTAGATTTAACCTAGATGCAAATGATCTGACAAAGTGACAGGGCACTTTTTACAGCAGAGAGTTCCCTCCAGGGTCTGGTTCAGCATGAGAGTGTTATTAATGAGCCCATCGCTTCCCTCTCTGCATGGGACCACCAACCAACCAGCACAATTAGTGTACCACTATTATTTGTGTACCCCCTCTAATTGCACCATAATAATAATAATAATAATAATAATAATAATAACTGGATGGTAACTTTACAAGTAAAGTTGCGGGGCTTGCTTTGGCTTTTTAAATGTATTTTTGTGGTAATGGAAGAAGTTAAAAAAGTTTTACTTCACTATTTAAAGCAAAGCAGTTACATATACTGTAGTTAGTTAAATGTAGTAAAATAATTGGTCGGATTACTTTAATAGACTACTACATCAACCATATTACTTTGGATTGTGGGGCAGTTAGATTGAAGAAATGTCTAAACTACAGTAGTTGTGTGTGAAAACTGAAAGAAGAAAGACGTAGGACAAAGAGATCTTCTGTCTGAAGATGGGAATAAAAGGCTGGATCATGTGGACCACACTTAGGAAAGCAAAGCAACTCTGAATCATTCATGCTGTGGGTTTCAGATACATAGATGCACAATTTCCTTTTGTAAAACTTTCAGTGTAAATTAAGTTTGATTTTAGTTGAATGATGATGTGATGATTAGAACGTTTTAAGCTATACTTTGGGGAGAGAAATATGATGGTGAATCTATTGATGACAGCTGTTTAAAAGTATTTTTGTGGTAGTTGAAGATGTATGTAGAATAGGTTAATACGTAGACCTACTGATAGCTAGCTGTAGTTCTAAATAATAAATAAACTCTTTAGGCTAACAGTGATCACTGAAAAGTACATTTCCTGAAGAAAATGTGGTGTGCTTGCTAGCTTGTTTTAAAGTCGATATGGTTTTTAAATAAGTTATAGGAGTGGTAGTGACTGCAGTAGTAATGGTGGTGAAAGGTTATAGTTTAAAAAGTAGGGAGATTAAAATATTGATTGATTGATTGATTGGTTGATAAGATAGCCTGGACATTTGAAAGTTGGTTTGGTGTCTCTAGCATCAAAACTATGAAATAACACATATGGAATCATGTAGTAACCAAAAAAGTGTTAAAAGTTCAAATAGCCACCCTTTGCCTTGATGACAGCTTTACACACTCTTGGCATTCTCTCAACCAGCTTCATGAGGAATGCTTTTCCAACAGTCTTGAAGGAGTTCCCACATATGCTGAGCGCTTGTTGGCTGCTTTACCTTCACTCTGCGGTCGGACTCATCCCAAACTATCTCAGTTTGGTTGCGGTCGGGGGATTGTAGAGGTAATTTCATCTGATGCAGCACACCATCACTCTCCTTCTTGACACAAATTTCCATTGGTCTAATATCCATTGCTCGTGTTTCTTGGCCCAAGCAAGTCTCTTCTTATTATTGGTGTCCTTTAGTAGTGGTTTCTTTGCAGCAATTTGACCATGAAGGGCTGATTCACGCAGTCTCCTCTGAACAGTTAATGTTGAGATGTGTCTCTTACTTGAACTCTGTGAAGCATTTCGTTGGGCTGCAATTTCTGAGGCTGGTAACTCTAATGAACTTATCCTCTGCAGCAGAGGTAACTCTGGGTCTTCCATTCCTGTGGCAGTCCTCATGAGAGCCAGTTTCATCATAGTGCTTGATGATTCTTGCGACTGCACTTGAAGAAACTTTCAAAGTTCTTGACATTTTCCAGATTGACTGGCCTTCATGTCTTAAAGTAATGATGGCCTGTCGTTTCTCTTTGCTTATTTGAGCTGTTCTTGCCATGATATGGACTTGGCTGTCTCACCCTCTTCACCCTCATCACATTTTTTGCCTACTCTGCCATGTGCTCCTCTGTGTCTGTGAGTATCCATAGCAATGCCTCCGTTTGGGCAGCTCCTATTACTGCATGGTCGGAACTAGAAGCACAAGCATTTCACTACACTCGCATTAACATCTGCTAACCATATGTATGTGACCAATAAAATGTGATTTGATTTGATATTTGATGAGACAGAGAGCAGTTAGCTGACGATAGCTAGCTACTTTTCATCACTCTAAACTCCGATAAACAGCTGCAACTTTTGGTTGGTAGAAGATATTTATGTTCTGAATTTTTTATTTAAATAGAAGAGAAGTAGACAAAGATTTAATCTGCTAAACCTTTTAGTCTAACTTCTTGGGGGTTTGGTCAAAACGGCAGTTTCTAAGAGTTCATAGAAAACATACTTGATTCAGTTACTAAAACAGCTGTAACGTTTGATRGGTAAGATATATTTTTGTTCCAATGCCAGATTTGAATACCAGAGAAGTAGACCAAGATGTCATATCCTCTTTTTAATGCGGTTACAAAAACAGCTGTAAAGTGTGAGAACAGAAATTACAAGATTAAGTTATAATACTGTTATTGCATCAAATGGTTAGTTTATGCAACAGAATAGAGGGAGGGGGGGGGGGGTTAGAACACTATCATCTGTGTGTGTGGACTGAAAGTGGGCCTCTGGGAGATTTAACACTGACAGTACATTCACGATGGATTGGTGATAAGACAACATTCCATGATTAGTGTCTGTGTGCCTGTCTGTCAGTAACAGGGAGAACCAATCTCCAGTTTCTTTAAAGAAAGGATTTAGTATTCTAGGTTGCATTAATATTTTTGTACAAGCAAGCAGTAAATGAACTAGAGACAGATATTTGGCATGAGAGCAAAATGTACCTTTGTATAAATTCTCTCATCTGTGATTTGTCATGAACATCCAGGAGGATGGACTGTGCTATAAAATGCTGTGGCTTAGTATTGCTGGTTGGGCTCTCAACGAATCACCTACGGGAGGGTCGTTGACAAGCTCCAATACTGCAGTAATTAAATAATAAAGTTGACTTGTTTTGAATACATTTTAGTTCCGAGTTCAGATTTGAAAAGCAGAGAAGTAGATGAAGATTTCATACGCTCTAACTTTTTAAAGTTGTTGGCAAAGTGGTCAAAGTAGCTGATCTGTGTCAAAAGTTGCACTGTTGCATTTACAGTGAATAGAATGTTGGAAGTGATGATGTAACAATGGAATGCTGAGGAAATAACATGAAAGTGGATGGAGGGCAAAAAGATGTATACAAAAAGCTTCATATTTTTAAATGTATAAAAAAYATCAAAAGGTTGCATAGAGACACACTATTCCAGACGGATCTGCACGTTTTCAAGTTTGAATGACGTTTCTAGCTTAAACGGTGTAAGATGATGTCACGTTCGTTATAGCGATGAGACCAAAGCGCAGCGTGATTTGAATGCATCTTCTTTTAATAAAGAAAGAACACGGAATGAACTATACAAAAACAACAAAACGAACGTGAAGCTATATAATCATAGTGCTGACACAAGCAACTAAACATAGGCATAGATAATCACCCACAAAATACTCAAGGATTATGGCTGCCTAAATATGGTTCCCAATCAGAGACAACGATAAACAGCTGCCTCTAATTGAGAACCAATCTAGGCAACCATAGACATACAAAAACCTAGACTGGTAACAACCCCCATAAACATACAAAAAACCCTAGACAGGACAAAAAACATATATCACCCATGTCACACCCTGACCTAACCAAAATAATAAAGAAAACAAAGAATATTAAGGTCAGGAGTTAAGGAGTTGTGTTGAAAAGAATAAGAATAACTATAAGTCAGATGTTGAAGATTTAAAGTGGGTTCTCTTGCTTTGCAAGCCCCATTAATAATATTTAACTTGTAAAGTACATTTCGCCAAAATATAGTCAATTCTAGAATACGATCTGTCGGGCAGAGTATAACGAGTAAGCTTTCACCTGTCCATTACGAATCCGCCATAGGTCTATTCAATTCAGTTCTGCAATAAAAGTTATCAGAGCAAGGAAAAAGGCAGGGAGAGAATCCTGACTACTTGAGGATCTATTATCGTTGCATTTAAATCTCCCCCACATTGAGATGACTGTCATGGAACTGTAGCAAAGAGTCACTGATGGAAGCCAAGAACATGTTATACTCATTTGGGGGTGTAAAWTCAAGCTAAAATAAGTTCCACATGATTCACGTTCACTATTACAAAAACAAATTGTCCACAAGAATCATTCCCTGAGACATTGACAGAGATCTGGAGTTTTCTATCCACCAAGATCAATACTCCCTTTGACTTGTTTGCAGCGCATGAATGGATGACTATGTTATAGCATCTGTTTTGGAATCTGAGCACATCATTATCCAACAAATTTGTTTCCTGAAAACTTGCATGTGGTGTAAATATTCTAAACATCAAGTATGTTTGATTGGCACATTCAAACCTCTTAAATTCAAGCTCATAACATTCAAATCAGCCATTGGAACATGCACAGTAGATCGACATCAGTAAGTAGCAGGCATGGCTGTGCAAACAGAGGGAAGTTGAATGGTAGCTGACCAAAAAAAAAGACAAACAAAAATATGCAATGGCTGTGAAGATTAAATGGATACTTCAGGATTGATCTACTTCCAGGATMTATCTACTTCCCCAGAGTCAGATTAACTCATGGATACCATTTGTATGTCTCTGTGTCCAGTATGAAGGAAGTTAGAGCTAATTTCACGAGCCAATGCTAACTAGCGTTAGCACAATGACTGGAAGTCTATGGTATCTGTTAGCATCTGAAAAAAACTATTTATCCATATGGTTCAGCAATGTCCTCCAAAACAAAACTACTCGCCAGTTACTTCATAATCTCAGTTCTGTGAAGCACAGAGCTGAAGCTAGCTTAATTTGTGAGCTTATAGTTCTCCAAACAATAGCCCAAAAAATTGGGCATGTTAGCCGCAAGCTACCACTTCATCCTGGGGTGAAGAGATGTTCATCTCCGGTGCGACTGTGTCTTCTCTGGGATGCAACCAGGGACCGGTGCTGTGGCCTGGGCCGGAATTTTACAAGGCAAGTCAGTTAAGAACAAATTCTTATCTACAATGACGGCCTACACGGGCCAAACCAGGGCGACGCTGGGCCAATTGTGCACCACCCTATGGGACTCCCAATCACGACCGGTTGTGATACAGCCTGGATTCGAACCAGGGTGTCTGAAGTGATGCCTCTAACACTGAGATACAGTGTCTTAGACTGCTGCGCCACTCGGGAGCCCCATGCCTCCCTGGGTGAGTTGAAGATAAGCCTGTTGCCTCCATGCGTTAGCTTAAACAGTTTAGGATACTACAAAAATGGCTTTAGCTCAATCGCCGTCATCTTCTTCTTTAACGGAGTGAATACAATCATCTCCTTTACGATCTCTGCACTGTAATCCGGGAAAGTACTGCAGATCTTGGTGTATGTCCTTGATGGGAAAAAACAGCCCTCGCTCCTTGCAGTATAGCGGTCGGTGTAATCCAGCAGTTTACAGATCAGAATGAGAGGCCGCTCAAGCCCAGGGTTCTTGCTGAATTGGTGGTGATCCCTCTCGATGCAGATATCCCGGCCTGCCAATGAAGGGATCAAAATTTGCACACTTCTTTTTAGGATCCCAATGGCGTCCAAACCTTCCTCAGAATTGTTAAATCCCAACAATCTCAAATTTGACATGCAACTTTGGTCTTCCATTTCTGTCACTTTTAGGGACATGTACTCAATCTTCTTATCATAGTCTGCCATCTTTCCTTTGTTCTTGCGCACCTTAAAGTGAAGCTGGTCATACTTCCCCTCTGCCTGTTTAAGCGACTTGCTCAATCTTTCCATGACCACGGTCAAGGCATTGGCTGAATCATTGGTTTTAGTCACCTAGACCGGAAAATCTGCAATATTTGGTGGCAGAATGTTGTCCACAGCCTTTTCCACGGCTGTGGTAATAATATGGTCCAGGCTGCAATGTTGTTCCTCCATAGCATATCTAGAGGCCTGCAAAATGGCGTCATTGAGCTCTTCTTTAGAGAGGCCCTCAGTTTCCCTGAATTTCTTCTTCACCTGAGAGCTTGCTTCTTTTCTTTTGAGCCAACTTTATATATTGACATGTTATAAAAAATGTAGTAGTACTTTAAATCCCAACACGAAAAATCAAGCTTGAATTGTTGTCAAAGGTCCCGTGACACTCCCCGCAAAGACTTGCTTTGAGCTTTGTTCATTTCAATAAGTTTGTGGTTGCTATTGCAGACACATTCATATTTATTTGTATAAATAAATATCACGAAGGTAACACGGTTATGGTTGAGGGACAATTTCTGGAGCTGCATGTGTAATAGGAGGCCTGTTTCCCAGTGGGAGAGAGCACAATAGAGAGGGCTATACTCTGTTTTGTACTGAATTTAAGCAGCAGTGACCCAGCTACTGGAGGTTTAAAAAGGCCTCAACCCCTAAAAAATMTGTAATTAATTCTAATCCACAAAATAGTTCACATTGCATGTTGCTGCAGGATTATTGTCCTGTTTGCGGTAGCAAACTGGCTCAAATTAAGATCCTACATCGTTACTATAGACTGGGAGTAGACAAAGACCTTGAGGTTACCAAAAAGAGTTTGTCTGGTTAATCATTGAAAACCATATGCCTGTGGAAAAACAAATGAAAGCAAATATTCTTTACAAAAATAAGATACAATTGCAATTCTAGATTTTTACAGCTCAACGCCCTTAACGTTATGTGGGAAGCAAGAAAAAAATATTTTGAACATTTAAAAACATAAAATGTACCCATCCAAAGGTTTGTTTCAAGGTATGTGTCTTGACTATGCCGATTTTCTACATGAATAGGATTAAGAAACTGAGCAATCAATCAAAGTCAGTCTTATTTGAACAAGCAATCCAACACTTGCCGTATTGAACATGATGGCTGGCAAATGGTAATGGTTAGCGTTTTAAAGCCATGTTAAATATTTCATGTTGGATGAATAGGCATGGGATACAGCTTAGAGGACAGGGGAATGGGAAACTTCAAGGTGAGGAGATCACAGTCCTTGCCTGGAGTTAATGTAAAATACATGGCTCGGTTTGATGGTTTCAACACGATCAATCCGAGCTCCAATTGTGATTCAGCGTTTGACTTCAGTAAAAGTCACACTGGCTGGGGGGGGCATGGCAATGACAACTGATCAAATAATGTCTCACACGTGAACAGCGGCACATTACATAACGAAACAAATGGAAGAAAACGTGTTGTGATAGCTGTGTAACAGGGTTAACCTGCTCTGGACTCTTGACAATCACCTAAAAATAATTAGAGCCACTATTGTTAATGTACTGTAGGCCTAATCTTGAAGTTGTGCTACAAGGTGTATGCGTGTGTGTGTATGTGTGTGTGTGTGTGCATCTCATCCACTATCCACCTTCACACACCTTACTATGCCCTTGGAGAAGGGTTTGCTCTTTATGTTTCAAAGAGGTACTTTTAGCATGGCTGCTAAGGACCTACCAGTACTCTATTTGAATGCATATTTATTTTTGTGGGGAAAACTCTACCTAACAAGTTCTTCTACCTTCAGTGTCACCAGATATTTTTCAGCCACAAGATGTATTAAATAATATACACTCAAGTAAACACACCTTTAATCTCTGGAGATTGTTTCTCAGGTTCAATGACTGTGAATAAAAGGCTTTGAACCATAATCCTTTTAGCAAGCCGTACAGGGAACTAATGTAGTTTCAAGCACTTCACAATGCTTGGTATCATGTTCAGCGGTAGGTGGTAACATATTCCAGGTTATCCCTCAAGTGGAATAGAGCAAACATTCCATAAGATCTCCATGAGGATACACTGATGTCAAACTGCGAGAAAAGTAAAGGAAAAAATCCCCAATATCCTCACTGAAATAGACCTGAGCCAATAGAGTCCAACTACAGCAATTAGACATGGTCAGCCATTTGCCGACTTGGACCCGACAAGAGATCAATAGTATGGATCTTTAGACAGAAACTGAAATATTGGGCATCTTTAAAAAATGCAGGGTGTTCGCTGTAATTAAGGAGAACATTAGAGACACCCTCAGAGGTCCAAATGACAATATGTCACAGTCCAGCTGTTTGTCCATACAGGACCAGGCTACAGAACTACTGTGGACACAGACGGAGGACTCGGTCGCAGGGCCTTATCAGAGACATGCAGAAGGCACAACAATGAACTTATCATCAGCCAGTTACTTCGCATGATGTAGGATGTAGAATTAATGCTGCTCTCCGCTGACCGCAAGCATGCTCGGTTCATTGATCATATACAGCAACAGAACTTAATGTGAGGACATTGCTTTCAACTCCAGGCTCTAGCAAAATTTAGTTTTGCCAGGTAATCTAAAAAGCAGGCACTATTACAATAATTTAATAACGGAGACCTTTACCACCTGCATGTCAACTAGTTCCTGGGTTTCAATTCACAGCCTGCAAGAAATCAGCAGGAGGCAAACCGTGCAGAATGTCTGGGTAAATGGTAGGTTTGCAGCACAACAGGGTTTGGATAGAATGTTTAACCAATGGTGTGACAGGGTTCAGACAGGCATATGCAGAGGATAGAATGTACATGTACCCTGACAAAAGGATTCTAAGGCACAAAGTCAGAAATAAGGCCACAGAGGAAAAGCCTATAATAGTCTTGGGATCAATCCTTCAAAACTCAGAGGACAAACATGAAGACAAGAGAATAAGGCAGGAAACACAGAGAATTATATTTTTAACTGCAGAGCAAACATCTGTCTTGCTTTCAGCAATAAATATAAAATAGTTGAATCATTAAAGAAAATGATCACAGAAATGTACTGTGGTGTTTTCAGCATTAATTGCACCCTATAGGAGATTAGGAGATAGCTAGGCCAACATCACGAAAAGCTGTTTGTTTTAGTTAAATTCCTTAGTTTGGAAAATTGTGACTTGCCAAAGAAATTAGAATTTACACTAGGGCTGACACAAATACCATATAATTGTGTAACTGACGGTTATGGATGAAGACCGTCATGAAAATAAAATAACCGTCATAACCGTAATGTTTTTATATATAATTTTTTACGAACAGCTTACTGTTCTCTTACTGTACTCTTAACAATGTGATGAAACTTTGGTTGCCTAGACATCACCCCCACAATGCAGCAGCAGCACATATGAATACAATGAATAGAACAGGCATGGAACCTCTAACCAATGATTTATATTTACACTAGATGACTAGTAGGGGGTGCAGTTTTGAACCCAACATGCCTCCATCTTGGCAGTCCCCCACTAGTGTAAAAAATATTTTGGAAGCTATGGAAATGCATTTATTAATGTCTACATTCAT
The DNA here is from genome assembly GCF_002910315.2 of Salvelinus sp. IW2-2015. Lineage (NCBI taxonomy): Eukaryota > Metazoa > Chordata > Actinopteri > Salmoniformes > Salmonidae > Salvelinus > Salvelinus sp. IW2-2015. The sequence continues at coordinate 22,739,209 of NC_036859.1, forward strand.
TTTTGACACGTTTATTCTATTACAGACACCTTAATGCATATGTTGAAAAAATGAGCTAAACATTTTTTTTTAAATACATCAAAACATGTTCCCTTTTTTAAAATMAATGCCAGCAAAGCCACTACACAACACTAAACAATACATGAATTGCAACTATGACGGTGACAAGCGGTGCCCACATACTGTTACGGCCTACAAAAAGCTTTCCCAACAGCAAAGCTCTCTTTTCAGCACCATGTAGTGAATCCTTACCACTGCTACACCTGGCTATCAGCGGAGCCTTGACTGGCAGCGAATCAGTTCATTCAGCCTCATTTACTGCCTTTTAAAAAACATAGCTGATATGGCTGACTTGCTTAAACAAATGTGGTTTCTACTGACAATTGAGATGTACAAACTATGACATAAGGGTATGACGAGTGGATAAGAGGCAATCCGTAATTTCAATTAAGATATTAATGATCGAGCTAGGACGGACGTAGTCAATATAACTATTTGTTCAGCTCTTTTGAAATGTACAGCAACAGAATTCAGAACATGGGCTGTTCTTACAGTATTCTCCCTGTACACCAAGTCAGAATCATAAGATAAATAAAGGGAGTATATAAGCAGACAAGGAAAGCTCTTACAATATTCAATGATTACATTTCTCTAAAACAGTTGTTTTGAACGTAGCAGAAGTCATGCTGGATTGCCAGCATGGCCAATGTATTGAACCTTTTATGGTGTTAAATATTTATCCTTTTAGGCTTGGAAAAAATAGACCCCTAAACCCAGACTTGGACCACATACCCACTCCACTGAATAGCAGGCTAGTGATTGCTTAGCAACACTTGCAGTTAGCCACTGATTCCTTCCCAACCACTCATTGTTGAATTTGCGATTTCCAACTTGTTGTGTAATCTTTATGTACAATGGCCGATGAGCACCGATATACGTTTTATCTATAATTTCTCTCCATWATTTCTCTTCATATGACAAGGTTTGAAAAGGATTTGCCAGTAGATTGTCGACTTGATTCATGATGATGACTGCTAGCTTGCTACTTTAGATATAACGTGATTTGACGTCATTGTATCTGTTGCCAATGACCTTAAGCCTTCTTGGATGGGCACTTCTAATGTAACTCTATGGCAGCACCCAAGTGGCTTGAATTTCCGAGCTCTACCCGTAGATTTTGCGGTGACGTAGTGTCCCCATGAGTGACAGAACGCTCAGTTAATCATGGCGCAACTAGAGAACATTACCAACCCCTACGGTCCATATTTTCTGGTAAAAAAAAAAAATGCTAGGTTGAAACACCTGCATTTTGGATCTGCCTTACTCAAGAAAGCAAAAAAGAGTTTGTATGTGACTTTATTAACACAATCATTTATTTATTTTTTACATTGTTTGCAAACTGATATGTGACACGTATTAATGCCAAAATAACATGCAAAACATGCAACAACAAAAAAAAACATTATATATATATWTTTTTTTATAGCTAAACAGGTGGGGCTCACGTGCCCTGAATGATGAGTCGCCACTGGAGATTACTAATGTTACTGTCCCCACTACAACCAAAAAATACTTAAATACATTTCATTGAAATACTGTAGAATTCCATTCAATACTATGGAGGACTTCTCCTACTGGGGAGTGCCAATATGGCCGACTTGTGGCTTCAAAGCCTCTCAAGGGTCAATCAGCAATCCAGGGTTTATATACTCTACATCATTGCCTCTAATCCTGGCAATTTGACTGGTAAACACATGGGTGCACTCGCAATGGTTGCCTGGTATTGTGAGGCAATCATTTACATGGTAATGTAAAGTGTTCATTCAAATGATGTTAACTGATGTAGCTCATGAAATGGAATGTATTTCTTTATGTCAATTGAGTTAAATCAACAAATCCCAGCACATATAGAACCAAATAGTGGAGGTGTCATAATGCCCATAAAACCTAGCGGTCAAACAGGGAAAAGGTTCCAATCGTTTTTCCACCATTCATTTTTCCAATAGGGTATTTTAGAAAAACTTGTAGGTTTACCTTGGTGTGATGTTTTGATAACCATGTAAATCTCTCTCGGACAAGGTGACTTTTATCAATATATTCGTCTCTATTTACTCTTAGATTCGAAAATGCCAATTAGTATCAAAGTAGACATGCAAAACTACAAATCCCTGCAAGCTCATGCACGTCATCTCTAGCTGACACCTTTGCCAACAGGTATTATGTCAATTTAAAACTTGCACAAAACAGTTCACAAAATGGTTAATTTAAAGAAATGTATCAAATTTATTTATTACTACATTTAACTAACATTAAATAGTTAATCCATAGATTCTTACCTTTGCGGCGTGAAAAAAAGTCTATGAATGACCACTGTCATTTGACTGGCCAATTACCATCATACAAAATGCCATGACCGTGACAGCCCTAATTTACACATTAAATAATGGAAATGTTATTCCTTGTTACCTGTTTTTGGTTCATCCCAATTCTTTGAGGGTATTTTTCAAATGTAGTAAAACAGAAGAGGATTTTGACACTATTCCATTCCATGTCTGCTGGAAAGAGATGAGTGATCCTACTTCAAATAGCATCACAATCTACACTGAACAAAAATATAAATGCAGCATGTAAAATGTTGGTCCCATGTTTCATGAGCTGAAATAAAAACTCCCAGAAATATTCCATATGCACAAGGCCACTTTAAAATGTACAGTTCTTGTCACAATGCCACAGATGTCTCAAGTTTTTAGGGAGTGTGGAATTGGCATACTGACTGCATGAATGTCCAACAGAGCTGTTGCCAGAGAATTTAATGTTAATTTCTCTACCATAAGCTGCCTCCAACATCGTTTTACAGAATTTGGCAGTACGTCCAACCGGCCTCACAACCGCAGACCACGTGTAACCACGCCAGCCCAGGACTTCCACAACCGGCTTCTTCATCTGCGGGATCTTCTGAGGGGGGTGGTGCTACGGAGTTTTTCTGCCTGTAAAAAAGCCCTTTTGTGGGGGAAAACTCATTCTGATTCGCTGGGCCTGGCTCCCCAGTGTCTCATGGTCTTCAACAACAAATGCGCTCAAGTGACAGTGGGCGGGGCTAGGTCTGTGTGGAAAACAGCATGGAGAGAGAGAGCGGAGAGGGATGACTCAAGTAGCGTGTAGTGTTAGGGCAAAAACCAAAACGTGCACCCCTTAGGCGTCCCGAAGGACTGAGTTTGGGAAACGCTGCCTGCCCTGGGCTATACGAAGTGCATGTATGCTCGGAGAAGAACAGGGCAAAGTTATATTTCTATGAAAATGTACTTCCTTCTCTAGTTTTTGTGCTGCTGGGATTGTGTAAATAAAGTCTAGACTGGATACTAGAGGTCGACCGATTAATCGGTATGGCCGCTTAATTAGGGCCGATTTCAAGTTTTCATAACAATCTGTAATCTGCATTTTTGGACGCCGATTATGGCCGATTACATTGCATACCACAAGGAAACTGCATGGCAGGCTTGACCACCTGTTACTCAAGTGCAGCAAGGAGCCAAGGTAAGTTGCTAGCTAGCATTAAACTTATTTTATAAAAAACAATCAATCTTCACAATCACTAGTTAACTACACATTGCATATAATCAATGTGGTGCCTGTTAGTTTATCATCGAATCACAGCCTACTTCGCCAAACGGGGGATATTTTAACAAATGCACATTCGCGAAAAAAGGACAATCGTTGCACGAATGTACCTAACCATAAACATCAATGTCTTTCTTAAAATCAATACACAGAGGTATATTTTTTTAAACCTGCATATTTAGTTAAAATAAATTCATGTTAGCAGGCAATATTAACTAGGAAAATTGTCACTTCTCTTGCATTCATTGCACGCAGAGTCAGGGTATATGCAACAGTTTGGGCCGCCTGGCTCGTTGGAAACTAATTTGCCAGAATTTTACATAATTATGACATAACATTGATGGTTGTGCAATGTAACAGCAATATTTAGACTTAGGGATGCCACCCGTTCGATAAAATACAGAACGGTTCCGTATTTCACTGAAAGAATAAACATTTTGTTTTCGAAATGATAGTTTCCGCATTTGACCATATTAATGACCAAAGGCTCGTATATCTGTGTTTATTATATTATAATTAAGTCTATGATTTGATATTTGATAGAGCAGTCTGACTGAGCGGTGGTAGGCGGTAGCATGCTCGTAAGCATTCATTCAAACTTTACTGCGTTTGCCAGCAGCTCTTAGTAATGCTTGAATCACAGCGCTGTTTATGACTTCAAGCCTATCAACTCCTGAGATTAGGCTGGRAATACTAAAGTGCCTATTAGAACATCCATTAGTCAAAGGTATATGAAATACAAATGGTATAGAGAGAAATAGTCGATGCGTCATAATTCCTTTAATAACTACAACCTAAAACTTCTTAACTGGGAATATTGAAGAACTGGGAATATTGAACKACCAGCTTTCATATGTTCTCATGTTCTGAGCAAGGAACTTAAACGTTAGCTTTTTTACATGGCACATATTGCACTTTTACTTTCTTCAACAACACCGGGTTTTTGCAATATTTAAACCAAATTGAGTATGTTTCATTATTTATTTGAGACTAAATAGATTTTATTTATGTATTATATTAAGTTAAAATAAAAGTGTTCATTCAGTATTGTTGTAATTGTCATTATTACAAAAACATATAAAAATCGGCTGATTAATCGGTTTCTGCTTTTTTTGGTCCTCCAATAATCGGTATCGGCGTTGAAAAATCACAATCGGTCGACCTCTACTGCATACGCACTGTAATGGATCTGTTCTTGCTGATATAAACCCTTTTGTGCTACCTAACCAATGGCTTTACTATGTAGCCTACAGGGGCACTTAAGGAGGGGAGTCAAAGGCTTCTTTCGAAAAATATATTTGACTTGTCCCAAAAATTCTATATCTGAATAAAAACAATATGTTTCGTTGCCTATGATGAAGCTATTTGTGACCTCACAATAAGCCAAATTCAAGTAACTTAAATAACTTACATCAATCGTAGATGGACAGCGCATGGTTGCTAAAAGTAGGCTAATTCGAGAAGGCCTATGTCACGACTTCCGTCGAAGTCGGTCCCTCTCCTTGTTCGACGTCACCGGCCTTCTAGCCATCGCCGATCCACTTTTCATTTTCCATTTGTTTTGTCCTTGTCTTACACACCTGGTTTCAATCCCCCAATTACTTGTTCATTATTTAACCCTCTGTTCCCCCATGGTTGTTTGTGAGTGATTGTTTGTTTGTAATACGGTCCGTTATTGTGGGCTCGATTTATTGTGTAGTATTTGTGAATATTTGAGTAAATTACGTTTATTACTCATATCTGCTGTCCTGCGCCTGACTCCCCTACACCAGCTACACACAGGCACTATTACAGCCTAATTAATTTAAACAGTCTTTATTTTAATTTGACTTTACTAACAACTGGGCTTTGTGTTGGAGCCTATGTATTCCTTTTTAAGAAATAAGAGGTAGGCCTACTTGTTTGACACACAAAATTATAAGCTACTATCCATAGATTTTATTAGCCAATTGCTTCAGTCATCATGCACTCAATAAAAAACGAATAGCTTTTTCTTAGGTCGACTCATATCAACATCTCTGGCATTAATAGGGTGGCTAAATACATACAACAGAAGAATAGGCCTAGGAGTGAGGGTAAACGGTAATGTAACGGTTCTCGTCCTCTTCGTCTGAGGAGTAGCAAGGATTGGACCAATAAGCAGCGTGGTAAGTGTCCATTTTAATTTATTAAAACTGAACACTAAAAAATACAAAATAACAAAGTGACTAATACCAAAACCGAAACAGTCCTGAAATGTGAAACAAACACTACAACAGGAAACAATCACCCACAACACACAATGAAAAACAGGCTACCTAAATATGGCTCCCAATCAGAGACAACGACTGACACCTGCCTCTGATTGAGAACCATACTAGGCCCAACACATAGAAATCTAACAACAGAACAAAACATAGAAAAACAACATAGAATGCCCACCCCAACTCACGCCCTGACCAAACTAAAATAAAGACAATAAAAAGGAACTAAGGTCAGAACGTGACAGGTAGGCATGTTCTCTGCTATCCACTTTATGTTTTCAATATTATTTTGAGTATAGGGGGGTCGCTTGTTTTTTTTAAGGGTCGTCAAAAATATATTCCACGGAAGGGCCAAATATTTTCATTTCAGAGAGGTCCGATTTTCTCCAAGTATCGCTCATTATAAATAATCTACAGTCCCAAACATACCTTCATGCAGATAGAAAGGAGAAATACCACCCAAATACCAAGAAACTAGACTTACACCCCTATATATGTATTTGGACAGTAAAGCTAAATGGTAAAACAGATATGTTTGAAAATACCCTCAAATAAAAAGTGACATTCTGTACTCTCATATGCTGGAGTATAGATCCAAATTAAATGTTTTTGCTTCACTGTCCAAATAAATACATAGGGGAGTGTTTGTTCCAGGAGACAATCAAGATGGGTTCGATGTCTAGCACATCTAGCATTGATTGTGAAGGAAGGAACATATTTTTTCTCCCTCATTACCGGCAGATCCTTCCTTCCTGATTCTTTTCAACCTTTCATTGATGTACCAAAGCTTGATAACCTTGGTTTTCTTTTCTAATGGTCTAACAGAGATACTTACTGTTGAATATACACTGAGTGTACAAAACATCAGACTGACCAGGTGAATGCTCTGATCCCTTATTGATGTCACTTGTTCAATTTATTTTGATACTTGTTAAATCTACTTCAGGAGACAGGTTAAATAAGGATTTTTAAGCCTTGAGAGACATGGAGACATGGATTGTGTGTGTGCCATTGCCCCGACAAATTGAGGCTGTTCTGATGGAAAAAGGGTGTGCAACTCAATATTAGGAAGGTGTTCCTAATGTTTCYTACACTCAGTGTATATCATGACAACAAAATTTGCAAAGCAAATGCTTCAGTATTTCATCAATGGTGGTATTAGTCAAATATGGTATGACAGATGTTATGATGCCTTAGTACACGTATTGCATGCAAAGCTCCTCTCTACAACAAATTGCTAACAAGCTAACATTATGTTGCCTCCTGGCTCCCCTGCCTGTTGTTGACCAAACGTGTGGCAGTGACAAAGGCTACACAGCAGGTATGGGCTATGGTGATGTCACATGGAGCTGCCTCCTACTGTGTCAAAGTCACACAGTTACAGCAATAAACAATTTGTGTAAACTGTACATTTTATGCAAATTTTGTACTAAAAGTTCATTGTTTGAAATAGTAAACGTGACATGTCCAAGCATTCCTTTGAATTACAAAAAAACATACTCAAACTCTTTTATAGTAACATAATGAAGTACAGAATGTATGTTCATTSAACTATACATCACTCTAATGACAACAGAACAAAACAAATACATTGTTTCTGATACATGACCAAGAGAACAAAAGCACAACAATGAGAACTCAACTCAGCAGCTGCAGTGTGGGGGAAAACAATCATTGTGACAAAAGGATAGCATGATATATTTGCCTTAGTATGGATCAATATGCAAATGTTCACTTTTACTATGTACAGGTACACTGATTTACTTGTTACCAATAATGACGCTGATCCGTCTACCAATCAAGATGGCGATAAATTATGCAAATGGTACAGCTGTTTTCAGGCAAATGAATCCCTGTGGAAAATAGTGCTGTCATCTTAATTGGAGACTTATCACCAGGTGTCACATATAGCCATAGAAGTTAATGCACAGCCAGTGATAGAGCTGCTACTGGAGCCATAAAAGGAATTGACCTGTGTCATTAATTCTAACCAGTCAGCTATGTTCGCTACTTAGCTAAATGTCTGTCAAGAAGCTGGTGGCTGGATAGAGGTTTCAGATAAGTTCATTCCCAGGTCATCCTATTAAAAAAATGTCATTGGTTCTTAGGTTTATCCATTCCTGACACTAAACACCTTTGAACTAAATGTCACATACATCTACACAGTCCAGAATTGCACACGGGTCAAGTTGAATTTTACTTAATACGACAGCAAATAGACTTAAAGTACAGAGATTGTTTTCATTAACTAAAACATGCATCACCTTGACTAGGGACTGGGGCCACCATGTCAGAGGGCAGCACAACCTTAGGAATTGCGAGTCAAACCTTGGCAATGGTACATTTCATAACAATCTTAGCATTTGTCCCAAATGGCACCCTATTCCCTACATACTAGAGACGGACTGATAATCGGCCAAGCAATTATATCGGGCCGATAGACTATTCTAGTCGATAGACTATTCTATTCTAGTCTATCGCCTATTGGCCCTTCCCTCCATATAGCAAAGCTGTTGCTATGCCAGGCACCATTCACTGCCTAAGCCACGAGCACTGCTCAATGCAGAGGAATGTCTAGCTGGGAAAATCAGCAGCAGCAAGCTAGCTCATTCTCCAACAGAAAGGTGCAGTATTGACAAATGGATGAATTGTCACAGCTGCCAAAATCGAACCCCTTTTGCAAATATTAGTTTAGTTAATTCACTCATAATAAGGCTCATGTTGACGTCCTCGGAAATCCATGCAATAAGCCAGCTAGCTAAGCAGATAGCTATGTGACCTGTTATCAAAGATTAGGATAACTAACCCTTTCATCTGTGGTGTTAGCCAGTTGGCTATATTAGCTACTATGCGATCTATCTGGCAAGATAAACATGGTGCTAAGATATCAGATAGGAGCTAATAGACAACGTAGCTAGCTGGTTATCATTTTGAACATGCACCATTTTCGGCAACGAGCCATCTGCTTGCAGTGTAACGTTAGCATTTGACTGGTGTGCTGATCTGAACAGCCGCAATCATACCCATCAATTGACAGTTGATAGTCGGATTAGATGATTGTCGTAATAGGGAAAGAAGGAAGTGTTTTAAAATGCCTAAATAAAGGTTGGCAATAAGTTTAGCTACCTAAGAATCTTCCTGCATGTTTATGGACCAAGAAACCTGTAGATCAGCGCACGTGTGTGCGTTCTCACTTCTGAAACTATGGGCAGATTTGAGTCATTCAGACAGAACGTGCATCGTCCTTTCATCTTGTTAGATATTAGGCACATTCTTGGCTTGGTAGCAAATGTCATCGCCATTGAGCTTGATATGATGGAGGGAGACGTGAAAGAGAGCAGAGTTACACCCTCCCGCTATCCAATCGTAGCAGTAGGATCAAGTTACAACCCGCCCATTTCTTGAAAGATAACTGAACCAACCAAATGAGTTGTTTCAAATTTCGTCCTGGCAGCTGAGTTGTTTAGAGATGCGTTTGTAACAGTTTAACTTTAGTCCGTCCCCTCGCCCGACCCGGGCGCGAACCAAGGACCCTCTGCACACATCAACACCAGTCACCCACYAAGCATCGTTACCCATCGCTCCACAAAAGCCGCAGTCCTTGCAGAGCAAGGGGAACCACTACTTCAATGTCTCAAAGCGAGTGACGTCACCGATTGAAACACTATTAGCGCGCACCACCGCTAACTAACTAGCCATTTTACATCGGTTACACATTCTTACAGCTGAAATAATATATTTTTCCCAAATCATGTCGTTACGTTGGACGCATTTGCATTGAATATATTCTCAAACTAACAGCGTCTATATTTATTTTACTAGGCAAGTCAGTTAAGAACAAATTCTTATTTTCAATGTTCAGGGGCAGAACGACAGATTTGTACCTTGTCAGCTCAGGTATTTGAACTTGCAACCTTTCTGTTACTAGTCCAATGCTCTCAGTTTTTCAAGAGATTTATTTTTCTACTTTTACTTTTGATGCTTAAGTTTATTTTAGCAATTACATTGACTTTTGATGCTATATTTAAAACCAAATACTTTTAGACTTTTACTCAAGTAGTATTTTACTGGGTGACTTTCACTTTACCTTTGAGTCATTTTCTATTAAGGTCTCTTTACTTTTATTAAAGTATGAAAATTGGGAAAATTGGGTACTTCCACCACTGCTGGTAAGAAGGGGTAGGGAGGTACTTCACATGCTCTCGTGCATTCTTTATGCTGCCAAGCTTCAGGAAGCAGGGATAACCTTCCTAGAGAAACACACTACCTTCAAGTTGATGCGTCAGTCCAGTGTTCTATTCAGTACAAACTCCAAATAAACCGTGTTTGAGCACAAAACATCTCAGAGGTATAATGATTGCATGCATCTCGTATTGTTGCACAGTGAGAATACAGGTTGAATTACTAAGGCACATCTGCAATGCTAATTACCATAGTATGATTAGTGCTATCACACTACAGAAGCAATTATTGTAAACAACATACAGTACATGAATGACTGACTGAAAGTCATAACAGTATTAGTTTATTTCAGATCTGAAGAACTAAGGTGTGTGGTAAGAATTTAGGAATTATTACCTACAAAAGTAAGCACCATCAGATCACTTTACAATTAATTTTGACAGCTGTTCTTGGCACAGCATTGATATAAACAGTAGACCTGAATGGCAATGCCAAGCAATGAGCTTATGTTTATGTATAATCCACATAGACATCATCCATGGGAAAAAAATTGGGAGGTCAACCCCCTTTAGGCACATACTGTAAATGGACAGTCCCAATCTAACCACATTCCTCTGAGAATGTGTCCACTCTACTGCTAAGTAAATACATTAGCTTACCTCCGACAACATGAACCCAGGTCTGACTCCACTCAACAACCAACACAAGGTAGTGCCCTCGCCGCTTCACTTGGCTAATCTTAATAGATGCTAATAGAAGTTGATGACAGCATTGAGCTTTAAGTGCTAACTGTTGATATATACAAACACCATTGTTGATAACATGACTGAACGTAACTCTTGAGAGGTGCCAAACTCTTGCTCATCTCTACCGTGACATGGAACTATCTTTAGCCAGTGCTGATAAAACAATTGAATACAACATTGATTAAAATAAATTACATGAAAATGTGTTCTTATACCAAACAGAGTTAAATGTAGCCTACTTAAAGAGCTTGCCACACACATAGCATAATACAAAACAAAAAGGATAAAGAATTTCAAGAACAGCCTTATGCAAATGTGAATTCCAATCCAATGAAAGTGTATAGTACATATCAGTGGAAAACAAATGAATTAGGCTACCTAACATTTCTATCAAACATTTCACGGTGATCTGACCAAAGGGTGACCAGTGGGAGTAATTTCAGAAGGATAACCCCATGTGGTGCCACAGTGTGTACAAATCTCTCTCAATGTGATGTTCGAATTCTAATCTCAGTGGTATTAAGCGACCTTGACCACATTGCAGTTCTTTCTTGTATGTGCTTTTTAGATTTGATAGATTTGATAGATAAGAGACTGTTAAATTGAGGATGCTTAGTATTGTAAGCTCCTAACAGAAAACTAGGTTCAGTGTGCATAATGTAGCCGACATAGAAGCAGTCACTGGAATTTAGCCATTCAAATGTGTCTGCTTTGATAAAATACAGTATTTCTACATGAAAATCACATTACTGCTACATGACCACTAGCCTGATACTGTACAGTATGTGCCCCATTTCATGTAGAAATCCTATACCCCAGGGCCAAAGCATGCTTCTTGTCAAAAATGATGATTATCATGCATAGAATTACTTTTCTAGAGTGACAAAGCATGTTTCAATATGACAGGTGAAGCAGTGCACCCTTGGAATCTATCATAATTATCTCTCCTATTGCCATGTTGTACATACAAATTCCATTTGTATTGAATTTGAGCTACCAGACTCAATGAGCTACCAAACTCATTTTTTTCATATGCCAGTTGTATTTATACAAATTATGAATATAGTACAAATGGATATTACAAATAAAATAAACCTGGTTGCAAAATGTCCAACACTAGATAGACTCAGCAGCACTATGGTAATGGTGGCAGAGGAATGGCTGAAACCCAGGCCCTATACCGAGGAGATTACATTTAGAGGAGAATTCATGTGAGTGATTGTCCAAAAATCAACCTAATTGTTATCTTTTCAAAATGTGCATAGGCCTATATCTGGGCTAGGCTTCATCTAAATTCACATTGGCTGCGCCTGCTCTTGTCCTACTGCATTTATTCACCACTTTCTAATTTAATTTCAGTCCTTCTGGATTACCTTCATCTACCTAATGGCTTCCTGATTGCGTGTCTAGTCCTTCTGTTAGCATTATTAAAATGTCATTTCTGAAGTAATTAAGTAAAGCACTTATTTTCTTGAGGTTCTTCGCCACTTAATTTGTTCTTCATTAATGATATGTAATGGACTTGTAAATAAATGAATCATTGTTTCATAGCATGGGTGCAGTGTCCTGGAATAATGGTAAAGTTTGTCTCATACTGTGTAAAGTAATCGGATAAAGTAAAACAGAATGTTGGGGACAGCTTTGAAAGAAATCCACTAAAGCAAATGTTGTAATATTTTTGGACTATTGCTGTCTATATAATAACATGTGGTGAGTATTTAGATGTATATWTTTTTMGGAAATATTTATATTGTAAAGAAAACACTGTTCATGCTGCCTTAAAGTGCTAGAAARGTTCAGATTAATTTAACCATAAAAGTTTAACTGCCGTCTCGGAAGATGTATGAGCATCAGTGAATCTCCAGCATTGTAGTAGAGCAGGGGTTTGAAGCATAGAGCCAGCGAGGGGATCCAATCTGGCCCGCGGGTGGTTTGAGTAAAAAAATTGAGAGAAAAAATAACGTGTGGGGATACATTAACTTAATATACTTTAAAATGACTAAAACCAAATTGAAACAGTGTAGTAATGATAATGTACCTACATTCATACAGTTTCTTGACCGTGTCCAGCTCGCTAAAAATCAACAAAATGAAGGCTAGCATCAAAAATTCCAAAAACAATGGATAGAGGAAACATTTTAGCAAATTTTGAAAGRGAGGAAATACTGTATAACAAATCGTTGAAGACAGAACGCGGCACCCGGGGCAACATTTGTTTGACACCCTTATATTAGAGGATGGCGCTGGAATGGAATCATGAGGGGAATGCAAATGTTCTGAACATTCCCAAAAATAAAATTTCTCATCTTCAYCTATGGAGACAGGCCGTCTGCCTTCCCTCCTCTGGGGCTTGTTGATAACATCTGTCAACACATATGGCAGTCAGAAAAGTGTTTGTTTGTAAATCTAACAGAATAATGACAGCCAGATTCTGTAAGTGGAAAAATCATATGCTGATTAGAATGGAACTTAACATTTTCCACTGTTTTGTGTATGCATGGAAAATCTGATTACAATGGTTGCGTAAGTTGCGAAGAACGAAGACCGCATTGTAGAATAGTAATGATGTGTATAAATTAAGGATTTGTTTCCCTGCATCTGATGAGGTGCTCTTGAATCAATACACAAATCGATGAATTACGGAAAAACTGAGCAGAGGTGATGTCAAACAAGCTATACAAACATGGTTCTGAAAGACTAAGAGACACGCCGTGATTGTGATCGTGATTGCTTCAACCTCACGAGCTGTAGTGGGATTGTGGGAGCATATAATGACCGTGTGTTCAGAGATCTATGGGCATCTATTTAACCTTCTGTCCATTAAACCCATTGCCATGATGAAAAGGGAGCTCTAATGGAAGAGCCAGGTCTGAATGGAAGCACTAGAGGACATCCAGCAAACTGTAAAACTCATAAAACCACTGTCCATTTGTCAAAATGGTTTCATCTGTTAGAAATGGTTTTATTTATCTCATTTTCGGACCCTAGCATGTCCATTGAAACACTTTCCCTCTTCAAGATCCTTTTTTAAAAGCATTGTTCTGTCAGGAGAGAACTATGAATCACAAGAAAATGTATGCAGATAATAAATGCAAATTAGTCTGTCATATCAATGTTTGGTAAATCCTTCGCAAAATCTTGTCAAGGTTAAAATAATCATCAAGCAAAGCTTTGGAACAGTACAAAGTCAGAGTTAGTAACAATATGATATAGGGTTTAACTTTATTTATTCTTGTAACTATGGGAACAACCCAGCCCACGCATGTATACAGAACTGACCCACTGGACAGCCTTTCATCTAGCAAGCTCAAGCAAGTTCTTTGAGAGTCCAACCATGGCAACTGAGAAAGTTATTGTTTCTTATCAAACAAAACAATATAGTGTTACATAACATAATTCTGCAAATCCATTGTTCATTTCACATTGCTTCATTCATCAGAGCTTACAGTAAGTAGTACAGAGAGGTTCAAGATTTGTGATAATGCTTTCTCACATAATATTACCCGTCATAGAGTCAAGTGTCAGTTGTACTAGGTGAGTGTGAAGGTGACACAACAGTCTGCTGTAGAAGACACTGCAATAAATTCAAGAGGTCTTCATCATTCCAGCAGAATAGCAAGCAATGTGCTTTATAAAAGGTTATAGAGGTGGTCAAGTCAGGGTATAAATGCAGAGCCAGAGCCACTATTGCGAAACAAACAGTTGAATATGGATGTGCCAGGTATGCTGCAAAGCTCTTAAGCCTAAACTCAAGCCAACTAAATACATAATACATCATGACTCATACTGTATTATGTTTATGATCCTTGCCAGCTCCTAAGTAAGTATAGTGAACCATCCATACTGTATGTCCTTCATACCCATCAGTAATAACAAGGCCCATGAAGCATTTTCTCAACAGGACAGTTTCATCATGTTGCTTCACCTTTAATTTAAGTTTGGACATAACGACTTACTAACAAGCCTAATTGTTCTTTCCCTCGACTAGCATTGTAGCAGTAGACAACAACTTATCAAATCGGAAAAATGGTACATCGCTTGGTTGTGTCTTGCATTAGAAGAGGCAAAAAGTGCAATCCGACAGACCCTAGTCAGTATCAGCCACCCCCAGCCAAGGTTCAGACAAGACTCACTGACAATAAGTTACCACTTCTCTGACAAAGTAGTTCCTGCTATCACTCCCTCACTGTTCTCACCTGGAGCTTGATTGTCAGTCTTGCACACTGCAGCCTAATGACAGACAGACAACCCTAGGAAGCTAACCTGTGTACACTTCTATGTAAAACTCACTCACTTCACCTCTAGTTAGAGGAGGTTGATAAACGGGTAGATAAACATTGCTTTACTTTCTGGAAGGAGGTCTTATTAATCAAATTACTTTTGATTAGGATTTAAAATACCTAAACCAYGAGTACATTTTCAATTTGTAATCCAAATAGAATAAATCACATTGAAGGCAGGGTGGAAAAAAATGATTTACTACCATCAAATATTCTGGGAATGAGGTAAACAACAGAGAAATGTTTTCAGCTTAATTGTGTTGGCACCGCATTGCCATTCATTACTGTAAAAATCAACTATTAACTTCTCACCAACCATCCGATCCCACTACAACTCTTATTTTGTATGGAAGATAACTGGCAGTAACTGGATCCAGGATGTCTAAGCAGTACAATGCATACTATATGCATTCATTGTTTTTGAACACTGTGTACATTAGGTGGAGTACTTGGCAATGGGGATTGGGTGTAAGCCTTCCTAAAACTAATCTCACAGAGGGTCTCCTTGTCATACAGAGGGTATCATTGTCAAACAAAGTATCCTAACTGCTTGCCATCTCTCTCTCTTGCTCTCTCTTTCTCTTTCTACCGCACCTGCTGTCTTGACCTCTAAATGCTGAGCTATGAAATGCTAACTGACATTAACTCCTGAAGTGCTCACCTGTTCCACCTTATATGACCACTGTGAATATTATTTGACCCTGCTGGTCATCTATGAACATTTGAATATCCTGAGGAACGATCTGGCCTTAATGACCATGAACTCTTATAATCTCCACCCGGCACAGCCAGAAGAGGACTTAGCCACCCCTCAGAGCCTGGTCCCTCTCTAGGTTTCTTCCTAGCTTGCTGTTCGGAGTCTTTGGGGTTTTAGGATGGGTGTCTGTATGAGCACTTTGTGACAACAAAATCGATTGATATAGCTGTACGGTTTCTAAGATCCTCCTGAGAGCAATTACTGGCCAAGAAGATGGCATATTATATAATTGAAAAACTACCGCCTTGTAAATATTTAACTAACATGCCATGGCTGACATACATTACATTTACCATTCTATAGCGATAACCCTAGTGTGCTATGGTGAAAAGGTCACCTTAAACTTCATCCATACTATTTTTACGACTGTGACACGGTCAGACAAGTGTCCCAGCAGTGTCGAAAAAAGGATTTCCATGATTAGCACTGCAGTGCAAAAATGTGAATTCCATACAGAACATTTCTGTCAGCCCTCAAAGTAGCTTAAGTGGATGGAAATTGAAAAAGTCTCCGCCTGAAAAAGATAGACCTGTGTCCTATAGAGAGACTGCAAGATCAGCTTCCAGACAGAGTGAACAGAGCCCTYAAATTAGTCATCCTTTGGAGAGTGCAAGAAAATACAGTGTGTTCCCCACTACCGATATTAGAAGGGTCACTCCCATTGCGCCAAACTCAGGTGTCACTCAAAAGTTTTTGCCCCAAGTCACCAACTTGTGCGTGCTACTTTAAAAAGTACAAAATTCAGTATTGGCAAAAACTATGAACTACTAATACATTACTCTTTAGGTTGATGTTAAAATGGTTTGCCATTAGGCTGTTTAATATAAACGTAATTGAGTAACTCCACTGAATGTAACTTAAATTGCTCAGTGTCATGTTCAAATAAATGTCAAAACCTCTCTAATCATTCATAATCTGGGGAACATTACCCTACTTGGGGCATTAAGCCAATCAGGTCCATAATCTCATTTCACAGTAGACTGCATGTGAATTAGAATCCCACAATTTATGAGAATGGTGTCTAACATTGGAAACCTTTTATGCCCTGATTGACATTTTGGTACCAGAAATAACACAATTCTGTGCTTCGTTCCTGTTGATGTCTTGGAATGACTTTAATGTCTTCTTCAAGGGTTGTGAGCTCACTGGGATGGGGGGAGCAGTATCTTGCCCGCAATACCCTAGAAACTTCTGGATACTGGTTCTAATTGAAGAGATGAGCCAAATAACCCTTTCTACATTTAATCTTGTAACCGAGTCATCTTTACATCTTTTTTTATTTTTCTTCACCTTAAGAACTCTGAAGGCTACTGTTCGTGAAGTGCCATAAATTACAAGACTGCATAACTTTTTCCAAGGGACAAAAATATTCCTAACCACTGCTGCTCTGTTTGGTTGTCCAGAATTTTGTCCCAGTAGTACAGTACATGTGAGCCTGCATATAGATTTCATCTTCTTTCATTGCACCCAGTTGAGCCTTTCTAACCCAAGAGTCAAATAAAAGCAGTAATACAGTTTGGCAACTATATCGACACTACTGAGACACTGCAGTCTACAGACACAAAACATATTTGCTAATGACAGCACAATATTCATTCACATGCTGTGCTTGACTGGGATCATTTCCAACATATGAATACAACACCGCCAACGCATTTAGAATAYATATATGATTTTAATATTGGTTTAGAACTATAGCTAAAATTAAATGAGATTTTTAAAACTTGATTTGGATCATTTTCAGGTAGACATAAAGACATCAGAAACCATGCAAAATCTACAGCTAATCAATGGAGATCCACACACAGTAGTTGGAATTCGATTTTCAACAAAGGTGCTCCCACAGCTACTGCTGCTACCCCCTCCTAGTGGAGAGATAAACATCACCTCTCTTCAAGGGACTAGTCTAAGCACCAGCGCACGTTGTCATGGAAACCATTCACTGGCACACAATCTCTCTGTGCTCCCTCTATCGCTGTAGAAATGCCTGGACTCCAACTCAGCTTTGCTGCTTCTTTATATCAGAAAGAAGTATTTGGGTTAAAAATATATATATATATCAATCAGAGGTTGGTATGTGCAAGGAAACCTTTGTGGTCTTTTGTGTGGGTGGATCGGAGAAGGGGTGTACATATGTAGGATCTTAATTTGATCCCTCTTTTGGTGCTGAGAATTTTCTTGCACCGTAAATAAATACATTCACAGAAAACCCACACTATCACTTTTCATGTAGCCTACCTTTGGCCAGCTCAGAGCCTAACCACCGAGCAAGCAACATTATGGACTAAAAGTTAAAATCATATTGCTGCAGGATTATTTTGCTGTGATAATATATTGTAGGTCAAATTAAGATCCTGCATCTGTATGTATTGTACTATGCATGAGTGCCTGTACTTGTCAGTGTGTGTGATTGTGTGGTGGATTTTGTGCGCACCGGGCAATACTAAAAGGGAACCCATTATATCCAATTAAAAATAGCTTCAAACCCATGCATGTGTTCTGTTTACACTACATTAAGTATTAATAGAGTGTGGAGATGGAGGTGTAAACACCTGAAGCAGTGTGCATCCTGAAATGTACTGATTACCTTTAAATCTGTGTAAAACCTAAATAATGGTGAAACGGATATCACATTTTTATTGCTATTCATAATCATAAAACTAATAGGGAAAATAAACTAAAAGGATCTGCTGCTTTTGTTCAACATTTGGAATTAAAACAATACATTGGCTAGCCTGGGTAGGGATGGACATTCTACCTACTGTACAGAACTGCAAACGCACACAGTGGAGTGGGTTACTAGTAATTTATGGAGCAGGTAGGTAAGAATAAATTCTTTGTCAAATAATCCTCTTACCACAACTTTGGGATAGTGATTGAACTCTGGACTAAACATTTATTATTGATATCAGGGTGCACGCACAACTTTGCAAATGCTCTCAATTACGTGTGTATACGCAAATATGTATTAATAAAAAATCCCCATGCATATTCATAATGATGGGATCGTGCGAACCAATGTTAATTCCCCAAAGGTAGGTTATACTGGACCAAATGATTCCATTATTTCATATTATTAATCTGCATGTGGTGCCTTTCAGCACATGGGGATGATCAGCGGCTGCCAGAGTAAATACAGAGAAATCTCTCCCCCAAAGGGAGACTTCATTAGCTCATCTGAGGACAAAGTTACATTACAGCTCTATCTGCTATAACGTGAAGTTGATATACAGTGCCTGGTGAAAGTCTACACCCAGTGCAGTCTTCAGTTTGCTGCCTTAAAATGAAATCTAAAAAATGAAAGAAAAACCGAATGATGTCTTAATTGCATATGTCCCCACACCCTTGAGGTAATACTTGGTGAAAGCACATTTGGCAGCTATTACAGCTGTGAAAATGTTTCTATATGATTCTACCAACTTTTCACAACTCTTAGGGCAACATACAGCTGTATATCCATTGTTCTTGTTATCCTGATTGTCGTTAGGAGAAAGAGAGGAGGACCAAAATGCAGCGTGATGATTATCCATTTTAATGAACACGAATAATCTAACAAAAAACAACAAAACACGAGAACGAAACTAAACAGTCCTGAACGGTGAACATACACAAACACAGGAACAGGAACAATCACCCACAACCCACAATACAAAACAGGCTACCTAAATATGGTTCCCAATCAGACAACGACTAACACCTGCCTCTGATTGAGAACCATATCAGGCCAAACACATAGAAATAGACAAACTAGACATACAACATAGAATGCCCACTCAGATCACACCCTGACCAAACAAAACATAGAAACATACAAAGCAAACTATGGTCAGGGCGTGACACTTGTCAAAAAAAGCTCAATAAATTTGGTTGGGAATGATCGATGGACAGCAATATTCTAACCTTGTCTCTGATTTAAGGCAGGACTGAGACTGAACCATTCAGGAACACTCAACACCTTTGGAAAGCCATTCTGGTTTGTCTTTGGCATTAACATATGTGTAATTGTCCCGCTGAAAAATCTATGCTCCTTTCATATTAATTTTGATCCTGACAAACTCCCCAGTCCCTGCCGGTGACTGCATAACCATAACATGATGCTGCCACCACAATACTTGAAAATACAGAGCGTTTCACTCTGTGTTGTGTGGTATTGGATTTGACCAAAAACCTAAAATTATTTTTCAGAATTACTTAACGGCCATGTTGCCGCAAAACAGAGGATATGAATTGTTTTTTTTAACACAGGCTTCCTTCTTTTCACTTTATCATACAGGCCAGTAATGTCGAGTGAATGCAATGTTGTTGATCCTCTGTATTTTCAAGTGTTGTGGCAGCATCATGTTATGGGTATGCTAGTCACCGGCAGGAAATGGGAAGTTTGTCATTATGGGTTATGGAAAAAAAATCCTGGATATTGTACAGTGGTGTCATACTCCATTTTGCCTCAAGCAATATTGCCTCAAGCAATCAGACTCATTACTACATGATGATGACAATCACACATACTTGTTAAGCCTACTAAATAGCATGGAAATACTGTATGTGATTGCAAACACAGCAACGATATAGCGCGCATGCCTTGTTGTGAGTAGGATATGTTAGTGCTAACAAAGCTGGTACATGGCCCCACCCACAAATGTGCTGCAATGTGACTTACAGAGCAGACTCCATTAATGTGTGGATCACAGGAGGTTGGTGGCACCTTAATTGGGGAGGACGGGCTCGTGGTAATGGATGGAGCGGAATGATATCAAATACATCAACGTCATGGTTTCCATGTGTTTGATACCYTTCAATCTCCTCCGCTACAGCCATTATTATGAGCCGTCGTCCCCTCAGCAGCCTCCACTGATGTGGATTTGTTGTCTCACTCTTTTGGCCATGCATTCTGAACAGATACAATTTTGTATTTTGTTCCCCAAAGGCTTCACTTTATAGTATCACACTATACAGTGCATTCGGAAAGTATTCAGATTCCTTCACTTTTTTCACATTTTGTTGTTAAAGCCTTATTCTAAAAACACACAATAACCCATAATGACAAAGCAAAAACAGGTTTTTAGATATGTTTACAGATTTATAAATGGAAATATGACATTTACATAAGTATTCAGACCCTTTACTCAGTCCTTTTTGAAGCACCTTTGGCATCGATTACAGCCTCAAGTCTTCTTGGGTATGATGTTACAAGCTGTATTTGGGGAGTTTCTCCCATTCTTCTCTGCAGATCCTGTCAAGCTCTGTCAGGTTGGATGGGCGTCGCTGCACAGTTATTTTCAGGTCTCTCCAGAGATGTTCGATCGGGTTCAAGTCCGGGCTTTGACTGGGCCACTCAAGGACATTCAGAGACTTGTCCCAAAGCCACTCCTGCCTTTTCTTGGCTGTGTGCTTAGTGTCACTGTCCTGTTGGAAGGTGAAACTTCGCCCCAGTCTGAGGTCCTGAARGCTCTAGAGCAAGTTTTCATCAAGGATCTCTATGTACTTTGCTCCGTTCATCTTTCCCTCGGTCCTGACTAGTCTCCCAGTCCCTGCCGCTGAAAAACATCCCCACAGCATGATTCACCGTTGGAATGGTGCCATGTTTCCTACAGATGTGACGCTTGGTTTCATCAGACCAGAGAATCATGTTTCTCATGGTCTGAGAGTCCTTTAGGTGCCTTGTGGCAAACTCCAAGTGGAGTTTGCCACAAGTTGCATGGACTCACTCGGTGTGCAATACTAGTGTTTAACATGATTTTAGATTGATATCCTCATCTCTGTACCCCACACATACAATTATCTGTCAGGTCCCTCATTCAAGCAGTGAATTTCAAACACAGATTCAACCACAAAGACCACAGAGGTTTCCCAATGCCTCGCAAAGGACACCTGTTTGTAGATGGGTAAAAAAAAATGAAAACCATACATTGAATATCCCTTTGATTATGGTATATTTATTAATTACGCTTTGGATGGTTATACTTGGACACCCAGTCACTACAAAGATACAGGCATCCTTTCTAACTCAGTTGTCAGAGAGGAAGGACACTGTTCAGAGATTTTACCATAAGACCAATGGTGACTTTAAAACAGTTAGAGTGTAATGGCTGTGATAGGAGGAAATTGAGGATGGATCGACAACATTGTAGTTACTCCACAATACTAACCTAATTGACAGAGTGAAAATAAGTTTGTTTGCAACAAGACACTAAAGTAAGAATACTGTTATATTTGGGGCAAATCCAATACAAGCTTGACTTAGGCTAAATCGAAGAGGAAAATCTGTTTCAGTCTGCTTTCCACCAGACACTGGGAGATCAATTCACCTTTCAGTAGGACAATAACCTAAAACACAATACCAAATATACACTTAGAGTTGCTTACCTAGAAGACAGTGAATGTTCCTGAGTGGTCAGTTTTGACTTAAATCTACTTGAAAATCTATGGCAAGACCTGAAAATGCTTGTCTAGCAATGATCAACAACCATTTTGACAGAGCTTGAAGAATTTTTAAAAGAATAATGGGCAAATGTTGCACAATCCAGGTGTGCAACACTCTTAGATACTTATCCAGAAAGACTCACAGCTGTAATCGCTGCCAAAGGTGTTTCTACAAAGTATTGACTCAGGGGTGTGAATACTTATGTAAATGAGATATTTCTGTATTTCAATTTCAATACATTAGCAAAAAAATCTAAAAACATGTGTTAACTTTTTCATTAATTAAGGGGTATTGTGTGTAGATGGGTAAGGGAAAACATCTATTTAATCCATTTTCAATTCAGGCTGTAACACAACAAAATGTGAAATAAGTGAAGGGGTATGAATACTTTCTGAAGGCACAGGTGCCATTTGGGATGCATACCTAGTCGCATATCACACTCCCTCACTGTACAGTCCTGCCATATGAAAGGACAGTCCACATTCAAAGAGTCCCATAGAACTATAGCAGCTGTGCGCTTCTCTAATCAGCACCATGGACAGCAGCCAGAGTTCTGAAGTGAACGCCACTCACTCTGCTTATGTTCTTTCCCTCAATGCATTCTTGAGTTTGCTCTAAAAAAAACGTTGCCTAAATTTGTGAACATGTAAAAAGGAACATTACTTAAACGTATATTTTGTTGTATATATGGAGTGGGTATCAATAAAGGCTATTCTACAGAGCTGAGTCTACCATCTGAAAAAAGTAAAACTATGGAGAATATGTACAGTAGGCCAGTCTATACATTGTAAAGAACACAGGTTGTAGTGATATAGTGCTACACCTGTTAACTCCACCAGCATGTAAACACATATAATATGTATATTAATCTCAGTGATAGGATTGCAAATATGGAATATTTTCACATACATTCCTTAAATTTACTTTAGTGGATATACTGTAGTAGGCTATACTATTATTATCAATAGGCTCGCGTCCTGCACTTTCAGCCATCAATGCTAATGATTGGTAGCACATAACCTTGAAACCAGCTAAGTTTTTGTAAAATGCCAATGTAATTTCAGTATTACTAGTCATTATGCTCGATTATGTTTGCTACCAATATGCTATGCATATGTCTACAGTTCTGAATAGCAATTGAAGTAGGTTCATTATCGTCATGTAGCCAACTCAATGTACACCGTGGAAATGATTATAGCATATAGCAATCTTAGCCAGGCCTAGTGTGTATTATATTGCACAAACTCATCTCACGTGTAATAATAGACATGGCAGATATAATCTTCTAATAACAATAATAGACCGTTTATGAAACATGGGCATGGCAAGTGGGGGTGCTGAACATCAAGACTGCAGCCTATCATCCGAACTCACCTAGGACGAAAAAG
The DNA here is from genome assembly GCF_002910315.2 of Salvelinus sp. IW2-2015. NCBI lineage: Eukaryota > Metazoa > Chordata > Actinopteri > Salmoniformes > Salmonidae > Salvelinus > Salvelinus sp. IW2-2015. The sequence continues at coordinate 22,762,844 of NC_036859.1, forward strand.
GGGAGTTCAGTGTTTTCTAGATCGTCCACGACGACTATTTCTCCCGGGAAATCATTTCTGACGGAGAACAGAAGCTTGGGCTCGGAGGCCGACGGACTATGCATGATGCTCAGGTCGTTTTCTCTCAAAAACGGCAACGCAGACACGGTGACGCTTTTCATTTTGCATTCCATATCTTGAGACTGATCCTCGTCGGCATTCACACCTTGAATATTAGCAGCTTTGAAGGCAAGAATCCATGCGAGCGAGACAAGCAATCTCAGACCCATCATGCCCCGCATCACCGCTACTTCGTATCCCCGTCTCCTTTCTGTTCGAGGGCTTCACTTCAATACGGAGAGGAAGAGGAGCGAGGGGGAATGCGCTGGCAAAGCACACATTTCCGGGTTGTTTTGTTCGGGAAATAAATTGCGCTTATTTCGCATAAATCCCCATTGCCTATGCTCTGTCACATGGTTAAAGATGATTTTTGATCATTTCAATGCAGCGTATGAGTTGTATGATAGCGGGAAAGGCAAAAATGCGCAGTACCACTGACCCCTTGATTGGAAATACCCAAATCAAGCCATTGAAAATGCTGCTCATCTGGGAGCCCACTAGTGCAATATGGGATAGTCGACTGTATTTGCGCGCCAATACGTTTATAGGTGTTTATTATAGGCTACAGTAATAACCCGTAATCAGTCGCTATCTGCCCACATATTGTGATGACTTGCGATGGACCAAACAAACTGTCAGTATTAATAAAAATTAAAAAACATCAGCCCTGGGTTTTATTACAGCATCTGCCCTGTCAAAATAGAGGTAACTCCAGTACACTAGGTCACCCAACTTGAAAAATTAAAAGTAAACAATCAATGAATGTCAGGAGGACTGAATAATAGACAAAACATAACTAGAGCTATCACAGACACCATGCATTTATTAATGGGATGGTTGCATGAGACTTGCAAGAGAGTGGAGTCATCACTATTCAAAGAAAATAAAGTTTGCATGGGGTTTTGCACATAGGAGTAGAAAGAACAAGAGCAACTGAGTGCATCTGGTGATGAGGCGAGTGGCAGGTGCAGAGAGGGAGAGAGGGCACAAAGTCTGGGTCTAAGAATGATCTCCCTGTCTAATCTTGAGCTTCTTCCAGCAGTCGAGCAAGGTTTTAGCAAACGGTATAGTGGTTCTGTGATTAAAGGCCACACAATTCATTTCCAACTCTGACCTGCCCATAATTGAGCTCTGAGGGTGGGAGAGAGCACGACAGCAACATCACTATCACCATCTCCGGTTTTTGATATCCATTATTTTTGGGAGATCTTTCAGCAACACATGTCACATGGGCATGTTATTGCGGTATACACGAAATACAGTACATTCGGAAAGTATTCAGACCCCTTGACTTTTTCCACATTTTGTTACGTTACAGCCTTATTCTAAAAGGAATTAAATAGTTTCCCCCCCCTCATCAATCTACACATGTATTTGGGGAGTTTCTCACATTCTTCTCTGCAGATCCTCTCAAACTCTGTCAGGTTGGATGGGGAGCCTTACTGCACAGCTATTTTCAGGTCTCTCCAGAGATGTTTGATGGGGTTCAAGTCCGGGTTCTGGCTAGGCCACTCAAGGACATTCAGAAACTCGTCCCAGAAGCCACGTCTGCCTTGTCTTGGCTGTCTGCTTAGGGTTGTTGTCCAGTTGGAAGGTGAACCTTCAACCCCAGTCTGAGGTCCTGAGCTCTCTGGAGCAGGTCAAGGATCTCTCTGTACTTTGCTCCGTTCATGTTTTCTTTGGTCCTGACTAGTCTCCCAGTCCCTGCGCTGAAAAACATCCTCACAGCATGATGCTGCTGCCACCATGCTTCACCGTAGAGATGTGCCAGGTTTCCTACAGACGTGATGCTTGGAATTCAGGCCAAAGAGTTTAATCTTGGTTTCATCAGACCAGAGAATTTTGTTTCTCATGGTCTTAGAGTCCTTTAGGTGCCTTTTGGCAAACTCCAAGCGGGCTGTCATGTGCCTTTTACTGAGGAGTGGCTTRCGTCTGGCCACTTCACCTCGTCAGGCTTCCAGGCCTTAGCTGGCTCGAGAGGTTTTCTTGCCTCGGTTGGCTCAGCAGGCTCCCACGCCTCAGCTGACTAATCAGGCTCCCGCACCACACCTTAGCCGACTCGTAAGGCTTGCACGCCTCGGCCGGCTTGGTAGGGCCCCATGCCTCGGACGGCTCGTCAGGCTCCCACACCTTGGCCGGCTCGTCAGGCTTTCATGCCTCTGCCGTCTCGTCAGGCTCCCACGCCTCATCTGGCTTGTCAGGCTCCCACGCCTCATCCGGCTCATCAGGCTCTCATGCCTCAGCCGGCTCGTCGGGCTTCCCCGGCCTCAGCCGGTTCGTCCGGATCCCATGACTCAGCCGGCCTGTCAGGCTCGCCTAAATGGGACGCCCCCCTCCCTGGCGCTCGAGGGCCCCTGGCGTTCGAGGGTGCCAGGCTGCCCATCATTACGCACACATGTCACAATTTTTACACGCACCTGCACTTCTTTGGACTCACCTGGACTCCATTACTTTGTTGATTGCCCCTCCTATATGTGTCTGTTCCTCAGTTTGATCCCTATGTATGCATTATTGTCATTATGTTTCCCCTGTTTAGACGCTGTCCTTGTTTGTTTCATGTCAGTTATTTATTAAATGTTCACTCCCTGTACTTGCTTCTCGTCTCCCAGCGTCTGTCCTTACATAAGAATGATGGAGCCGCTGTGTTCTTGGGGACCTTCAATGCTGCAGAATTTTTTTGGTACCCTTCCCCAGATCTGTGCTTCGACACAATCCTGTCTCTGAGCTCTACTTACAATTCCTTCGACCTCATGGCTTGGTTTTTGCTCTGACATGCACTGTCAACTGTGGGACCTTATATAGACAGGTGTGTGCCTTTTCCAATATGAATTGAATCTACCACAAGTACATTTCTTAAAACCATTTTTTTATTGTCATTATGGGATATTGTGTGTAGCTTTATGAGGAACATTTTTTATTTAATCCATTTTAGAATAAGGCTGTAACGTAACAAAATGTGGGAAAATAAGGGAAAGGAGTCTGAATACTTTCTGAATGCACTGTATGTCCCAAATGGCACCATATTCTCTATATAGTGCACTACTTTTGACCAGGGCCCTAAGTACCCTGATCAAATGTACTGCTCTATTAAGGGAAAAGGATGCCATTTGAGACACAGGCAGTTTGTGGATTATTGATGTCCTTATATTGCACACTCCTGGAGATGAGCAGCATCAGCATCAACTATTGAGGTTTGTATTTTCTCCAGTAACACTCTGGAGTGTCATTGATTTGGTTATTAAGAGGGATTTACAGTAGTTATTGAAATGAAAACTCTTTCATCAGTGAAAATGAATCAGGGAGATGAAAGTGTTTTTTTTATCTAGGAATTACTCATTTGTGTGCTTGCTATAATGAGCTAATTTGATTTTGTTCTCAAACCTTAACCAATACAGTAGGCTACTCTGTTCTCATCTATATCCTGTTGTTTACATGGTTCATTTTGACTGCCAAATAAATTGTAAATTTTTCATTTGCTATCAAACCTCAACTTCTTCAAAAAGCTAATGCCACTGGGTAAGTAAAATGTATAGCAAACAGCAAGTGTATTTTTCTGAAAAAGTACATATAACCACTATGTCTTATGGGTCTTAAACCATTTAAGTAAAAAAAAAGCAAAATCCTTGAAATACCTAAAAAGAAGGATAGAACTCAATTAGGTATTTCAGATTGTTAACCAAATTGCTGAATTTTCATAAAACCTAGTGGTAATATATAAATATGTTATGGGCATTAATATTTAATCCAGATATATAATGAGGTTTTCTCCACCAGAATATGTTGAAGTTTTATGAGACTGACATGCCATTCCCCTTCAGAATAACACTCACTTTGAGTAGCAACTGGAAAAAGACAATATGAACAAATACGGTACAGCAACGACTAAGATGATTATAATTGGGTGACCTGAGACACCTGCCTTAAACAATAATAACACAAAGATAACATGCAATATAACATTTTTTGAGTGAACTCTACAACCATTTTAAGTTCTAGTCAATATTGCTGATTTAGAGAGTGGTTGTCACGTTCGTTTAGAGATGGATTAGACCAAGGTGCAGCGTGGTAGGCGTACATCTTTCTTTTATTTAAATGACACCGAAAAAACAACAAAATACAAAACGAACGTAAAGCTACATGCAGTGCAGAAAGCAACTACACACAAACAAGTTCCCACAAACTAAAGGTGGAAAAAGGCTGCCTAAGTATGATCCCCAATCAGAGACAACGATAGACAGCTGCCTCTGATTGGGAACCATACCCGGCCAACAAAGAAATAGAAAAACTAGAATGCCCACCCAAATCACACCCTGACCTAACCAAATATAGAAATAAAAAGGCTCTCTAAGGTCAGGGCGTGACAGTGGCTAGATTGGCCCATTGTGGCAGAGCCTGTAGCAAAAATAATGAAAGCCTGTATTTACAGTATTTCCTGGCCCATGACTGCTAAAATAAATAAAGGATTAACGAATACCAAATTTGAGTCAACTAGCCCTTTAAACAGTGTCCTCGTTCAAAATGGAAGCTTGCCAGCTCCCTCTCAAGAGATTGTACCCTTTGAATTTTTTATATGTCATCTTCAGAAGACGAATTGCAATGGGATACATCTGCCACATGGCCTCCCCGGATGGATTACCTGAGTCTCCAAGCAACCCACACTCAGAGTGTAGAAGGGGTGGCAAGAGCTCCCTTAAACATACCACAAAGGCCTGACCTTCTAGTTATGGGCATGATCACCCCCTTGGGCCAATAGCATCTGGCAAGGTAATGTATTGTTGGCATGTAAAATGATGCCACAAGAAGCAGAAAGATCAGAAGGCTTGTGTACCCTGGAGTTTGACCATCTGTGGCTTATTGGTTGTCATTAAGGTTTCTAATTTGGGGGTGACTTGGGATTAGCCAAATGAGGGCAGAAAATGTAATTACCCAACTCCTTCTGAGATGTTGTGGACATATTTACATATTTATACACCTTAATTGTCTTATTGCCATGACATTGGGAGGGCGATAGACCAAGGAGACAGAGGTATTGACACAAGCTTGTTTCTACATTTTACATCTTAGTCATTTAGTAGACGCTCTTATCCACAGCGACTTATAGAATATAGAAGCAATTAGGGTTATGTGCCTTGCTCAAAGGGCACATGGCAGATGTTTCACCTAGTTGGCTCAGGGATTTGAACCAGCAACCTCTTGGTTACTGGCCCAATGCTCTTAATCGCTAGGCTACACCCACCTTTATTTGATGCATTATCTATTGGAGGAAATATCCCTACAGCCACTCTTACCGTGCTGTGTTAATCGAGTAAATTCTGAGATAAAATGTAAATACCTGTATTTATGTTCATTTAAATAACTATGTCTTATGGGACTCATAACACTTCAGAAATGTATGTGAAATATCACACATTTACGAAACTAGCACAAACAGTTCAGGGCAACATTACAGCTTAAAAAATATATTGCTATGCAAGGAGGTGGAGACATTTATTTTACAAAAATACAACTGAGCTTGAGCTTATTCTATCAAGGCCAAGAAGGAAAGATAATTGACATACTGGAAATATTCTGAAAATATAACTAGGAGCCAAGACTCTTGGCCCAAGAGAAGCTTGTTCAGTTGGTATGCCAACTGCCATCAGAGAATAAGGGATATTATAGGAAACATGAATATTATTAGGCTGGCATTAGTATTTTATGCTTGGGAAAGGCTCTTGCTGTCCAATACACAAAAAAGCCTAACAGTTCTAAATATATAGCTAACATGTGGGTGGATACATCTCAGCTTTGAGAAAAAAGACATATATCCCTTGGATTTCAATGTGTTGCTGTCAATAGCTCACTTCCTCCAATCAACCTTCTAATGTAATACAGATCTCTGCTTTAATCCCTCATTTGTTCAGGGGACAAGTAGTGTTCATTTCAAAAGCAGCACTGATCCAACGTTGTCTATATTGGGTGGTTAAAATAGAATCCACGTTGCCTCCTTATAAAGCCCACACAAGACCTACCGTATAATAATTTAGTTGCCTTTCAATTATTTGTTTCAACATCTCACAGTGGGATTTACCAGAATCTCCTCAGTAGCTCGAAAGACCAATCATACGTGCCTGTCGGAGACAGGTCAAGTGGAGGATGAGGGAGCTCCTTCCCTCATACTAATGCCGCGTTCAAAACAGCTGGGAACTCGGAAGTCGGAAATAGGACTCTAGAAAAATGAGCTCAGACTGGGAAAAATGATTTGAACGGTCATCAAACTCGGAATTCCAAGTCGGAAACTTTGGCATCTTTCTAGAACTCCGACTTTCCGACCTGAAGATCACTGACTTCATGATTTGACCTTGTTTTTGTTGAGTTCCCAGTTGTCTTGACAGCACTATAAAGAGCCGCTCGCCTGCCCTCTGATCATTCTCACCTCTCTTCCTCACAGAAAAGTTCTACTTAGCTCTCCTCAGCACGACTTGATCTGTTTCCTGTTTAACTGTTCACAGTGTGACGTTAAGGTTACACCGCCAAGTGCAGGGTTATCAGCTCTCGTCTTTTGGGTTGGGTGACTTTACCGAAAGGGTAAGAATTTGCTTCACCGCTTTATTCTTTCGTCTCCTGTTGTAGCTAGCATCACACGGCTACTGTAGCTGCGGAGACTTGGCTACGTTAGCTGCAAGACTTAGCTAACCTGGCTAGCTTGCCGCAGGGCTAGCTATCCTACCAAATAGCTTTTCTACCTGGAAGGGTAGAATTACTAGTTCGCTCTCTCATTTAGTTCAACCCACTACCGGCATTGACTAGACCTTCTAGCTTGGCCCAGAGGGTACTGAACTCTCTTTCTCGCTCTGCTGTGTGTGATTCTTGCTAGCAGTTACTCAAATGGAGAGGTGCTGAATCTCATTGGCTGGAACTCAAATTGCTAGGGGCCTGGCCCACATGGTGGGAAATGTACGGTAAATGGCACAGCACAGCTTCCAGAAAACACTCGCTTTCAAACCACGGATTTCGTGGATAATTMAGGTAAAACAGTAACTCTGCTTATAGATTATGCATGTATGAACTACACATTGAAACATCCAGCCCAAAGCAGGAGGTTTAAAAAATACTTACTAGTTGCAAAAGTATCGGAGCATGTCTTTAACTCGAGTGGGGAGACTTCCTCACAGAACCAGTCCTCATGGGCCGATGGATGGCTTCCCCGAGGATCATCAACCACTTTTCCAGGGCTTGGCCCCGGAGGAGGGGGAAAGGGACCTCGTCACCTTTGACTGGCAAGGTCCAAACCTGACTTCTTGCCAACATGAATGCCAAGGACATGGAGGAGCTGGGCCTCAACAAGCCACCGGTGGTCACTGACCAACCATCTCAACCCCAGTGCCTCATCAATGACAGGCACTTCTCTCCCTGGTAAGACGGAATACTTCTCCGCGTCTATCTACAAAAAAATCGACATATCTGCTGTTCTGTCCGAGCGATGAACGTTACGTACGTACTACTGGCTTACTAGGCTAATTTGATGCTAGATATACACAATCCCCTATCGATTGGCAAGCTTAACCCAGACCTTTTGAATGAGACCTCAACCTCGAAGCCTCCAGAAGCGCCATTCAAGGCTGTGGCAGTGCCATGAGTCTTGCAGTGGTAGGGTAGAGAGCCTTGTGGCTCAACCTGTTCAGCCTGTTGGACAAGAAGAAAGCAGATTTCCTTGACACTCCTGTCAAGCCAAAGGAACTGTTGGTTGTCGCTGCCATGTGGCAGAAGTGCAAACTTCAAAAGAAGGAGTGCGAAGCTTTCAACTTCTGTTTGCCACGTAGATCCGGGAATCATGGCTACCCGGCCTACCCCACCACAAGCCAAAGCTTTGTGGCAGGGAGAGGGCAATTCCCCTGCAGGGAGGAAGGGGGCGCCCAACCTAGGGGTATGCCCCCTGCGGCAGAGCGGCCAACAGTTCAACTCGTGTTCTGGCTTGCCACCTGTCCGGTAGAGCACAGACTCCTCCCCCCTCCCCCACTACGGGGGAAGGGCACATCTGTGCTCCTAAAACCTTTCCCTTTGTGCAGGGACCCATTTTCATGCGTTCACTCTCATGTAAGACACAGAGAATCCACCCTATCCCCAAGTGCTGTGCCATGGATCTTCCCCTGGCTCTAGTTGAAGCAGCCGGGGCAGGAAGAGCAATTGTCACTCGCCACCATGCATTGTCCCTATGTTCCAGTGTGTCAACACTGCTCTTTTCAATAAAAAAGCCTCTGCTGTATCCAGGCTTCATGACAAGGACACAGAGCGAAAATACAATGAAAAGGGGACTCGCGCCACCGGGCACCACTGGTGAGCGAGCATCCTACTAACCTGTGGGCAACTCGCCAGCAGAGCAGGGAACTTGTGCACATGCGCAGTCCAGCCCTGGATCTAGCCTAAGTGGCAAAAAGAGTGCAGTGTGTTCTGAGACCACACGTTTTCAAAGGAATTTTGGAATCAGTAGCGACTGGCGACTCAGCAGGCATACTAGAGCAGGAAATCTCTTTATTGAGCAAAGGGGCTATCAAGACGATACCAGCGACAGAGAGCCACCTCGGCTTCTACTCCCGGTACTTCCAGGTTCTCATAAAAGGGGGAGGTGTGTGCCCCATTCTAGACCTACAGGCCCTCAGCGGCTTATCCCTCATCTCGGTAGGCCCTTGAGGGAAGGTAAGCTCTGGACAGCGGAGATCATTCTCCTGCTATATGGCGAGCATTGGCAACTCCCGTTACGCAGGGATCTGCTGACCCAAGTGAACGGAAAGATTTTCCATCCTCACCCAGAAGCAATGGCCCTCTACGCCTGGCCCATGAGAGGTTAAATCTGAATGTGACAGGCTTGCCTCTCAGAGTCATTGAGACTATCCAGAGTGTTAAGGCCCCTTCTACATGCTCGAAATAAGGGGTGCAATTTTGAGAAGTGGTGTGACCGAAAACAGATAATTCCTTACCAATGCTCTGTATCCAGGGTTTTATGCTTCCTGCAGGACGTTTTGGACAGAGGGAAGACTTTTTCCACTGTTAACATCTATCTAGCCGCTATCTCGGCCTGTCATATAGGCTTTGACAAGAACACGGTGGGAAAAAGCCCCTTGTTATGTCATGTCATGAAGGGGGCACGTCACTTACTTCCAATTCCCAAGCCTTTAGCCCTATCATGGGATTTGTCTATTGGGTAGTTCCATTTGATTTCAATCACTTTTTGACGGCACCCATTTCGATTCAAACAAACTTTCTATACATATTTGCCCATGGTAGAAGTAGAAAATACCTTTTTGGGGCTGCATGCAAAAACACTAAAGAGATATATGTGTTCAAAGTTGACCCATTTTAAATACCCCACCCTACCATGAGACTTACATTCCTTCGTCACTGGAAAATATAAACGTTTGAGTGTGATGTCATTTAAGAGCTTACAAACGGGTTGTCAAATTTTTACAAATGATGGGCTCTATTCAATCAGATCCGCTTTAGCCGACATTTGTATAGCGGTTGTTTTGGCGGTATCGAAGGTCCAACTGCATTAGAGCTGTCAAATTCAGTGGCTCCTGGGATTATACCTAAAGCGGACATTGCTATTGGCTGCACTGAGTCACATTCACTGAAATCCCATGCAGCCTTGTTTACAAGTTGGAACACTGGAATGTGAGATGTTATCTACACCTCAATTAGGATGATAGAAATCTTCATTATTTCATGTCATGATTTGTCAATTTGAGTGTAATTATTTGTATATAACTACATTTTCTCGTTCTAAACATCTAACACGAGTTGGGCGGGTGTGGCTTCATGACAATGATCGCAAGAGCAGCTGCTCACCGATTTGATGACTCTAAAGTAGTTCCACCTCCAAAACATCTGCTATGCGGGTGTCCGCATAGGCCTATGTCATTCTTTTACCTTTAAATGTCAATTCTCTAGACCAAGGGCGGGCACTTCAATCCGGCCTATGGATTCTCCCCGGATTCTTCGCAGGCGGCACGTAGCCTGGTGGTAGAAGTTTTGGGCCAGTAACCAAAAGGTTGCTGGATCGACTCAAAAAATCTGTCGTTCTGCCCCTGCTCCCTGGTCGCCGATGATTTCGATTTAAGACAGCCCCCCGCACCTCTCTGATTCAGAGAGGTTGGGTTAAAATAGGAAGACACATTTCAGTTGAATGCATTCAGTTGTACAACTGACTAGGTATCCCCTTTTCCCCACATCATTTCAACCCTAAAAATCTATGCAATGTTGTTGAATCAATGTGGAAAACTGATTGGATTTGCAAAAAGTCCTCAGCGTAAAGGAATTATGGCTTTTTTTTACCCAACTTTTAACCTAAATCGAACGACATGGGGAAATGATTTGTTAATTTCACGTTGAATTCACCTTAGATGACAACTCAACCAAATTTAAATCAAAACTAGACGTTGAACTGACTCTGTGCCCAGTGGGTATTGTGAAATATCCTTCAGCACAGCTGCCTTTTGTGCTGCTGGAAAGAGTGGAGATGAAATATCTCTCCTCATAAGGTCACCCTTATGTCTGCAAAGCCAGTGAGTGAGCTACATGCACTCAGTTCACCATTTGTGCCAACAGTGTGCCCGGGGATTTTCCAAGGTCACTTTGTTGCCCAACCCAGATTTTATGCCCAAGGTTAGCAGCAAGTACAATTGTCTCGCCTTGGAGCTTGTAGATTTCACCCGCCGCCTCTCCCTTCTATGGAAGAGGAGAGGCTAGACGTTTGTGTAAAGTACGTACATCGTGCATTATTCTATGGTATAGGACGAGAGCTTTGCGCAAGAGCGAGCCACTCTTTGTGTCCTGGGTGCATCCCTGCCAGCCCTCAGGCCCCTTTCTTGTCAATGGTTGTCTCATTGGATTGTGGAAGCTATTATATTGTACAAATAATAGCAAGGGCTTACAGCCTGAGGGCTCACTCCACCAGAGGTATGGCTACCTCTTAGGCACTGTTCTTAGGCACTCCTTAAAAGAGATTTGTGATGCGGCTTGTTGGGCATCCCCTCATAATTTTATAAGGTTCTACCAACTAGACGTCAATGCGCCTTCATTGGCGCATACTGTTCTCAGTGTCGGGCCTCTGAGGGTTGATATTGAGACTGCCTGGCTTTGGAGAGCATGTGTGATACAGGAGTTGGCCATATCCCACTGTCAGATGTCGTAACCCCAGTTCTCTGATATTATGAGTGACTCAACTCAACCCAAAAACATTCCCCTGCATGAGTGTGAGGAATGCTCAAGAATGATCAGAGGGCAGGTGAGGGGAGGGGAGGGGAGGGGCTCCCTCATTCACCACTCAACCTGTCTGTCACCGACAGACGTGTATGATTAGTCCTTCGAGCTACTTAGAAGATTTTGGTAAATCCCACTGTGAGATGTCTCACTCACTATATCAGAGAACCTGGGTTACGCAAGTGACCTTGAGTTATCTATCAAACCATCTCCTAGAAGCTAGCAGGCTGTTGTTGAACTGCAGCCTCAGAACACCTCATTCACTCTGATTACAATAGCTCACTACTCTGTGCCTGGGAAACTGGGAAACTCAACCTGCATTTTTACGCCTTCAACCGCTGATCCATCAGAGAGTAATGGGGCTCTGGCTGGCAAGATTTGACTTTCAGATGTATTGCAAAAAGAGGGAGATGTACAGGTAACCAAAATAAAGGAAATGCTTAAGTAAATGAGGGATGCAAAGTACACTGCTCAAAAAAATAAAGGGAACACTTAAAAAACACAATGTAACTCCAAGTCAATCACACTTCTGTGAAATCAAACTGTCCACTTAGGAAGCAACACTGATTGACAATAAATTTCACATGCTGTTGCGCAAATGGAATAGACAAAAGGTGGAAATTATAGGCAATTAGCAAGACACCCCCCATAGGAACAAAAAGGTTGGTTTCCTTGCGGGTGGGGTTTGAACACCAACAAAAGAAAACCATTTTACTCCATTCCCTAATTGCCTTTTCTTGGGCCCCTTTGATTTGTTTGGGTCTCCATTTTTGAATGTGGCGGTGCTTTCACTCTAGTGTACGCAGTGAGGACGGAGTCTAAACCTTAACAAGTGGTCTCAGGTAGATGAGCTCTCCAGGATGGCAACATCAGCGAGCTGTGGCAAGAAGGTTTGCTGTGTTCTGTCAGCGTAGTGTCAAAGCATGGAAGCGCTACCACCGGGAGAACAGGCCCAGTAAAAAGATCCAGGAAAAAGAAAAACCGTGGAGCAGGCCACGGTAGGAGGGCGCAACAACCAGCAGCAGGAGCTACCTCCGCCTTTGTGCAAGGGGAGCACGGCCAGAGCCCTGCAATTTACATTCCAGCCAGGCACAAATGTGCATGTGTCCTGCTAACAGTCAAGAAACAGACTCCAATGAGGGTGGTATGAGGGCCCGACGTCCACAAGGTGGGGATTGTGCTTACAGCCAACACCGTGCAGGAGACGTTTGGCATTTGCCAGAGAACACCAAGATTGGCAAATTCGCCACTGGCGCCCTGTGCTTTCACAGATGAAAGCAGGTTCACACTGAGCACATGAGCACATTGACAGACGTGACAGAGTCTGGAGACGCCGTGGAGAACGTTCTGCTGCCTGCACACATCCTCCAGCATGAAACGGTTTGAGGGGGGTCAGGTCATGGTGTGGGGTGGCATTTCTTGTGGCCCCGCACAGCCTCATGTGCTCGCCAGAGGTAGCCTGACTGCCATTAGATACCGAGATAGATCCTCAACCCCTTGTGAGCCATATGCTGACACATGCACATTTGTGGCCTGCTGTAGGTCATTTTGCAGGCCCTGGCAGTGTTCCTCTTGCTGCTGGGTTGTTGCCCTCCTTAACGGCCTCCTCCACGTCTCTTGATGTACTGGCCTGTCTCCTGGTAGCGCCTCCATGCTCTGGACACTACGCTGACAGACACAGCAAACTTCTTGCCAAGCTCGCATTGATGTGGATGAGCTGCATACCTGAGCCACTTGTGTAGGTTGTAGACTCCGTCTCATGCTACCACTAGAGTGAAAGCACCGCCAGCATTCAAAGTGACCAAAAACTCAGCCAGGAAGCATAGGAACTGAGAAGTGGTCTGTGGTCACCACTGCAGAACCCTCCTTTATTGGGGGTGTCTTGCTAATTGCCTATAATTTCACCTTTTGTCTATTCCATTTGCACAACAGCATGTGACATTTATTGTCAATCAGTGTTGCTTCCTAAGTGGACAGTTTGATTTCACAGAAGTGTGATTGACTTGGAGTTACATTGTGTTTTTTAAGAGTTCCCTTTATTTTTTTGAGCAGTGTATATTGAAAGCAGGTGCTTCCATACAGATGTGGATCCTGAGTTAATTAAGCAAATAACATCCCATGGTTAGGGTCATGTATACAAATGCCCAGTTGCTCATTATTTTGGCTACCATGGCTAGAAGAAGAGATCTCAGTGACTTTGAAAGAGGGGTCTCAAAGGAGCATAAAGGGGTTAAAGTGTGTGTATGTGTGTGCGTGTGCGTGTGCGTGTGCGTGTCAGTCACCAGATCTCGACCCAATTGAACACTTATGAGAGATTCTGGAGCAGCGCCTGAGACAGCATTTTTCGCCACCATCAACAAAACACAACATTTTGGAATTTCTCATGGAAGAATGGTGTCACATCCCTCCAATAGAGTTCCAGACCAAGGGTTGGAACCGGTTCAGGGAACAGAACCCGAAAACCAGAAAATAACACAATTATTTGAGGAACAGAACCAGACCCGGAAACGAAAGTGATTTATACAGTTCTGGAACAGAACTGTTATTTTCAAAACATGGGAACCGGCTAATAACGTTACTTTACAATCCGGGCATTCTTTTTGTCAGTCCCACAAAAATCACAACAAAGTGTCAATGCAAAGCCCAATGCAAAGCCACATTTTGCCTGCCAGCTAACTAGATAGCTAGCTAAGTTGTAACCATTTGCATCTAGTTTTTGAGTCACTTCATTGTTATAGCAAATGAGAAATGTTTATCTTGCTTGTTATTGCTAAATATATGAGCCATATTATAGGCAAGTCAACCCTGTTTTCATGATTTCTGGTAGATCATCAAAATAAATATATCACGTAACTTTTTTGGACTCATTCAGCAGTTTTTACCGAATTAAGTAGAATACTATTGGACATTAATGTTGAAAGTCCATTTATATTCCTGAAACGTAAATTGAAAATGATGCTGTCGCTGCTTCCCGTTGACTAACTTTTTATAAAAAGTTAAACACAACTATTTGGTTAATCACTCATATCAATATCAATTTGAAATCAATAGAGCAATGGGAAAACGGTGTGAATGCACTGTTTAAACTAACACTATTCAAAGGCCACACTGAATCTGAAAATAATTTGTATATCACTGGTTATAAGAGAATTTGCAGTCATCTAAGTTCTAGAATGTCGGATGGATGTTTTGGGAGGCTGCCCGAAACATCATAGGAAACACATCAGTTGCATTGTTATTTAATTTCAAGGAATCAGTACCCACCATAGGGTATCAACAGTGACAGGGGTTGGCTGTTAGTTTAACACTGAAATCCATGTATTGGTGTGAGACCAGCGATTTGACTTATAGTATTGAATTATAGTAGAATTCTAAATCCTAAAACCAATGATATTGATCTGTTTTAAGCATGTTGTGTTTAATCGATGTTGTGTCATTGTGATTACTATAAATGTTTATATCAACATTACTCATTGAGTTTAAAAGGATGTGTAAATACTAGAGGTCGACCAATTAATCGGAATGGCTGATTGATCAGGGCCGATTTCAAGTTTTCATAACAATCAGTAATCGGCATTTTTGGACACCGATCATGGCCAATTACATTGCACTTCACGAGGAGAATGCGTGGCAGGCTGACTACCTGTTATGCGAGTGCAGCAAGGAAAAAAGCACTGTCGTTGCACCAATGTGTACCGAACCATAAACATCAATGCCTTTCTTAAAATCAATACACAAGTATTTTTAAACCTGCATATTTAGTTAATATTGCCTGCAAACATGAATTTATTTTAACTAGGCAAATTGTGTCACTTCTCTTGCGTTCTGTGCAACAAAGTCAGGGTATATGCAGCAGTTTGGGCCGCCTGGCTCGTTGCGAACTGTGAAGACTATTTCTTCCTAACAAAGCCAGTCTACTTCGCCAAACGGGGGATTATTTAACAAAAGTGCATTTGCGAAAAAATCACAATCGTTGCACGAATGTACCTAACCATAAACATCCATGCCTTTCTTAAAATCAATACACAGAAGTATATATTTTTAAACCTGCATATTTAGTTAAAAGAAATTCATGTTAGCAGGCAATATTAAACTAGGGAAATTGTGTCACTTCTCTTGCGTTCATTGCAGGCAGAGTCAGGGTATATGCAACAGTTTGGGCCGCCTGGCTCGTTGCGAACTAATTTGCCAGAATCTTACGTAATTATGACATAAAAGAAAGAATAAACGTTTTATTTTCGAAATGATAGTTTCCAGATTTGACCATATTAATGACCTAAGGCTCCTATTTCTGTGTGCTATTATGTTATAATTAAGTCTATGATTTGATATTTGATAGAGCAGTCTGACTGAGCGGTGGTAGGCAGCAGCAGGCTCGTAAGCATTCATTCAAACAGCACTTTCGTGCGTTTGCCAGCAGCTCTTCGCAATGCTTCAAGCATTGCGCTGTTTATGACTTCAAGCCTATCAACTCCCGAGATTAGGCCGGTGTTACTGATGTGAAATGGCTAGCTAGTTAGCGGGGTGCGCGCTAATAGCGTTTCAAATGTCATTCGGCTCTGAGACTTGGAGTAGTTGTTCCCCTTGCTCTGCAAGGGCCGCGGCTTTTGTGGAGCGATGGGTAACGATAATTCGAGGGTGGCTGTTGTCGATGTGTTCCTGGTTCGAGCCCAGGTAGGGGTGAGGAGAGGGACGGAAGCTATACTGTTACACTGGCAATACTAAAGTGCCGATAAGAACATCCAATAGTCAAAGGTATATGAAATACAAATGGTACAGAGAGAAATAGTCCTATAATTCCTATAATAACCTCAACCTAAAACTTCTTACCTGGGAATATTGAAGACTCGTGTTAAAAGGAACCACCAGCTTTCATATGTTCTCATGTTCTGAGCAAGGAACTTAAACGTTAGCTTTTTTACATGGCACATGAAACTTTTACTTTCTTCTCCAACACTTTGTTTTTGCATTATTTAAACCAAATTGAACATGTTTCATTATTTATTTGATGCTAAATTGATTTGATTGATGTATTATATTAAGTTAAAATAAGTGTTCATTCAGTATTGTTATAATTATCATTATTACAAATAAAACAATCGTCCGATTAATCGGTATCGGCTTTTTTTGGTCCTCCAATAATCAGTATCAGTGTTGAAAAATCATAAGCGGTCGCCCTCTAGTAATTACCCTCAATTCGATGTGGTCAAAACGTGAGGTTGTGTCGTTTAGTAACACATACTGTACACGTGCAGGAAATTTGCGCAAATAATCTAAAATAATGTAACGTAGCTTTATTGGATCATCTCACAGCTAAATATGGTTAAATACCAGTAAACTGAGAAACAGTCTTTCTCTCGTGTCTCCATCTCTTTGCCTACTTACACTAGCGGTAATTCCCTGGGGTTCTCAACCTCTTCAACACAGCACCACAATATGGGAGTGATTCAATCAGATTTTGGAACCAGTCCTATAGGATTCCAATACAAGAATCCAATTGAAAAAAAACATTAGATTTTGGAACCAGTCTTATAGGATAAAATCCCAATAGGATAGGTCCTATAGGATTCTAACCCCTAGGATAAAATCCTATAGGAAAGGTTCTAAAATCTGATAGGATTTTCTATTGGATTCTAATAGGATTTTTTTATTACTAGGAATTTCAGGGGTTTAAAATGGAAGAGAAAGGAACGTTCTAAACCGGCACGTTTTGGGGGGTTTGAACCGGTTCAGATCTTTGAAAATAATCTGTTCCAACCCCTTTTCCAGACACTTGTATAATCTATGCAAGGGTGCATTGAAGCCGTTCTGGCAGCTCCTGTTGGCCCAATGCCCTACTTTATGTTGGTGTTTCCTTTATTTGGGCAGTTACCTGTATCTCTCTTCAGAAACTAGGGACTTTGTCAGTATGAATTCAGTTTGCCAGGAGTCATAACAAATTTGCAAGACACAAATTTGGCTAAAGTATTGGGAGAAGCATTTCTCTTTCATTAGCCACGCTGTCCCTTCAGGCTTACAGAGCTCGGTCTATCCTCTCCTCTGCTTCCCCAACCCCCAGCCTACCATTTCCCCACTCTCTCTCCTCTTCTCATGTCCCTCTCCTTCCTTCCACATAGCATTATCAACCCCTCCTCCCTGTACTTTTCTCTGAGCTGAGCTCAACCAATCACGGTCTGGGAGGCGTGGCAACAAGAGTCGGTTTGACAGAGCAAAGAGATGTGTTCCTGAAAGATTTTGAGCAAGAGCAATCGTCAGTCCAGGGCTCATCCGAAGTGCTGGGCTTGAGAGTGAGTGATGACTGTAACAGGGGCAGCTGAGGCTTAGCTGTGTAGCTCACAGAAAAAGGTGTACATTGTATTTCTCTGCTTTGGTAGCAGGTGCAGGCTCTTTACTGAAGGGAGAGTTGCCTAAAAGGAAAAGAAGAGATATTTTGTGTGGATTTTATTCTGGTTCTTCTGACTGCTACACTATATATTATCATTAAGACCTGGAGGACTGGGGGACACTGGCACCTTTCACTTTTATCTTGCTGTTTCCTATTTCTGAAATCTTAGATGCATCCTTAGTTTTAAGTATTTTAGTATTTTTTGGGTGTGACTATTTTTGGTCTCAGCTGATTATCTCAAGCTAAATATACACTATATTGTTGTGGACTTGAAGTGTTATAGGGGCACCTTTGGACCCCAACTTGCAACCAACATTGACTAACTTGGCTATAGCAGTGAGAGGACAATGCCTGGATTATCCTATAATAAGCGACTCTGTAACTTGCCTGTTGGAAGCTGCAAGTGAATCAGGGACTGGAGGCTGTCGGTTAGCTGCTGGCTGCATTCCACCAGTTTGTCTGAAGACTGTAAACATCTTGACAACCTTCACTAGCTGGTAGGATACACGCACAACGAAAGATACAACAGGATCACCCTTCACACTCTGGGTGAGATGCCATTGCTATTGCTTGCCTTGCTTCTATATCAATTTGTAATGTGCTTTAGAGTGCCTGAGTATTGATGTTATTATTTGCACAGTGACCTGGCTGGTGTGTATTAGTAATAATGTTGAGTTAGTCGTCTGATTTTGTGTTTTTATCCAAAGAAGTTGTACATTTATTATCAACCTGGCTTTTTTTAACTTCAGACATTCACTTAGTTTACTCTTAAATTATCTCCTTAAATTATTACTCTGGTGTTATGATGCTGAATTATTGTCTTGTTTTATTTGTGTGCAGGTTTTTGGTTATTTAAAACAGCTCATATCAATGGGGGTGTCCCCTATAGCCTGTGACGCATGCATTTTGATGTGCATAGGCTACTATATTCAGCAGAGGGTTTGTGAATATTATGTTTTATACATGCTCCTCTGTGAATTTGCATTCAGTTCGTAAGCATCTCCAACTAGGCTTACTCAGTCCAGATCTCTCCCTGCCTTAGGCTTAGGGTACGATAATGGAGCAGAGGAGAGAGAGATTCAGGAGATTGCTGCAAAATCATTGAAAGTGCCTTCAAAACGTGAGATGCCCAGTGCTTAAACTTTCTGGTCAAGTGAGAATTCTTCAGCCAGTCATTTTAAACAAAGCTTGAGAGATTTAACAAAACCACCCCACAGCTTTGTTGTTCACTGCATGGGTTTGCCTCCTCGCTGTGTGAACCTTGGATAACTGCCTGGGCATGGTGGAAGGAAAGGAAGAGGCAGTGTGTAGGTCAGTGCTTCCCTCTTGATATAGCCATGTGTCTCAAAGTATTTGTGCTCGTCAAAGGCCACAGGCAGCACTACCACTGTAGGAGGAAAGAACTGGACACTAGTGTGAGCAATCAGTCTATTGTTTTACATATGTTCATGAATCCTCTTTGCACGTGATTTTGGCAGACTAGAATCATGCTGACATTTCAATCGGAGGGGGGTATTTAATGCAATTTTTCACCAAATATAAAGCAGCTTTCTTTTTATCTAATCCGTTGAGGAAAATGTGTAAGCTGCTTCAGTGTATTTTTTAAGCTGTTGGTTCTGGGCGACTAAGCTGTTGGTTCTGTGCAATTCGTATTTGAATAGCGGATTCCTGGTGTTTGATTGTTATAAGTATTTATAAACAGTGATGAAATAAGTCTGTCTCTCCAATTTCTTTTATTTGGTATTTTATTCACTAAGGGTTGGGATATGGGCATTGTTGAGAACATAAATATACAATGTTATCAAAATGAACACATTTACGCGAAAAATATTCCTTGTTTCTTTACAACAAAGTGTCTCTGAGGGAGGTTGTCTGTCTTGTCCTCTATTTCCTGCCTGCTTTTATTGAACATCAGATGTACATGAATATCAGGGGCTTGCTACAGTAAGTAGTTACAACTAGTCTGCTTTTTAAAATTCCCTGTGGAGAGAGAGACTTTTAGCTGCTCACCACCCTCGTCTTCCAGCAGTTGGGAAGGGAGAAGCAGATTCTTGACAGTTTTACTGCTTTTTCTCACCTACAGAGGGAGCATAGTACCACACAACGTTTAGCTGATCTGCCTCCAGCACAAAGCTATTCTTGAGCTCATTCTTTTTTTAAATGCGGTCTGAAACATGTATGATGCTTGGCTGAACTCTCTTAGAGAATGATAAAGAGGATTTTTAGAACGGGACATGTGCAATGTTTATAAGTAAATGCATTGATCTCAATTATTGAACATTATCACAGCAGAGATTCATTTGACTTGACATCCAAACCAAATTCATTGATTTTCAATGTTACTGTCAGCGGAGATTTAATCCCTCTGAGCCGTACAGGTTATGCTGCAGAAATGTACCATTTGTACTATCTTGACCCAGTTTAATGTTATTTTTTATTTGCAGCACTCTTTGGTGCACCATGAAGCAAGTTATCTAACTACAGTAGGCTATGTGAGTAGATGGGATACCACATGACGTGTGTGTGTGTGTGTGTGCATGCGTGCGGTAAAAATGTAGTGCTCCTAAATGAATAAAACATTCATCAGTAGCCAAGGCAAACTCAATACAGTATATGCCTAGGCCTAGCAGTAGTACAGCTGGATTTTCATTTGGAGATCTTATTTCCCAGATCGAAGCTGCTGATTCAAAGTGGACTGGAATGGAACCAGTCTCTTGATGTGTCCGAAATGGCACCCTATTCCCTTTGGGGTCAAAAGTAGTGCATTATAACAGGAATAGGGTGCCATTTCTCTCTGTAGTAGAACCATATCAGCACAGCAAAATCACTTGCCAAGAACATCTGTGCGGACATGATAATAGTCTTCCCCACCTTTTAGCAATCATTTGTGCCCAGGGAAGTTTGGGTCATTGATTACATTTCCATAATTGAGATTGAAGGATGGCGAGCTGTAGAAAATGAGATGGACAGAAGAGAGGAGAAACTTGGGCTGATCTCAACGAGTAGGGCCATTGTACACCAACTCTGTTCCACAAAGAGTGAAACATATACTATCTTATACCCAAATATATGGCACAGTTAGGAGAGAGTGTCAATCATTCTAATTTATTCATTGATGAGGAATTTTTCCATCTGAATTTTTCCCCCTTATTATTGCTTATGCAGCCTGCTAAGTTAAAAATCATAATTTGTTTGACTGGTTTGCATGTTTAATTAAATGTTAAATTCACAAGTTGAATTACCAAGCCTTCCCCTAATAACCTCTCTCTCCATTTCCTGACTTTCACAGAGAGAGCTCCCTTTTAACTTACTCATTCATGCATGCAGTGTAGAAAGCATGCATGTCAATACGAGTTCAGAGCTGACTGAGGACTTTGGAGTAGAATATATATGCATTTTTTACCCGTAGATAAAATGGTGTGCAGTGAAAGTATAAAACTCAAGTGTGTTTTAATCATTTGAAAGTGAAAATGGCTGACAGGCTTTTGATGTCGATCAATCAATCTTGGTTAATTATTAAAGCACTCAAGACAAAAACAATGCCAGACTGATACAACAGAAAATCTAATTGAAATTCATTTTTGAAGGACTGGAATATGCAATGGATGTAGTAGCACTGCATATTCTATACCAGGGGTCTCCAACAGGTCTCCAACAGCTACCAGTAGCTTGCAGCCCACATTTGAGCAGTAACTCGCCAAACAATTCTGAAAGGACATGCAATTATTCATATTTTCCACCGCAAACTGTCATAAACAAATCTAAAAGTATCAGAAACTACTAGCTACTATCTAATTAACGGAACATTGACATTACCCCACCTTGGTTAGCCACTATGAGCTTAAAAAGCTAAATCTAACACAATATCTGCCAATTAATTTCCAGTATATATTGCCCCCGTTTGTGTGTGTGTTTGTCTATCACTCCGTGTGTAGCCAGTTGTGATAACCGCATGTGAGTTGACAGAAATACTTTCCCCAAAACCTTCTCAATTAAATCTTAACTGCAAAGTAGGCTTACCTGGCAGATGTATATCATGAGTAAGTATATAATTTGTATCTATTATTAGTTATTTGCTAACTTTTCTATGAAATGAGCAGCATCAGTACAGAACCATCCTAGACCGGCACATTAGACAGCATATTCCTCACAAGCTAGATTATCAATTAAAGGGCCAGATGCAGAATTAAAGGGGAATTACACTCAAATCTAAATTTGTTTGTTTTCTTCCAGACCTACAAAAATTGCCTTCTGATTTAAGCATTGACATGGACTCTCAGAACATCCCATTAAATGTTTTCTCTATGAACAATTGCAATTTTGAGAGTGAAAAACAATGAAGCTAAAACCAGGAAAAATAAAACTGAGAACATAATTTAGGAAAATATAAAACAGAATTTGGAGGGGAAAATCACATATTTTATAGAGTTGTTTATTAACCATTATTCTACCAGGTATATTGACAGAAAACTGCTTTCTCCTGTGCACCAAGGACCTGGGGAAGACTTGCAGGGGAGAAGAGAAGAATGTTCCTATTTGAAAGCTAGAAAAAAATTGTAGCTCACAACATGTTTCTTTTTTTTAAAGTAGCTCTCATGCTAGGAAAGGTTGGAGAGGTTCCAGTCCTTGAAAAATGTATCAAATTATTTTTACAAATGAGTGAAACAAAGGACAGTATTTTGGGTAAGAAATTGGAAACTGAAATTAATCAGCACTCTATAACACAAGCTACTTATAAAGGATGCCTTTGCAATTGTGCCAAAAACTTGGATTTGTCTGTGCGTGTTGGAACATACAGTACACTCAATGGTTGACTGTTTCATAGCTGAGGCTCAATAGAGCCTCTGTTTGCATCCCAAATGGCATCCTATTCCCTAGATTGTGCTCTACTTTTGACCAAAGCCCTGTGAACCCTGGTGAAAGGTATTGCACTATATAGGGAATAAGGTGCCATTTGAGATGCAGCCTCTGAGTTGTGACAGCAGGCTATTCATTTGAGACAGTTTGCTATAGAAGGAAAATAATCCTGCAGCAACAGGAAATGTGGATTATAATTAATGGACATTTTTGTAGGGGTTTATTTAAAAAATGAATGAGTGAATATCAAGTATGACATTTTTACACATTTCAGAAGACTTAAATTCAAATATATTACAAGTTTTAAATGTCCTGCATTGCAGAAATGTTATCCTGCAACACAGGGTGATCAGATTAAGATCCTACATCAGGATGTTTCAGGGTCACTGAAGAGACTAGCTAAGCATCCTTAGCTCCATGACAAGAAAAACACAATTGAGGTGACTGTACTGTATAAAGGSTAACCCTGAGCAAGGCCTTAAAGTCAAGTTACAGTATGGTTCAAGTAGGAAATTCATGTTTATACAATTTTATACTGGGTGCACTCATTAGACACACTTCAGCAGTAATCAATCTGATTTAAAAGATGGGAAATTCCAACTCAAGAGGAGTTCTCATTCATGTGGAAAAGGGTAGTAGCAGTAATGCTAAATTAGATACAAGTTCATGGCCTTTGTTATCACACTGTATCTAGATTATGTAATAAAGCAGTACATTCTGGGAGATGATGTGGAAGCCCTTTGATCGTATGAGGGTTTAATGCAGGGCAAGGTAACTAGATTCAACCGCAGGCCAAATCTTTTTAGGAGCGGATGGTCGGGGGGTCGGAAAATAAGTCAGTTGTACACTTTTTAAATTGACCACAAGAAATTGTATTTGAAAATAACAATAATTTCATACCTTGATTAAATTGAAATACAATCACTTATGTCTCTTTTTGTTATTAGTAGGAATACTTCCTAATTTTTTATTTTTTTTTGCTGAATTCCTGGTAATTTGACAGTATTTTTTTGACCCAAAACTAAAATTCCCAAAATATATCTCTATTTTTGTTTTACTAAAAACAGGCCGCCTGCAGACGACCATTGCTTTAATGAGTCAAACCTCTTGTTCTGCAAGGTGTTCTTCTCTTCTTATTATGAATTACAGAAAGGAAAAGTTCCCAATGTTATTGCAACCAGCATATAAAGGTTGATATCATTTTTACAGTATAATGTATGCCCCAAGATAATTTTTTTATGTCAACAAATACAGTGGCTGTGGTATGTTGTGTAGATCCTTAGGCCATATAGTTTGAATCCAAGCACAGTGGCGGTGGATCCTAGTTTTATTGGGTTCTACTAAAGCCTATAAAATATCTGCTGTTGGACGAAAGACAAGATTTGTGTAATATAAACAGGCTACAATGCTGATAAAGATGGCACGTTTAGTGTCTTGAAAAAAAACAACTGTTTAAATACCACCAATAACTTTTTTGTCAGCCTTTAATGTTTAATGGTGAGGTTCAAGATGGCATCAATCATAAAAACGTGGAAATTCCAGATTATCCTGGTCAAGGGTCCGTGGCGAAAAATGATTTATTGGACAAGGAGTCAAGGATCAGAAGAGACCAGGCAGCAACCAGGGATCTGTCCCAAATGGCACCCTGTTCCCTACAACCAGAACCCTATTGGCCCTTGTCAAAAGTAGTGCATTATATAGAGAATATTGTGTCATTTGGGACACAGGCTTAGGTGGCGACCCGGGATACAGTTGATTCATGCTGCAGCTGGGCACAGGTGGAGGTTCCACCAATCAGCCCCAACAGCAGGCTTCTTTCACTGCATTTTAATTGAGTACTAAGAGGATGCCAGCCATCGTGGACCTCAAGCTGTAAGCCATTACAGTTGGCGGCAGGGTCTGATGGCCCACAGATTGACTTGATTTTGATTGTCCAAGCGAGTGAGGAAGATCTGTCCCAAGCGGAATTTACTGAATATTATGATTTCCAGTAGATGATAATAACGAATAACTGTAATTCTGAGTAAATGCTTGAAAGTATGTGGACCAGAATGCTAGGTCCAAAAATGTACCTTCATTATTTGACCTAGCCAGAATGTGGACATTTTGTTCTTCTGTAAGTGCAGTCCTTTTCCCCATCGCAATTTGAAGCAGGGGACTGGCTATTGTCATCCATTACCACATACAATATGACTGAGTGAGAGTACGGAGAACTGGGCTGCTATGCTCTAGGTATTAGGAATTAGAACAGTACTGCATCAGCTCCATATCAAGCTTTCATGCTCCTCTCCCAGTTCTCCCACCACCCTTGTTCTCAAACAATGATGTATATAAACTATGGATTGCTGATGCTATGTATTGGCCAATGAGAGGCTTTGAAGCCACCGGTCAGCCATATTGGCACTGCCCAGTAGGAGCATTCTCCATAGAAATGAATGCAATTGTACAGTATTTTAATTAAATGTTTCAAGGACAAAATTACATGTATTTAAAGGGAAATAATAATAATCATAATCATCATCTCTAGCACCACCCCACACGTAAAAAAGAGGAAGATAAGTGTTTCCAATGAAATCGTCAACCAATTAGTAGGCAATGCCTACTCACAATTGTTAAAAATCACACTCTACACACCGATGATGTTCCTCTTTTTTGCTGGAGATGATGAATATGATTTGCTAATATAACAGCCTCCTTTCTTCTGGGAAGGCTTTCCACTAGATGTTGGAACATTGCTGCAGGGACTTGATTCCATTCAGCCACAAGCATTAGGGAGGTCGGTCACTGATGTTGGGCGATTAGGCCTGTCTCGCAGTCGGCGTTCCAATTTATCCCAAAGGTGTTTGATGGGGTTGAGGTCAGAGCTCTGTGCAGGCCAGTCAAGTTCTTCCACACCGATCTCGACACACCATTTTTGTATGGACCTCGCTTTGTGCATGGGGACATTGTCATGATGAAACAGCAAAGGGCCTTCCCCAAACTGTTGCCAAAAAGTTGGAAGCACAGAATCGTCTAAAATGTCATTGTATGCTGTAGCGTTAAGATTTCCTTTCACTGTAACTAAGGGGCCGAACCCGCACCATGAAAAACAGCCCCAGACCATTCCTCCTCCACCAAACTTTACAGTTGGCACTATGCATTTGGGCAGGTAGCGTTCTCCTGGTATCCGCCAAACCCGGATTCGTCAGCTGGACCGCCACAGGAAAGGAAGACCCAGAGTTACCTTTGCTGCAGAGGATTTGTTAATTAGAGTTAAACCTCTTAAGGATCCGCCCCTTTTCTTCAATTTTCACCCAAAATGACATATCCAAATCTAACTGCCTGTAGCTCAGGACCTGAAGCAAGGATATGCATATTCTTGATACCATTTGAAAGGAAACACTTTGAAGTTTGTGGAAATGTGAAATTAATGTAGGAGAATATAACACATAAGATCTGATGTGCCATCATATTTAAATGCAAGAGAAAGGCCATAATATATTATTCCAGCCTTGGCACAATTTAGATTTTGGCCACTAGATGGCAGCAGTGTATGTACAACATTTTAGACTGATCCAATGAACCATTGCTTTTCTGTTCAACATTTTGTATCAAGAATGCCCAAATGTTCCTAATTGGTTTATTAACAACTTTTCAAATTCATAACTGTGCACGCTCCTCAAACAATAGCATGGTATTCTTTCACTGTAATAGCTACTGTAAATTAGACAGTGCAGTTAGATTAACAAGATTTGAAGCTTTCTGCCAATCTCAGATATGTCTATGTCCTGGGAAATGTTCTTGTTACTTACAACCTTATGCTAATCGCATTAGCCTACGTTAGCTCAACTGTCCCGCAGGGGACCCAGTGATCCTGTGGAGGTTTAACTGCACCTCAGATTGCAGCCCAAATAAATGCCTTACAAAGTTCAAGTGACAGACACATCTCAACATCAACTGTTCAGAGGAGACTGTGTCAATCAGGCCTTCATGGTTGAATTACTGCAAAGAAACCACTACTAAAGGACACTAATAAAAAGAAGAGACTTGCTTGAGCCAAGACAAACGAGCAATGGACATTAGACCGATGTAAATTTGTCATTTTTTGGGGGGGTGGTTTGTGAGATGCAGAGTAGGTGAACGGATGATCTCTGGTTCTCATCATGAAGCATGGAGGTGTGATGGTGTGGGGGTGCTTTGCTGGTGACACTGTCCGTGATTAATATGGAACTTAAGGCACACTTAACCAGCATGGCTACCACAGCATTCTGCAGCGATACGCCATCCCATCTGCCTTGCGCTTAGTGGGACTATCATTTCTTTTTCAACAGGACAATGACCCAACACACCTCCAGGCTGTGAAAGGGCTATTTGACCAAGAAGGAGAGTGATGGAGTGCTGCATCAGATGACCTGGCCTTAACAATCACTCGACTTCAACCCACTTGAAGATGTATTTATTTATTTAACCTTTATTTAACCAGGTAGGCTAGTTGAGAACAAGTTCTCATTTGCAACTGCGACCTGGCCAAGATAAAGCATAGCAATTTGACACATACAACACAGAGTTACACATGGAATAAACAAAACATACAGTCAATAATACAGTAGAAAACAAAAGGTCTATATACAGTGAGTGCAAATGAGGTAAGATAAGGGAGTTAAGGCAATAAATAGGCCATGGCGTCGAAGTAATTACAATATAGCAATTAAACACTGGAATGGTAAATGTGCAGAAGATGAATGTGCAAGTAGAGATACTGGGGTGCAAAGGAGCAATATAAATAAATACAGTATGGGGATGAGGTAGGTAGATAGATGGGCTGTTTACAGATGGGCTATATACAGGTGCAGTGATCTGTGAGCTGCTCTGACAGCTGGTGCTTAAAGCTAGTGAGGGAGACATGAGTCTCCAGCTTCAGAGATTTTTGCAGTTCGTTCCAGTCATTGGCAGCAGAGAACTGGAAGGAAAGGCGACCAAAGGAGGAATTGGCTTTGGGGGTGACCAGTGAGATATACCTGCAGGAGCGCGTGCTATGAGTGAGTGCTGCTATGGTGACCAGTGAGCTGAGATAAGGCGGGGCTTTACCTAGCAGAGACTTGTAGATAACCTGTAGCCAGTGGTTGCGACTGAGATGAAGCGAGGGCCAACCATCGAGAGCGTACAGGTCGCAATGGTGGGTAGTGTATGGGGCTTTGGTGACAAAACGGATGGCACTGTGATAGACCGCATCCAGTTGTTGAGTAGAGTGTTGGAGGCTATTTTATAGATAACATCACTGAAGTCGAGGATCGGTAGGATGGTCAGTTTTACGAGGGTATGTTGGCAGCATGAGTGAAGGATGCTTTGTTGCGATATAGGAAGCCGATTCTATATTAATTTTGGATTGGAGATGCTTAATGTGAGTCTGGAAGGAGAGTTTACAATCTAACCAGACACCTAGGTATTTGTAGTTGTCCACGTATTCTAAGTCAGAGTAGTGATTCTGGACGGGCGAGCAGGTGCGGGCAGTGATCGGTTGAATAGCATGCATTTAGTTTTACTTGTGTTAAGAGCAGTTGGAGGCCACGGAAGGAGAGTTGTTATGCCATTGAAGCTCGTCTGGAGTTAGTTAACACAGTGTCCAAAGAGGGGCCAGAAGTATACAGAATGGTGTCGTCTGCGTAGAGGTGTATCAGAGAATCACCAGCAGCAAGAGCAACATCATTGATGTATACAGAGAAGGGAGTCGGCCCAAGGATTGAACCCTGTGGCACCCCCATAGAGACTGCAGAGGTCCGGACAACAAGCCCTCCGATTTGACACACTGAACTCTCTCAGAGAAGTAGTCGTAAACTAGACGAGGCAATAAGTTGAGAAACCAAGGCTGTCGAGTCTGCCAATAAGAATGTGGTGATTGACAGAGTCGAAAGCCTTGGCCAGGTCGATGAATACGGCTGCACAGTAATGTCTCTTATCATGGCGGTTATGATGTCGTTTAGGACCTTGAGCGTGGCTGGGGTGCACCCATGACCAGCTCTGAAACCAGATTGCATAGCGGAGAAGGTACGGTGGGATTCGAAATGGTCGGTAATCTGTTTGTTGACTTGGCTTCGAAGACCTTACAAAGACAGGGTAGGATAGATATAGGTCTGTAGCAGTTTGGGTCTAGAGTGTCACCCCCTTTGGAGAGGGGGATGACCGCGCAGCTTTCAATCTTTGGGAATCTCAGACGATACGAAAGAAGAGTTGAACAGGCTAGTAATAGATGGTTGGGATGAGTTGGACCGCAGAGTAAAGGAAAAGCAGCCAACAAGTGCTCAGCATATGTGGGTACACTGTCATCAAGGCAACGGGTGGCTTCTATGAAGAATTCAAAATCTAAAATATATTTTGATTTGCCTACCACTATTTTGGTTACTACATGATTCCATGTGTTGTTTCATAGTTTTGATGTCTTCACTATTATTCTACAATGTAGAAAATAGTGAAAATAAAGAAAAACCCTTGAATGAGTAGGTGCGTCCAAACTTTTGACTGGTACTGTATATATAAACTCAGCAAAAAAAGAAACAACCCTTTTTCAGGATCCTACTTTTCAAAGAAAATTTGTAAAAATCCAAATAACTTAACAGATCTTCATTGTGAAGGGTTTTAACACTCTTTCCAATGCTTGTTCAATGAACCATAAACAATTAATGAACATGCACCTGTGGAACGGCCGTTAAGACACTAACAGCTTACAGACGGTAGGCAATTCAGGTCACAGTTATGAAAACCTAGGACACTAAAGAGGCCTTTCTACTGACTCCGAAAAACACAAAAAGAAAGATGCCCAGGGTCCCTGCTGATCTGCGTGAACGTGCCGCAGATATGTTGCAAGGAGGCTTGAGGATTCCAGATGTGGCATCGGCAATTCATTGCAATGTCCGTACTGTGAGACGCCTACGACAGTGCTACAGGGAGACAGGACAGACAGCTGATCGTCCTCGCAGTGGCAGACCACGTGTAACAACACCTGAACAGGATTGGTACATCCGAACGTCACACCTGCGGGACAGGTACAGGATGGCAACAACAACTGCCCGAGTTACACCAGGAATGCACAATCCCTCCATCAGTGCTCAGACTGTCCGCAATAGGCTGAGAGAGGCTGGACTGAGGGCTTGTAGGCCTGTTGTAAGGCAGGTCCTCACCAGACATCACAGACAACACCGCCGCCTATGGGCATAAACCCACCGTCGCTGGACCAGACAGGACTGGCAAAAAGTGTTCTTCACTGACGAGTCGCGGTTTTGTCTCACCAGGGGTGATGGTCGGATTCGTGTTTATCGTCGAAGGAATGAGCATTACACCTAGGCCTGTACTCTGGAGCGGGATTGATTTGGAGGTGGGGGGTCCATCATGTTCTGGGGCGGTGTGTCACAGCATCATTGGACTGAGCTTGTTGTCCATGCAGGCAATCTCAACGTTGTGCGTTCGAGGGAAGATATCCTCCTCCCTCATGTGGTACCCTTCCTGCAGGCTCATCCTGACATGACCCTCCAGCATGACAATGCCATCACGCACAGAACGAGCATTATGGCAAATTTCCTGCAAGACAGGAATGTCAGTGTTCTGCCATGGCCAGCGAAGAGCCCGGATCTCAATCCCATTGAGCACGTCTGGGACCTGTTGGATCGGAGGGTGAGGGCTAGGGCCATTCTCCCCAGAAATGTCCGGGAACATGCAGCTGCCTTGGTGGAAGAGTGGGGTAACATTTCACAGCAAGAACTGGCAAATCTGGTGCAGTCAATGAGGAGGAGATACACTGCAGTACTTAATGCAGCTGGTGGCCACACCAGATACTGACTGATACTTTTGATTTTAACCCTCCTTTGTTCAGGGACACATTGTTCCATTTCTGTTAGTCACATGTCTGTGGAACCTGTTCAGTTTATGTCTCAGTTGTTGAATCTTGTTATGCTGGAAATAAACGCAGTTGACAGTGAGAGGACATTTCTTTTTTTGCTGAGTTTATGTATGTGTATATACAGTGGGGAGAACAAGTATTTGATACACTGCCGATTTTGCAGGTTTTCCTACTTACAAAGCATGTAGAGGTCTGTAATTTTTATCATAGGTACACTTCAACTGTGAGAGAGCGGAATCGTAAACAAAAATCCCAGGACCAAACAACATTGTATGATTTAAGATACATTTAATTGCATTTATTCATGACTATAGTATTTGGATACATCAGAAAAGCAGAACTAACCCTATTGGTACAGAACCTTTGTTGCAATTACAGAGGATCATAAGGTTTCCTGTCCTCAGTGTTGCGAAGGGTGCACACACTGAGCAGGGAGTGGGGTTATGTGCCCAACATCTCCAGTAGCTATACACTTCATCTAGAGATCCTTCAGTTTCGAGCACTGAGCAATACGGGCTTTTCAGCGTCTCACATAATTTACTATTGGGTGTTCGGCGGAGAATGGCTAGGGCGGCACTCGCGGACCTTGAGAATGCTTCCTTACGGAAACCACTGCCTTGATGATTGCCCTGGCATAGTGAATATATATCGGGTCGTTGTCATGCTGAAAAGAAGCGCCAGGGGACAAACCCAAATCTTCAATGCATAACTTAAACTGACTGTGTGAGGAGAGGTTGTTGCCAAGATCTCGGCGGAGAGTACATAGGCCCCATCCTCCGTGCGCCGCGTGCAAATACGGTGCAGGTGGTGCCTAAGAAACAACACTTATGCAGCGAACAGAGGCGCATGCCCCCCAAAGAATGATTGTGTTTCCAGCGCGTACACATTCCGGTGGTTCGACGTATAGGACAATGGTTGAATTCTCTGGGGTTGTCATCAAAATCCTTCTCCGTTCAACCTCCTCTAAACGACGGGCAGTAGGAGTTTATAGACGCGAAAAGCGTCTAATTTTATCTAAGCGTCAATCAGACCACGATTGACCATATTCCCATTCAATACTCCTCATGGATCAAGCGCCAAGATGTGCAATAAGAAGGCAAAGCTTCAAGAGACAGTGCAACTGGCCCACAAATGCGCGGGCTTCGAGCAGAGAGACCTATGTGCACTGCAGGATATTTTAAACCATGGACGGCTAGTGATGTACATAATGAATTTCTTTACCGGACTGTGAAGGCCCAGCTGCTCTTCGACGGGGTAACGGAGTGTGAGCCGAGGTCCTGCCGGTGTAAGAAGCTTGGGACCTGACCATCTTCAACCTTCCTCCCGATCATTGAATCTGCCCACCAGATGGAAAAAAGATCTTGCATGTTGAGCGCGCCAGACCGAGAAGATAGCATTGACCGTCATCTATAACCAAATCTTCCATTCTAAATAATGCGCCAAACAGGTTGTTGCCGTATACACAGAACTGCTATGCCTGAGTTTCCCTATAGTCCGCAGTCGCCTTTGCAGGTCGTTAGCGAGATAATATATAGATCCCGTATGATTCCAATTTCACAGTCTTCTCTGGTCTAATTGTCATTGTGGAAGCCGTAATCCGAATCTGTTTTGAGTGTGATGTGTGGACACCAATGGTTCTGTTATACATCAGTGAACGTAGTTGGCAAACAGTGCATAATAAATACAGTAATGAGTGAGGAGAACAAGAGAACGGCTTGGTTCTGTTAGAACAAAAGAAAATACTCAACAGTGTCTGTGAGAAGCTGGAATTTTTTACTGGTTTGTAGTTGTGATCAAAACTTATGCATAAATATGGCTATAGATGAGAATATTACTGTAAACTCATTATCCATGAGGTGGGATTATAATTCTGGGATTTTTGTTTTAGATTCCGTCTCTCACAGTTGAAGTGTACCTATGATAGAAATTACAGACCTCTACATGCTTTGTAAGTAGGAAAACCTGCAAAATCGGCAGTGTATCAAATACTTGTTCTCCCCACTGTATGTGTGTGTATGTTTAACTCATATTAAACCATTTAAAAGTATGCATTAAGGTGTCAGTAATATAAAAAAAGTGGCAAAAACGAATATAGACATTAATAAATGCATTTCTATAGCTTGTAAAATATTTTTTACAACGGTGGGGGAGCGCTAAGATGGTGTGACTTAATTTAGTGTACATATAAATCATTGGTGTCCACACCTCCAAGATGGATGGTTGTTGTAAGCCAAGCCCCTGTATTTCACTTGGGTCCAATGACCTTTTCACGTTGTACAGGGACTTGTATTACCTATCGATCAACTCCTGACCAGTCTATCTCTGTGGGGATGGTGTGTATATACTGAATATTTCCTTTCTTGACAAGAAAAACGAGTGGTGATCCTTTCTCTGAATGAAGCCAATTGGAAAAGGAAATGTATAAGTTAATATAAGGTGTTAGGAGTTATGGTTTCTCAGAATTCATATATTTTCTGATTTTATTTTCTCACCTGCTTTTATGTTTTTCAAATCAAATTTTACTCACGTACACATTGCTAGATATTACGCCATTGTTGGAGCCATTGTTGGAGCTAGCAACACATATACATACAGTATTAAGTAGATATTATTGCGTGTGTATCAAAATGCTTCCGTTCCTAGCTCCAACAGTGCATTCATTTTTATTTATTTTATTTTTTTGTCATGAAGTCAGAAACGGAAGCAATAGGAATAATAAATTGACATACACCTTAGCCAAATACATTTAAAGTCAGTTTTTCACAATTCCTTACATTTAATCCCAGTAAAAATTCTCTGTCTTAGGTCAGATAGGATCACCACTTTATTTTAAGAATGTAAAATGTCACAATAATAGTAGAGAGAATTATTTKTTTCAGATTTTATTTCTTTCATCACATTCCCAGTGGGTCAGACGTTTGCATACACTCAATTAGTATTTGGTAGCATTGCCTTTAAATTGTTTAACTTGGGTCAAATGTTTTGGGTAGCCTTCCACAAGGTTCCCACAATAAGTTGGGTGAATTTTGGCCCATTCCTCCTGACAGAGCTGGTGTAACTGAGTCAGGTTTGTAGGCCTCCTTGCTCGCACACACTTTTTCAGTTCTGCCTGGCGAGAATGAAGTGACAATGGCTGGGTCTTGTTCCACCGCTATCTGCTTAGGGGATCAGCTGAACTGCCCCCCAGTCTAAAATTGGCCCCCATTCTTCTCTTCTATCCCAGCCAACAACCAACCATGCAGCAAAGGAACCTCACGGTCCACGGAAATGAACTGTGACTTTTGAAGAGGAGTTTCGGCCTTGATGTCCTGGAGTTAATCAGTTTCATGGGAATAATAACAGGTTCTTGTCCCCCAGTTTTTTATTAATTTTTTATTTAACTAAGATGCAGCAATTTGTGAACGAGCGTAGAGCCTCGGCTACCTGTTAGCTGTATCTGGGAAGGGATAAACTTGTCAGCTTGACTCTCTGAAAGGCCTCCTGTAGTCCCTGTTTGAATAGTCAATCAAACTTGACAATCAACCTTGTGTGCCACAGGCCCGCCTGCTGAGTTTGTATTTGAACACGATGGCTAAGTAAAGGGGACGTGTGCAAAAAGTGGGTCAGTGGTGTAGTGAGAGGGCTAAAGTGTGCGCGAAACTTTTTGTTGATTGGTTCCTCCCTGTTCACGGTTCCCTTTTCCCAATTGTATGGTTCCATTTGATGTTTTATTCTGTCAGCAGTTGATCATCTCTATCAGTTGGGATTTGTCGGGTCCTCTAAAGCTCTATTCGGACTAGGGATACGAGTTTTTTACTGGGGGAGCTCAGGGTAATTGTACATTATGTGCAACAAAAGAGACAGCAGCAAATCACCATCCATTTTAAGTCCCGTCGAATCCTCGCCATTCAGTCAATTTGTTAGCTTGGTAGGAAGGTTATTTAAATCCCAGCCTTAAAACCGTAGACTGTTTTTCGGCCAATGAACTCCGATGTCCGTCTGATACTACTGTATCCTGTGCAAATCGTCATTCCTGTGTTTTGGAGGGATATTGGCAGAGTTTACCATGTGCTGCATCCCAGTGTGGTACGAAACATCGGGGAACAAATTGATCGCTTAACACAAAGTGGCCATGCCCTTAGTCACAGATTGAATTATCTGTTTTGGTCATATCAAGCTTCCAAGTGCCAGTTAAAAAAAAAGATGAAGTGGACGATATTGTGCCCATGAACGTTATAACAATTGCCAAACTCGTCAGGTTAACTAATGTTGTGGCAAGGTGCAATTAGGCCAATATCAGGCTATCCCTAATGAGCATTGAAATAGTTCTTCAGCACCCTAGAAGAATCGCTCCACGGCCTTCTTTCCATAATGGTCAATTGCGTAATGAGGGGAGAGTAAAATGGTGTTTACAGGGGCAAAGTGTTTTAAAACAAATCCAGTCCTAATGTCGCTGGAAAAACGGACCATGCCGGGGTAACTAATTAGCAGTAACCGACGTTTCTAGTAGTAAATGCCTAGTTACTAGTACTAACTACTAGCTATCTGAGCGTTGTCTAGTTGTTGAATAACGGTTTAAAACTATATATATAGTAACTGTGTATATATAATATATATATATGTGTTTTGTGACGTGTTATATAGCAGTGGGGGAACAAGTATTTTGATAACACTGCCGATTTTGCAGGGTTTTCCTACTTGACAAAGCATGTAATGGGCCAAAACTCCCTGCTGCAAGGTTGTGTGAGGACCTGGGTCTAAGGAACTACAGGAAACGTATGATCTCTGTAATTGCAAACAAAGGTTTTTCTTGTAACCAATATTAAAGTTCCTGCTTTTCTGATCGTATCAAAATACTTATGTCATGCAATAAAATGCAAATGAATTACTTAAAAATCATACAATGTGATTTTTCTGGATTTTTGTTTTAGATTCCGTCTCTCACAGTTGAAGTGTACCTATGATAAATTACAGACCTCTACATGCTTTGTAAGTAGGAAAACCTGTATTTGTTCTCGAGTCTCGTGCCACGTGTACTATTACATACACGTGACCGTACAACATAATAAATATCATACTATACTTAAAATAAAGTGGTGGATTCCTAACTGACCTAAAGACAGTAAATCTTTGCTGACCCACTGGGATGGTGGATGAACAGAAATAAAAGCTGAAATAAATCAAGTCATTCTCTCTACTATTATTGGCAGAAATTTCATCCTAACTGACGCAAGAAAGACAGGGCAATTTTTACTGAGGCATTAAAAATGTCAGGAATTGTGAAAAACTGGAGGTTTAATGTAATATCCTGGCTAAGGTGTATGTAAACTTTCGAAACTGTATCGTCACGTTACATACATACACCACACATGTACGTACGGTATAATTACAGTTGAAGTTGGGAAGTTTACATACACATTAGCCAAAATACAATTTAACTCAGTTTTTAAGTAAAGATTGCATCTCACCACACACACACCACCACCCCTTGTTTTCACACACACCGTGTACAGCCGAGCTCACACACACAGGACTCGATCCTCCTTGTCATCAGGCGCGTTCTACAACGCCTCCACAATAAATGTCAGCGCGCTGAATCTCGTCGCGCCCCCATACTTCACTCACCGCCTCCTCGAACAGACGCATGGTTGTACTGAGGTCCAGCGTTGTAGGCTCGCTTGCTCGCACCGACGAAGCTTTTCAGGTTCTGCCCGCAGACTTTTGCTAGTGGGATTGAGGTCAGGGCTT
>NC_036859.1:22799044-22923219 GCF_002910315.2 Salvelinus sp. IW2-2015
TGTGATGGCTACTCCAATACCTTGACTTTGTTGTCCTTAAGCCACTTTGCCACAACTTTGGAAGTATGCTTGGGGTCATTGCCCAGTTGGAAGACCCATTTGCGACCAAGCTTCCTGACTGATGTCTTGAGATGTTGCTTCAATATATCCACATCATTTTCCATCCTCATGATGCCATCTATTTTGTGAAGTGCACCAGTCCCTCCTGCAGCAAAGCACCCCCACAACATGATGCTGCCACCCCCATGCTTCACGGTTGGGATGGTGTTCTTCGGCTTGCAAGCCTCCCCCTTTTTCCTCCAAACATAACGATGGTCATTATGGCCAATTCTATTTTTGTTATATCAGACCAGAGGACATTTCTCCAAAAAGTATGATCTTTGTCCCCATGTGCAGTTGCAAAGCGTAGTCTGGCTTTTTTATGGCGGTTTTGGAGCAGTGGCTTCTTCCTTGCTGAGCGGCCTTTCAGGTTATGTCAATATAGGACTCGTTTTACTGTGGATATAGATACTTTTGTACCTGTTTCCTCCAGCATCTTCACATGGTCCTTTGCTGTTGTTCTGCGATTGATTTGCACTTTTCGCACCAAAGTATATTCATCTCTAGGAGCCAGAACGCGTTTCCTTCCTGAGTGGTTTGACGGACCCTTGGTGTTTATACTTGCGTACTATTGTTTGTACAGATGAACGTGGTACATTCAGGAGTTTGGAAATTGCTCCCAAGGATGAACCAGACTTGTGGAGGTCCACTTTTTTTTCTGAGGTCTTGGCTGATTTCTTTTGATTTTCCAGTGATGTCAAGCAAAGAGGCACTGAGTTTGAAGGTAGGCCTCGAAATACATTCGGGTACACCTCCAATTGACTCAAATGATGTCAATTAGCCTATCAGAAGCATCTAAAGCCATTACATAATTTTCTGGAATTTTCCAAGCTGTTTAAAAGCACAGTCAGCTTAGTGTATATAAACTTCTGACCCACTGGAATTGTGATACAGTGAATTATTAGTGATATAATCTGTCTGTAAACAATTGTTGGAAAAATGACTTGTCTTGCACAAAGTAGATGTCCTAACCGACTTGCCAAAACTTTGTTAACAAGAAATGTGTGGAGTGGTTGAAAACYAGTTTTAATGACTCCAACCTAAGTGTATATAAACTTCCGACTTCAACTGTATGTAGATAAGGTATTGATGTTTTCAATTTGTAATAAATGTGCAAAAATTCTAAACTAGTTTTCACTTTGTCATTATGGGGTATTGTGTGTAGATTGCTGAGGATTTTTTACATTTTAATCTATTTTAGAATAAGGCTGCAACATAACAAAATCTGGAACAAGTCAAGAGGTCTGAATACTTTCTGAATGCACCTAATGTGTATGTGTCTGTATATATATATATATATACATACATACATACATACACACACACACACACACACACACACACACACACACACACACACACACACACACACACACACACACACACACACACACACACACACACACACACACACACACACACACACACACACACACACACACACACACACACACACACACACACACACACACACACACACACACACATTTGTTTTTTCACAGTAAACCAGATTGGAAAAGATGCCACCCACACGTTTATATAAACTCAGCAAAAAAAGAAACATCCTCTCACTGTCAACTGCGTTTATTTTCAGCAAACTTAACATGTGTAAATATTTGTATGAACATAGCAAGTTGTAACAACTGAGACATACACCGAACAAGTTCCACAGACACAGACGTGACTAACATAAATGGAATAATGTGTCSCTGAACAAAGTGGGGGTCAAAATCAAAAGTAACCGTCAGTATCTGGTGTGGCCACCAGCTGCATTAAGTACTGCTGTGTGTGTCCTCCTCATGGACTGCACCAGATTTGCCAGTTCTTCCTGTGAAATGTTACCCCACTCTTCCACCAAGGCACCTGCAAGTTCCCGGACATTTCTGGGGTGAATGGCCCTAGCCCTCACCCTTCGATCCAACAGGTCCCAGACGTACTCAATGGGATTGAGATCCGGGCTCTTCGCTGGCAGTGGCAGAACACTGACAATCCTGTCTTGCAGGAAATTACGCACAGAACGAGCAGGATGGCTGGTGGCATTGTGATGCTGGAGGGTCATGTCAGGATGAGCAGGATGAGTCTTCCCTGTAACGCACAGCTTTGAGATTGCCTGCAATGATAACAAGCTCAGTCCGATGACGCTGTGACACACCGCCCCAGACCATGGCGGATCCTCCACCTCCAAATCGATCCCGCTCCAGAGTACAGGCCTCTGTGTAATGCTCATTCTTTCAACGATAAACGCAAATCCGACCATCACCCCTGGTGAGACAAAACCGCGACTCGTCAATGAGAGCACTTTTTGCCAGTCCTGTCTGGTCCAGCGACAGTGGGTTTGTGCCCATAGGCGACGGTGTTGCCGGTGATGTCTGGTGAGGACCTGCCTTACAACAGGCCTACAAGACCTCAGTCCAGCCTCTCTCAGCCTATTGCGGACAGTCTGAGCACTGATGGAGGGATTGTGCGTTCCAGGTGTAACTCGGGCAGGTGTTGTTGCCATCCTGTACCTGTCCCGCAGGTGTGATGTTAGGATTTACTGATCCTGTGCAGGTGTTGTTACACGTTGTCTGCCACTGCGAGGACGATCAGCTGTCCATCCTGTCTCACTGTAACACTGTCTTAGGCGTCTCACAGTACAGACATTGCAATTTATTGCCCTGGCCACATCTGCAGTCCTCATGCCTTCTTGCAGCATGCCTAAGGCACGTTCATGTAGATGAGCAGGGACCCTGGGAATCTTACTTTTTGTGTTTTTCAGAGTCAGTAAAAAGGCCTCTTTAGTGTCCTAAGTTTCATAACTGTGACCTTAATTGCTTACCGTCTGTAAGCTGTTAGTGTCTTAACGACCGTTCCACAGGTGCATGCTCATTAATTGTTTATGGTTCATTGAACAAGCATGGGAAACAGTGGTTAAACCCTTTACAATGAAGATCTGTGAAGTTATTTGGATTTTTACGAATTATCTTTGAAAGACAGGGTCCTGAAAAAGGGACGTTTCTTTTTTGCTGAGTTTATGTTCCCTGATAGAGTAGAATAGTGGCCCTTGTTGGTCAACCAGTAGCACTTGGCAGATTTGGAAATCTCTCATCACGTTTATTATTAAGCCAAGTCTTTCCCTTTTTAAGCTCATGCAGCAGTTGGTGTGAAAACAATGCAGCGAGGATCGTTTTCACTATCTCCCTGATGCTTTGGTACCAAGGGAACATTTGAATATTGTACACATGCTGTAATTAGATTAGTATTCGCATGCTCTTCGAAAATTGGAGAGTTGTAATCAGATGCCTGGTTGTGTACTGTATAGATAGACTTCTTGTGGCACTGTACCGCTGATGACACATTTTACACAAGTAGATGTATTTATTATTTCATACCTGTTTTTCCAAGCCAAGAGACCTCTTTGACTGGGCACTTGTTTTTATGACACCTGTCTCAAACAATTCATATTTACTGCCTCTTCTATAGAGGCCTATGTAGTACATGGAGCTGTTTTACTGAGAAGTGGACCACCGTATGTTTGGATGGGTAATTAATTAATGCTGACTGTACTTTCATGTATGGTGCGGCCACACTTCCCACAACAGGCTGGATGTCTTCAGATCCAGCTGTATATTACTGTTTATTTTATTATTCCTATTGCTTCCGTTTCTGACTTCATGACATAAGATATGCCTATGTATCAATAATTGAAATACGTGGATTGATTTATGCATTTTTTTTCATGGTTGTGGCTTTCCATTTACAATTGCTCTTGGGCTGCCAGAGAGGTTACCAAATATTGAAGATTACTTCCTGTAGATAGCTTTTTTCAGTACATTTTGGCAACTTGCGCATAAACAATAGCTGAAATGGCATTGTAAAGTCATCAATTTATTTCATTTAGGGATAAGACAAACATAAAAATACATCCCGCAGTTTTAGATAAGCCTTGCACTGCAAGGGGGGAAAAAATCCTCTATTGAAAATTTGACATTTAGTGTTAAACCTCTAGTGTGTGAGGTGAGGAAGATCTTTGGAGGATATACCCTTGGACTTTGTTTTCATGAATTATACATTGTGCAGAGAGAGACAAGTAGATATGTTCTTGCTATTCCTTTCACTTCTTGATACTGACTGCTTTTGCCAGTCCTTCATTATCTTTTCTCCTGTGCCCACAATACTTAGACCTGGCTGCACTTTTGGATTAGAGAGATTGTCATCGCTGTCACTTGCTTATCTATTTCTTCCCTCTTGAAATAAAGCTTAGCCAGACGTGTGATGCCCTCAAGATTACCAGCAGGCAGGTATGGAAATCCTTGACCGATGAGATGTCCTTTGTCTGAGCTTCATCTGTGCTGCTCCTTAGCCTATCCAGAAAATGTTGTTTGTATCTTAAGCCGTTATAAGGCGTTCGCCAACAGATCTTGAAGCATATTCAAACTGTCATCTCTCTTATGTAATTAAAACCTCAACGTTGTGTACACTCACTTTCGCGTGACAGACATCCATTTACTCACAGAATACTTGATAGCCATTGCCCTCATTCTGCCCACTCTAACTTCCTGCCTTACCTGTCAGTCATGAGAATTCATGCTTCTGGTTCCCTCTTCGTCGTTCTAACTTCCCTAAAAGTCCACATAGGATTTATTCTGCCTTTTTGCATGCCAATGATAGCAAGTGACACATGGGGAGAAAAATAGAACTCTGAGAGATGGAGCAGTGAGGTGACAGAGCGATTTGATGTCTAAATATAGGATCCCTGTCTTTGCACATATTTCATTCAGACACCCCACAAAAGGGAAGTGGTCTATGTAAAAATTGACTCATCCTGTTGGAGTCTGCAGTTTTTTTCATCTCAGGGGTTCAAGAGAGTGTGCGTCTGTTTTTCACGTCTTCACTTTTCCCTCTGTGCAGTGGTTTGCTAAATGACTCATGTTTCCTCTCGCAATACCTACAGGCATACATCAGCCACAGCAGGATTAAGCTGAATGTGAGCACGATTTAAGGGCTTTAGCAACTGTCATCCCATACATCTTAATAGAATTCGCATGGTCTTCTMTTTGGGCTAAATACGGTCCTGTCTTGGTATTTCTTCTGCCGTTTATACGAAGTGAAGGTGTTTAAGTTGACAACTGGCTTACTTGCTTATGGGCAGGGCAGAGATGAGTCAATTAAATAGTTGGTTTGGCTCAGTAATATTTCTACCATCTTTTATTCTGTCTCTCTGAAAAAATATATAAAATTAAAATCAAACTGAACCAATAGAGTACAGTATATTCATTTTGTAAGCACTAATATCCAATGAGTTGTACAACAAGCCCTCATATAGCCTCATAGTCACAGACAATGTAGAACATCTCTGGAAATGCAAGCAATTTGCAATCTGAATGATGAAATATAATTTTGAGCTGGGCAGAAGAATCAAAGCAGTGTAGCGTAAAACGCATTTTAAAAATAAATAATGCCCCCATGATTGAATGTGGAGATGAACCACCATGTTGTTGTGAGGATTTTAAACACTGTCAGTTCGCCGTATACTAAAAGGTCAAACCATTGTGTGAAATGAGTCCAGATAGAAAGGTCATTGAGATACTTTGTTTCTTAATAGATTAGGCTGGAACCATAATGGCTTCTTGTTTCTCTTATTATCGAAGATAATAATACAGACTGCCAGCCCTTTTGTTCTTGCTCCAGTGGACACACTATAATCACTCTTTGTGAATTTGTAGAGAGGATGGTATACCCTTACAAAAAAACACATGAAATAAAAATACGTGAAATTTTCCTTTTTCAGTCACGTGTGACGTTTCACATGTGAACAAATCATGTGAAAAAGGTCACATGGGAAAACAGACATGTAAGTCAGACACATGGTTTTTGGACACGTGGGAAGGTTGACAGATTTTTCACGTTCATTTTTCACATGACTCACGTGGTTTCCCAACATTTTATGTGATATTCTAAATTTCACATGTGCTTTTGTAAGTGGCAGGATTAGAACCCAGCTTTCCCTGCAGAGAAGCCAAGGTCTTGACCATTCAACCAAGAGGGCAAACGCAAATTTTGAAGTCGCAGGTGGGATACCTCATCACATGACCATGAGCAGCCATAACCGATTCATGTCCGCTACACCTTCCCATGTGCATTTTCACATTTCAATGTGAAGTAGGGCTGTCAAACAATTAAAACATTTATTGAGTTTTTATCGCAGGATTTGCTGTGATTGATCACAAATAATCATAAATTCATAATTTGTTCAAATTGAGCTGTTATTTATGATTTTTTTTTATATAAAAAGCTTAACAACAATATTTCCGTTTTGATTTTGTCAGTCAGCAAAATTTACAAACACTTTATTTAACCTCAAACTCAACTTGTTTTCACATCGCATTGCTGTTTTTAGCTGTATAGATTAAAAGTTTTATGTTTTCAGTTTATTTTGAACGCTTTCAGACAATGCAATAATCAAAAATTGTGCACTAAAATTACAAAAAGTAATCTTCAGTCAACTGGCAACACTAATTGTAACATGTTAAAGAGGATAAATAAGGAGACAAGGAGCA
This sequence comes from Salvelinus sp. IW2-2015, assembly GCF_002910315.2. Classification (NCBI taxonomy): domain Eukaryota; kingdom Metazoa; phylum Chordata; class Actinopteri; order Salmoniformes; family Salmonidae; genus Salvelinus; species Salvelinus sp. IW2-2015. The sequence continues at coordinate 22,805,683 of NC_036859.1, forward strand.
CTAGCTTCTCTGTTCTTTTCACTGGGCTTCTTTCAACGGTCACTGTCAAATGTATGAAGAAGAGAGGTGTGTGCCTGCAGCAGTAACACTCCGAATGGATCATTATTTTGAACACACTTAAATTATTATACTCAGGTAAACTGCTACCTTTTTACAGAATGGCATTAAAGAATTTGCAATCCCATATGTGAAAACATTGCTACTACAACATGTTAACCAAACCTTTTCACATGTGAGGGGAATAACACTTTCACCACCACATGCGAAATTGTAATTACACATGTGAAAGTTAGATTTCAAATGTGAATGTTTCTTATACAGTACCAGTCAAAAGTTTGGACACACCAACTCATTCAATGGGTTTTCTTTATTTTGACTATTTTCTACATTTCTACATTTCTACAATAACACATATGGAATCACGTAGTAACCAAAAAAGTGTTAAACAAATCTAAATATATTTTATATTTGAGATTCTTCAAAGTAGCCAACATTTGCCTTGATGACAGCTTTGCACACTCTTGGCATTCTCTCAACCAGCTTCATGAGGTAGTCACCTGGAATGCATGTCAATTAACGGGTGTGCCTTGTTAAAAGTTCATTTGTGGAAATTCTTTCCTTCTTAATGCGTTTGAGCCAATCAGTTGTGTTGTGACAAGGTAGGGTTGGTATAGAGAAGATAGCCCTATGCAGAGGATAAGTTCATTATCTGCACCTGAGATTGCAGCCTAAATAAATGCTTCACAGAGTTCAAGTAACAGACACATCTCAACATCAACTGTTGAGGAGACTGTGCGAATCAGGCCTTCATCGTCGACTTGCTGCGAAGAAACCACTACTAAAGGACACCAACAAGAAGAAGAGACTTGCTTGGGCCAAGAAACACGAGCAATGGACATTAGACTGGTGGAAATCTGTCCTTTGGTCTGATGAGTCCAAATTTGAGATTTCTGGTCCCAACCGCTGTCTTTGTGAGACGCAGAGTAGGTGAACGGATGATCTCCGCATTTGTGGTTCCCACCGTGAAGCATGGAGGAGGAGGTGTGATGTAAGGGGGTGCTTTGCTGGTGACACTGTCAGTGATTTTTTTTTAATTCAAGGCACACTTAGCCAGCATGACTACACAGCATTCTGCAGCGATACGCCATCCCATCTGTTTGCGCTTAGTGGGACTATCATTTGTTTTTCAACAGGAAAATGACACAAAACAAACCTCCAGGCTGTGTAAGGACTATTTGACCAAGAAGGAGAGTGATGGAGTGCTGCATCATATGACCTGGCCTCCACAGTCACACGACCTCAACCCAATTGATATAGTTTGGGAGGAATTGGACCGCAGAGTGAAGGAAAATCAGCCAACAAGTGCTCAGCATATGTGGGAACTCCTTCAAGACTTTTGGAAAAGCATTCCAGGTGAAGCTGGTTGAGAGAATGCCAAGAGTGTGTAAATCTGTCATCAAGTTTTGATGTCTTCACTATTAAATGTCATTTTTACATGTGATTGTTTTTTACATGTGAAAATGCAATTCCATATGTGAAAATGAGGTATTCACGTGGAGTTTTCTTACATCTGAAACTAACAGATTTGATTTTCACATGGGAACTAGCAATTCCACACGTGAACGTACAATATAATGGGATAAGCTATGCATGAAGGAATGATAATGAATACAACTAGAGCAAAGTACTGTCTCTACGAACCATGTATTACATAGTAAAACAAGATTCACAACTAGCACTCATTCTAACAATAACAGGAAGAAGAACAAATAATGAATTTACATTCTTTCACGCACCCCAAAGCCATAAATCCAACCACACTCTCACAAGGAATTACACTGGGAAGGAAGTAGACCATCTAGGAGAGGATTTACTTATACCCTTGTGAAAGCATGGGCTGGGCTGGCTGTCCAATCACAACCCAGAAGCCCTGCATCCTCAGGGCATGGGCAGGGGTAAGGCACATGGCTACTCCCTGATTGGCTGGGCCTTAATCTAACAATATCTCACGTGAAGGGGGAGAAAGGGTAAGTACAGGTGAAACCCAGCAACAGGTAAACAAGTTGTAATGTCTGTAACATCCAGAAGGGGGGATTCTATGTTTCACATGTGAAACTGCATATCCGAATTTCACACGTACAACTGCAATTCACATGTGAACATGTGGTGTTAAAACCTCTTCGGGCTAGGGTCGGTATTTTCACGTCCGGATGAAAAGCGTGCCCAAAGTAAACTGCCTGCTACTCAGGCCCAGAAGCTAGGATATGCATATAATTGGTAGATTTGGATAGAAAACACTCGAAAGTTTCTAGAACTGTTAAAAGTATGTATGTGAGTATAACATAACTTATTTGGCAGGTGAAACCACGAGGACAAACCATCCAGATTTTTTTGTTTGTTGAGGTGACAGTGTTTTCAATGGGTTTTCTACGTGGATCTAGATTTCTAAGGCACGTGCTTGCAGTTCCTATCGCTTCCACCGGATGTCAACAGTCTTTAGAAATTGGTTGATGTATTTCCTTTGAGAAATGAAGAAGTAGGGCTGTTCAGAACGAGGGTCGAGTCTAGTGTATTGTTGTGGTTGGGGCGCGCGACCTGAAAGCTATCTCCACTTTGTTTTTATCCGCTATTGAACGCAGTTTATCCCGTCTTAAATTTGATCGATTATTTACGTAAAAAAATACCTAAAGTTGTATTAGGAAAGTTGTTTGAAATGTTTGGATAAAGATTACAGGTAACTTATTAGATATTTTGTAGTCATGTTGCGCGAACCGTTTCTTTTTTGTCAAACGCGCCAAATAAATTGACATTTTGGAGATATAACGACGGAATAAATCGAACAAAAGTACCATTTATGATGTTTATGGGGCATATTGGAGTGCCAACAGAGGAAGATCTTCAAAGGTAAGGCATGAATTATATCGTTATTTCTGACTTTTGTGTCGCGCCTGACGGGTTGAATTACGATTGTCATGTGTTTGTTTGATGGGGTGCTGTCCTCAGATAATAGCATGGTTTGCTTTCGCAAATCTGACACGATGGCTAGACTAACAAGAAGTTAAGCTTTAATTTGGTATATTGCACATGTGAATGTATGAAAGGTAAATATTTCTAATCATTTAAAAAATGACCGGATGTCACCGGATGTTGTCGAAACGTTGTCGAAACGTTCCGCTAGCGGAACCCCTAGCCGTAATTAACATGTGAACTCTAAATGTGATACATGAGACAATATGGTTTCACATGTTCACATTTAAGCTGAACATGTGAAAACAGTTATTTCACATCTGAAAATGTGTGTTTTTTGGTAACACTTTATTTGACACCTAGCGTCATCACACGTTATGACGCTATCATAACCATGTCATAATATTTTTTCTATTTTTAATTTAACCTTTATTTAACTAGGCAAGTCAGCTAAGAATAAATTCTTATTTACAATGACGGCCTACCACAAGGCAAAAGGCCTCCTGCGGGGACGGCGGCTGCGATTTAAAAAACAAACAAATTAAATAGAAATATAGGACAGAACACATATCACGAAAAGACGTGTGTTTTGACACCTACATAAGAGCGTCAAAGCCCACATATCCTACCACAAGACAAACCATTCCATTCTACAAACAATCTTTGATTCCAATATATGGAAATATATCACAGGACATTTTTGGAGTGTTGTAAGGGTAGTAATATAAGCCAGATAGGCCTATCAGGTACAGTTGAAGTCGGAGGTTTACATACACCTTAGCCAAATACATTTAAACTCAGTTTTTCACAATTCCTGACAATTAATCCCAGTAAAAAATTCCCTGTTTTAGGTCAGTTAGGATCACCACTTTATTTTAAGAATGTGAAATGTCAGAATATTAGTAAAGAGAATTATTTATTTCAGCTTTCATTTCTTTCATCACATTCCCAGTGGGTCAGAAGTTTACATACACTCAATTAGTATTTGGTAGCATTGCCTTTAAAATGTTTAACTTGGGTCAAACGTTTCAGGGAGCCTTCCACAACCTTCCCACAATAAGTTCGGTGAATTTTGGCCCATTCCTCGAGACAGGGCTGGTGTAACTGAGTCAGGTTTGTAGGCCTCCTTGCTCACACATGCTTTTTCAGTTCTGCTCACAAATTTTCTATAGGACTGAGGTCAGGGCTTTGTGATGGCCACTCCAATACCTTGACTTTGTTGTCCTTAAGCCATTTTGCCACAGCTTTGGAAGTATGCTTGGGGTCATTGTCCATTTGGAGGACCCAATTGCGACCAAGCTTTAACTTCCTGACTGAGGTCTTGAGATGCTGCTTCAATATATCCACATAATTTTCAATTTTCATGATGCCATCTATTTTGTGAAGTGCACCAGTCCCTCCTGCAGCAAAGCACCCCCACAACATGATGCTGCTTCACGGTTGGGATGGTGTTCTTTAGCTTGCAAGCCTCCCCCTTTTTCCTCCAAACATAACGATGGTCATTATGGCCAAACAGTTCTATTTTTGTTATATCAGACCAGAGGACATTTCTCCAAAAAGTATGATCTTTGTCCCCATGTGCAGTTGCAAAGCGTAGTCTGGCTTTTTTATGGCGGTTTTGGAGCAGTGGCTTCTTCCTTGCTGAGCGGCCTTTCAGGTTATGTCGATATAGGACTTGTTTTACTGTGGATATAGATACTTTTGTACCTGTGTATTTCTAGGAGACAGAACGTGTCTCCTTCCTGAGTGGTATGACGGCTGCGTGGTCCCATGGTGTTTATACTTGCGTACTATTGTTTGTACAGATGAACGTGGTACCTTCAGGCATTTGGAAATTGCTCCCAAGGATGAACCAAACTTGTGGAGGTCTTGGCTGATTTTTTTCATTTTCCCATGATGTCAAGCAAAGAGGCACTGAGTTTGAAGGTAGGCCTTGAAATACATCCACAGGTACACCTCCAATTGACTCAAATTATGTCAATTATCTTCGAAAGCCATTACATAATTTTCTGGAATTTTCCAAGTTGTTTAAAGCCACAGTCAACTTAGTGTATGTAAACTTCTGACCCACTGGAATTGTGATACAGTGAATTATAAGTGAAATAATCTGTAAACAATTGTTGGAAAAATGACTTGTGTCATGCACAGAGTAGATGTCCTAACCGACTTGCCAAAACTATAGTTTGTTAACAAGAAATTAGTATCGTGGTGGAGAAACGAGTTTTAATGACTCCAACCTAAGTGCATGTAAACTTCTGACTTCAACTGTACATGACCATATGTCAGTCATAAGTCCCAAAGAGAGTGTTTTGTCCTGCCCCTGCATTCATCCCAGCCATTAGTGACAGAGCATTGGGCTAAACACAAGTTTGATATCAATGTGTGTACTATTGCAATAGTAATACAATTGTAAATACTAGGAAATGTTATATAACATAAATAGTATGTTATATAACATTTCCTACAATGTGCTTTTTTTTGTACCTTTCCCCAGATCTGTGCCTTGACACAATCCTTTATCGGGGCGCTAAGTACAATTCCTTAAACCTTATGGCTTGGTTCTTGCTCTGACATGCCCTGTCAACTGTGGGACCTTATATAGACAGGTGTGAGCCTTTCCAAATCATGTCCAATCAATTGAATTTACCACAGGTGGACTCCAGTCAAGTTGTAGAAATATCTCAAGGATTATCAATGGAAACAGGATAGGGTCTGAATACTTATGTAAATAAGGTTTAAAAAAAATTATGCATTTGCAAAAATGTCTAAAAACCTGTTTTTATTTTTGTCATTGTTGGGTATTGTGTGTAGATTGATAAGGTACATGTTTTATTTAATCCTTTTTAGAATAAGGCTGTATTGTAACAAAATTTTGAAAAAGTCAAGGGGTCTGAATGCTTTCCAAAGGCATTGTGTATATGGAGTGAATCCGACGTACTGTTGTTGCCTCAACAATGCATGGGTGTATTTAGTTGTTTTGCACACCACCATCTTTAGCTAAACAAATGTTATCTGGAATAGATGGTAGCTAACTGTTAGCTAGCTAGCTACATGAACATTTGAGAGCTAGCTTTTACTTTACTAAAACATGATTGTAATGTATTTCAAAACGTGTGAAAGTTTTTTCTATTGCCATAATATTATAGGGTGACTACCCAGTCTGGCCAGAGTGGGTGAAACCTTTCTTTGGTGATTACATTTAAATTCTTATGTTATAAAATACATTTTACCAAAACAAATTTGATTATTCATGTTCTGAATCATTCAGTGGGGTCTTTCTATAACATTTCATTAATATTATATACAAAAAGTCATATTTCGTGACCTAATACATACGATAATAAGCACCGAGCTCTGATGACATGAAAAGCATATACTGAAATATGAAAATACAACATGTCATATATCAAAATCAATATCCATTTATGTCCTGCAGATTTGAGACGATGAAATCAACAGGAAAATGAGCCTGTCAGGTAACCATGCACAGAATCCAGCATACTCATTTTAAAAGGCTAACTGATCATTAGAAAACCCTTTTGCAATTATGGTAGCACAGCTGAAAACTGTTGTACTGATTAAAGAAGCAATAAATCTGGCCTTCTTTAAACTACTTGAGTATCTGGAGCATCAGCATTTGTGGGTTTAATTACAGGCTCAAAATGTCCAGAAACAAAGAACTTTCTTCTGAAACTCGTCAGTCTATTCTTGTTCTGAGAAATTAAGGCTACTCCATGCGAGAAATTGCCAAGAAACTGAAGATCTCGTACAACGCTGTGTACTACTCCCGTCACAGAACAGCACAAACTGTCTCTAACCAGAATAGAAAGAGTAGTGGGAGTGCTCGGTGCACAACTGAGCAAGCGGACAAGTACATTAAAATATCTAGTTTGAGAAACAGACACCTCACAAGTCCTCAACTGGCAGCTTCATTAAATAGTACCCGCAAAACACCAGTCTCAACATCAACAGTGAAGAGGCTGCTGGCCTCTTCAAAGGCCAGGATGCTGGCCTTTCACAACAGTTTTCAGCTGTGCTAACATAATTGCAAAAGGGTTTTCTAATGATCAATTAGCCTTTTAAAATTATAAACTTGGATTAGCTAACATAACGTGCCATTCGAACACAGGAGTGATGGTTGCTGATAATGGGCCTCTGTACGCCTATGTAGATATTCCATAAAAACAGTACTCATTTACAACATTAACAGTGTCTACACTGTATTTCTGATCAATTTTATGTTATTTTAATGGACAAAAAAATAGATTTTCTTTCCAAAACAAGGACATTTCTAAGTGACCTCAAACTTTTGAACGGTAGTGTATATCTGTGGAAGGGTGTAAAACAATTTCTAGAGTGTTGAACATTTCAAAGAGCACAGTTGTCTCCATCATTGTGAGTAATAAGGAACTACCTAGACTCTGCTTAGAGCTGGCCATCTGACCAACCTGAGCAACCAAGAAAAATAGGACCTTTGTCAATGAGGTGATCAAGAACACAATGACCACTGACAGAACTACAGAGTTTCTTGGCTGAGATGGGAGAACATGCCAGAAGAACAACAGTCTCTACAGCACTTCACTAATCTGGGCTTTATGGGAGAGTGGCCAGATGGAAGCCACTCCTGAGAAAAAGGCCTGGAGTTTGTAAAAAAGGCACATGAAAGACTCAGAGCATAAGGCAAAAGATGTAACTATTTGGCCTGAATGCAAAGCACTGTGTCTGGAGAAAACCAGGCACAGCTCATCACCCGTCTAACACCATCCATTCCGTTAAGCATGGCGGTGGCAGCATCATGCTATGGGGATGCTTTTCAGTGGCAGGGACTGGGAGACTGGTAAGGATCGAGGGAACAATGAATGGAGCCAAATATAGYCAAATACTTGATGAGAAACTACAGTAGATTTACATTCCAACAGGACAATGATGTGAAGCGTACAGCCAAAGCAACACTGGAATGGCTTCAGAACAAGAAAGTCCTTGAGTGGCCCAGACAAAGCCCAGACTTGAATACCATTGGAACTCTGGGGAAAGACTTGAAGATTGCTGTTCACCACAACTGCCCATCTAACTTAACAGAGCTTGAGAAAATCTGCAAGGAATAATGGGAGAAAATCCCCAAATCCAGATGTGTAAAACTGGTACAGACATACCCAAGACAACTCAAAGCTGTAATCACCGCCAAAGGTGCTTCCAACAAAGTATTGACTCGGGTGTGAATACTTATGTAAATGCTATATTTCTGTATTTCATCTTCAATAAATTTGGGAAAATGTATAATTCTTTTTTTCTTTAGCATCATGGGGTATTGTGTGTGTATATGGGTGATACAAAATATATTAAATCAATTTTGAATTCAGGCTGTAACACAACAAACTGTGAAATAAGTCGATATACTTTCTGAAGGCACTGTATATTTTTCAGAGAAAGTAAAGCACCTGCTGCATCCAGGGGGGAGGTAAAGACCTTGATGTAGGCTGCAGAAACAAACTTTCAAATGAAAATAAACTTCTTGGCAGGAACAAACACATTTTAGTAAATATTACGATTTATAGTTAAATCCGTTGCTGTTGTTGTTATGAATTATTTACAGTCAAGTTTCTTTTTCATCGTATTTTGAATAACTTGAAGAAAATGCACTTCATGACACTGTCATGAAGCATTATGCCCATCCTGTGTCACTTTAAATGGACTAAGAAAATGCACTTTGACACTATCGAGCAGCATTATGACTATACTGTTTCACTTTACTTGGACTAAGAAAATACACTTTATGATAATGCCAAGAAGCATTATGACCATCATAATCATATAAGGCCTATCACGTACATGCCCTTATGTTAGACATCAGTCACAAAGAAGGTGTCCTGTCCTGCTCCTGAAATCTGCTCCTGCATTTATCCCAGTCATCAGCAACAGTGCATTGGGGTAGGTACATGTCTGACATCAGTGTGTTTGCAATTACAATYATAATTTAATATGGTACATTTCAGAAAATGTTATATAACATTAACATGCTGTTGACAAGTAGGCTATTGTGTAATGGAATGGTTTGCCTTGTGTGATAGGTTTTCTGGGTATTGACACTTAATGTAGGTGACATAACCAGCCATAAAATAATGCAATATAAGTCACAGCAGGTCTAAATATACAGTATGTGTCATGACATATGAACATTTTGACAAGTTGTCAGCTGTTATGACATGGTTATGACCGTGTCATAACGTGTTATGATGCTAGGTGTCAAAAAATGTGTTACTGTTTTTTTTGTAAGGGTAAGACTGAGGTTAAGTATTTTAATGAATGGGAGGACGCACCATGAATTATGATTTCTCTGTCTCAGCTGTGGGATGAGAAATGGTTCATTTCAGTTTAATGAAAGGAGATTGTAAAACAAAAGTTTGTGTCAGAGACATTTGTAGTGTCTCCAATGACATAAGGATAGCATACCAATGTTTACCTTCCCACTGGGCACTGACGTCAGTTATAATCTACTTTTGAGTTACATTTTGTTGAGTTGTCAACTAAATTGAATTTACTGTGAAATTAACCAAAACTGTCACGCTGTCTTTGGATTTAGATTAGAAGTTGAGTGAAAAAAATATGAAATTCCTTTACGTTGATGACTTTTTGCAAATCCAATCAGTTTTCCACAATGAGTCAATGTCATCACATTTAATTTTTTGTTTGAAATGACATGGAAACAACGTTGATTCAACCAGTTTTTGCCCACTTCCCTGCCCTTATCAACTTCCTCTCTGTCTGTTTGGGTGGCTGTCGGTGGTGTAAGAGGCTGAGGAACTAAGTAACAGGCAGCAACAAACAGGGGTTCTTGTCTAATAACAGTGAGCCAACATCATCAGGCATTGCATGCATGTAACGTCTTTAGCTCAATGAGTTCGAACCCTGGTTGGCAACTCACATATCACGCAAGGGCAATCCCAGCAGAAGCAGTGAAGGACATGCCGCTATTCGTAATCATCATCTGTGCAATAAATAAGATGCATGTTTAGTTGATGATTACCCTACAACTGCTATTGACTCTGAGTGACCTACATAGTAAGGGGAAAGGTGAAGCAAAACCTCTTGACTAAATGTCTATACGTATTTACCACACACATGCTGTATGGGTATACAGTGCTTTCGGAAAGTATTCAGATCCCTTGAATTTTTCCCCCCCAAAATTACTTTACAGCCTTATTCTAAAATGTATTAAATAAGTGTTTTTTCCTCATCAATCTAAACACAATATCACATAATGACAAAGAAAAAAACGTTTTTTTAAACTTTTTGCAAATGTATTACAAAAAAGGAGACCTTATTTACATAAGTATTCAGACCCTTTGCTGTGAGACTCAAAATTGAGCTCAGGTGCATCCTGTTTCCATTGATCATCCTTGAGATGTTTCTACAACTTTTTGAAGTCCACCTGTGGTAAATTCAATTGATTGTGTCACGCTGGTAATAAAGGATTTGGGGACAGGCGCAGGAATACACAATAGGGTTTTTTAATACACCCAAAACAAGCACGTATACAAAAACACTGGGCTGTACCCAAACAAAAGAGTGAGGGTAAACCTCGTCGAACGACATGGGACGATACCCGAGGCGGTCCTAGATCCCTGGCGTAGTCGGAATAGACGCTCACCCTCCTCTCGGCCATCCACAGGATGATCAAACACAGAGCGGAAGAGGAGTGTGAAGCGCTCGTAGGACAAGACCTCGGGTCCGCCCGTCGCCCAGACCTCGACACCCCAGTCTAGAGCCCAGTCCCGAGATGATGGTGGCAACCCTGTCTCTTCTGGAAACAGCCCCGGCGTAGCGAGCGAGGTACAGGTCACTTTGTAGAAGGAACCCCTTGCATCTTGCTGGTGCGCTGTCCAAGCGCTCCGCGAGGGACAGGGGTATTAAACGGACTGGCTCCGATGGAACGGAGGTAGGTCGTGGTGTGGGAGCTGGTACTGGGATCGGTGCTGGAGATTGGTGGGCCTGCACACTCCCCTCCAAGAGCAGGATGGTTGCTAGCACACTGTCCATGGCGATACCGAGTCTGGAGAGACAGTCCTCGTGGTGCTGTACTGTCCCTACAATGGTCGCAAGCTCAGCCTTTCCTGCTGTCTCCATTTTGCGTATCGATTATTCTGTCACGCTGGTATAAAGGATTTGGAGATAGGCACAGCTATACACAATACGTTTTTTTAATACACCCAAAACAAACACGTATACAAAACACTGGGCTGTACCCAAACAAAAGAGCGAGGGTAAACCTCGTTGAACGACATGGGACGATACCCGTAATACACAATATATAAAGCACGCAACATAGCAGCTGCACCAACGCATAGGTACTCACACGACCAACGGACATGGGAACAATAACCGACAAAGACAGAGGGAACAGAGGGCACATATGGGAACCAGGTGTGTGTAATCAGACAAGACAGTCCAGGGTTGAGGATAATGAATCCCGTTCACTGAAGCCTAGAAAGCTGGTGACGTAGACCCCCGGAACTGGTGAACAGAATGAGCAGCAGTATCGGAAGGATCCGTGACAGATTGGACATGATTTGAACTGGCACACATCTGTCTATATAAGGTCCCACTGTTGACAGTGTATGTCAGAGCAAAAACTAAGCCATGAGGTCAAAGGAATAGTCCGTAGAGCTCCGAGACAGGATTGTGTAGAGGCACAGATCTGGGGAAGGGTATCCAAAAATGTCTGCGGCATTGAAGGTCCCCAAGAACTCAGTGGCTCCGTCATTCTTAAATGGAAGAAGTTTAGAACCACCAAGACTCCTCCTACAGCTGACCGCCCGGCCAAACTGAGCAATCGGGGGAGAAGGGCCTTGGTCAGGGAGGTGACCAAAAAACCGATGGTCACTCTGACAGAGTTCCTCTGTTGAGATGGGAGAACCTTCCAAAAGGACAACCATCTCTACAGCACTCCACCAATCAGGCCTTTATGGTACAGTGGCCAGATGGAAGTCACTCCTCAGTAAAAAGCACATGACAGCCCTCTTGGAGTTTGCCAAAAAGCACCTACAGGACTCTCAGACCATGAGAAACTAGATTCTCTGGTCTGATGAAACCAAGTTTGAACTCTTTGGCCAATACCTTCCCAAAAGTGAAGCATGGTGGTGGTAGCATCATGCTGTGGGGATGTTCTTCATCGGCAGGGACTGGGAGACTAGTCAGGGTCGAGGGAAAGATGAATGGAGCAAAGTACAGATAGATCCTTGATGAAAACCTGCTCCAGAGCGCTCAAGACCTCAGACTGGGGCGAAGGTTCACCTTCCAACAGGACAATGACCCTAAGCACACAGCCAAGACAATGCAGGAGTGGCTTCGGGACAAGTCTCTGAATGTCCTTGAGTGGCTCAGCCAGAGACCGAACCCGATCGAACATCTCTGGATAGACCTGAAAAGATCTATGCAGCGATGCTCCCCATCTAACCTGAGAGAGCTTGAGAGGATCTGCCAAGCTTGTAGCGTCATACCCAAGAAGACTCTAGGCTGTAATCACTGCCAAAGGTGCTTCAATAAAGTACTGAGTAAATGGTCTGAATACTTATGTAAATGTGATATTTATGTTATTTGGATGCAGTGTTCCAGTATTGCGGTATGGACCTTGGGAAAGGGAACACTGTCAGCAGAGGTTCTTTATTGCCCCTCCCAATCTATTCCTTTACCTTCTATGACTGATGAACATGCTCTTTCACCTTACACAATTAACATTTTAGTGCAGTGGGCTAAATCAGGGTCACACAGAGTGTTTCTTGGTAGTCTTAAACAAATCTACTTTAAAACAGAAGTATACAACTCACGCACATGGCTATGGGTTTACAAAAATGAAGACACCTGTACCATGTCAGCTATAGAGTTTAAATGTATTCAATTTTGAGTTTGCATCCCAATATTACACTTTATATACATCACAGAAGACTGAAATATAACTTTTTGCCTTGCTTGCATATGCGGCACACATTAGCCCAAGACTGCCGCACAGCTCCCCTGGACTGCAGCGCAGAAGAAATATTAGCACACAGAGAGAAACATGAGATTTAACTTCACTCAACTTTCTAGAGCAGTGGGCACCAACCGGTCATCGCGATCTCCAAGGCATTCCTAGTCGATCGCCAAACATTTCTGTAAAAAACCCAATGATAAAGCCTTGTGTTCCTATTTTTTTTTATTCGCCTCGGGCTGTTGGCGGGAGGTGCATCGGATTCAGCTGCACTGCGTGCCGGGTAGGTAGCTGTTGCCAATTTTAACCATTTTGAACCATTTAATGTGTCTGAATGTACTAGGAGAACAAATCAAGTGCACTATAGGCCTACCACTGGCTAATCGGATAGCACAGATTATTGTGTCTGCTTTAATGAAGCAGGCATAAAATAAAGCTACAACAAAATTGATACTGTCAGATTTCAAAACATTTAAAACCATGACTAGAGAGAGACTGTCAATGAATACACCAAAGCACTGCTGTTTTAATAGGTAGCGTCCCACCTGGCCAACATCCGGTGAAATTGCAGAGCGTGAAATTCAAATGACAGAAATATAAATATTTAACATTCATGAAAATACAAGTATTATACATCAAAATATAGCTTAATTAACTTCTTGTTAATCCAGCCGCTGTGTCAGATTTCAAAAAGGCTTTACGGCGAAAGCACACATAAAGTCCTTCTTTATATCTATAAAAACTCAGTTTAGCTGGCGCGCTTCAGTCAATAATCCATCGGTTTCCCTTCTTCAAAATACATACAAAATGAATCCCAAACGTTACCAATAAACTTATCCAAACATGTCAAACAACGTTTATAATCAAACCTCAGGTACCCTAATACGTAAATAAATGATAAAATTTAAGACGGAAAATAGTATGTTCATTACCGGAGATAAATAACAAAGAACGCGCTTTCATTCACATTAAATGGAATGAAAGCGCATGGAAACACTACAGTCAAAATGGGAGCCACTTAGAAAAACTACAACTTCTAGCAAATCTTTCCAAAAACCAGCCTGAAACTCTTTCTAAAGACTTCTGGGCCTGAGTAACAGGCACTTTACTTTGGACACGCTTTTCATCCGGACGTGAAAATACTGCCCCCTACCCAAGAGAGGTTAATGAGTGAGTCCATGTTTAAGTTCTTACTCAGCACTGTCAACACTTTGTATTCAACACTTTTGTAAGCCATAAAATGCGCATTATTCCTATTTCCACTCAGCACTACAACAAGCACTGCAGCAGTAATGAATGACTAGGAAAGTGTATAGGCTTGTGTTATTATTAGTGGCTTGGGTCTATTTTAATATCAAGGAATATTTCACTTTTTAGGTTCATAGGAGTAACAACATGAACTTGTGCATGAGGCAGAAATAATGCGGTGCGACTCGAGTTTTGCCATCAGCTGGAAGACAGTGACCCTTTTTGGTCAGTGAAGGAAAGAGAGAGTGGAGGGATGTTGAGAAGCAGACCAGTCTTCTACTCTCTCCCTCCGCTGATACTGACCATCAGATGCAGGCAACATCAGCCCAGTAAAATAAAAAGCAAATAATTGAAATGTATGCTCACTCAGCTGTGCCTCACAAGTAGTACAACAAAGGATCTATTACCGGTGTGATCATACAGCCTACCTCATTTAAAAAAATTATATTTCTAAATTTATCTTGAACAACAATGCATTGGCAGGGCATTTCAAGCAAAGCCAATATGCGTTGATAATGTATTGGGCCTATAGCTTACAGCACAAACCTCAATGCTATAGGCTTATGTTTTTAAGTAATGTAAAAAAAAAAATATGAGTGGTAGATCTCAGCTTGCATATTGACTCAGAAAGTGATCTTGACTCAAAAGATTGGTGACCACTGTTCTAGAGTTTTCCCTGTTAACACTATCAACGTTTCCCTTTACTGTTGCAATTGTGATCTAATTAATACAATATTAGCCACTTCAATGCAACATACCGAAACAAAACAAACTATGCAAGAGATTTTGTTGGAGGCAGAACGCATCGGAGTAGGATTCTATTGCATTGACAAGCACAACTCAGCCCATACTGTACACAGACCGGTGCGGCAAAAACAATCAGGGCTGCAGTAGGCCTATATGCAAATAGACCATTGCCATATATAGATCTGTGCCATTTACTTTGAACTGGACTGTATTTACAGCATGAGCAGTCGTGAGTAGATTGTTTTGAGATCAAAGCGAGAGCAGCATGAAGCCACGTGTGCACATTTTGTTCATATCCTTTGCTAGTTAGTGAGTTATTAGCCCAGTTATAGATCATTTGTAGTTAGCAATAGGGGAGTGATTGCTTCCTTCAAGAACACAAAGCATGTAAATTTCTAGATATCTTTGAAAAGCGAGTTAGATAAAGAGCTTTTTTTTTATCTTAAGGGGCAGTGTTGAAGTTGAGACAGGCTTGAATAAGCTAAATAGCCAATAAGCAGAGGGTAGGATCATTTGTCTGATTCTCTGTAATAATGGTATGGGAATAATAATGCATTTTATTTTGTAAAGTGGTTTCTTGCATCAATCAACACAAAAACACTTTCAGTCACCTCCTTGTCTGAAAGACAAGTGGATAAACAGGGTAATGTCAAGCTCTGCATGTTTTTTCAAAAGTCTATTGCAATGTAGGCCTACATTGAACACAACACATTGGCTGCTTCTGTGGGCTGAATGATAGAACAGCTGTTTCCATGTTAAAATGTTTTGGGAGGCATTTTCTCCATWGTTTTTTTATGGTAGTGTTTTTCTTTGCTACTAGTTAGCATCTTCTGTCCTTGGCTTTAGAGTAGCTACATGTATACCCACCCTGGCATGCGTAAATTAAGCATAGATGTTTGCTACCCCATGACAGACCAGGCCGAAATTATGAAATGTGAGTCTGGGAGGCAGTCCACAAACTCAACCCATTGAAGACATGCCAGTGTAACCTCAGTTGTTTGTTGTCCCGAGAGGAAAAACAATGCAGATTGCATTTGTTAGCTCATAAAATATAATCCAGTTTCACATGTTGGAACATGTTTCCATAGTGTGAAGTTTAATTTTCATCCCCCTATGATAATAGCAATTATCATACTGTAAATGAAGCTCCACCATTTCAGTAGAACACACAGTCTAGCTTCAGAGTGGTTGTGTGTTTTGAACGTTGCATAAAGAAATAAAAGGTAAAGGCATTATTTCTAAAACATATCCCGTCATCCACTGCTATATCCTAACACATCAGATAAGTTGTGTTGTCCACAGTGAGTAAAAATATCAGACAGACCTCAAATAAGATAATATCCAAAGCTACTGTCGATGCAAAACCCTACAAAGGAGCAGAATCTGATAAGGAAAAGGTGAGACATCTTCAAACATTAGGTTACTACACAAGCCTCATCTATTAGAGTCACTGCTGTGTCTACCTTGGAGGAATCATTTTAAAGGCATTGCTATGCAGGTTTGATCTGAAGATAAGTGAGCGATCTCCAGATAAATTCTGACCGATGCATTGATTTTAATTTTAATTCGAGTTTCATTTGTCAATCTGCAGTATTGAAGTCTTGAACTATAGATTACTGACTTTGTTACAATGTAGGAGGAAAAAACTGTTCCATCGAATTTTGACATGAGCATTCTGAGACATTATTGTAAACTGATAGTTCAACACTAAATTGAAAGTCATGAACTATTTATATTGTGCTGTGTCAGCAATGCACACTGAAAATGTTCCCTGGTGGCCCTGCTATATTGCAAATGCCCATCTTGACTCATCACTTATATCATCCACAATGCACACACAGTTCTTGGCAATATACTGCAACTTTATACAGCTTTCATTTTTTGAATAAAACCTGCTACACTAAATCCATTACTTAGACAGAGAATGATTTGTATTTGCTCAAATTTAGCTGGTAAAAACATATATTTTGTGCAAGTTTGTTGGTTGTGAATATTAACTGTGTTAACTTTTACATGTATTATGGACTGAATCACTCCTACAAAAGAATAGGGCTCCTCTGAAGTTATTCTCAAACATGGTATGTCTATTATATCTTTACCAATGTTAGGTGTCTTATTTGAGTTGGAGAGATAAAAGGTTAAGACTGTAAGCTTGTGCAGTGAACTGCACTTTTAGAAGTGAAGGACCCTGAATAATATTTTGATGTTCAAAAGTTTGCCACTGTGGGGTCAAAAAGGTTCCTCGGGGAACCCCCTTTGACAAGATTCTTCAAAGAATGTTTTTGTAATGGGAGGGGTTCAACTTTGAACCTTTTTAGTAATGTATTGTAGCGCTGGTAGCCTATCAGAAGATTAGAGGCGTGGCTTATTGGAGCCGTGGCTTTCATAGTTATTTTTGGCCACCTATGAGAGTAAATGTCATTCATGTTAAGTTTGTACACTGAAAATGTAAATGGTATTTTAATAGTTATGCATAGTACATATTATAATATTAATAAGATTTACATTGCTGATTTGCATAGGCCTTTGTAGAACTCCTAAATCGCTGTAAGCCTCATTGAAGCTACACAACTGTCAATGTTCAACCTTAACATGTGATGACAATACAACAGAACAAATTAACAGGAATGACATTACTATCACAGGTGGCCAAAAATAGCTATCTCAAAGCCCCTAAGCCATGCCTCCAATCTTCTGTTTTGATTTGGGTCATATCTTAAAGTAATTGTCTATTGTTCTCAGATTTCTATGAAATATGACCTATATTTACTTACTATATCTCGGTTTCCATGCAATAGTTTTATGTGAATATAAAAAAATGCATAAAAAATATATTTTCACAGCAGAGATGTTTTTCCATCAAATTGACCTGTTGCAGAAAAAATGCTATGCGTGATGACGTATTTCACATTAAAAAATGTTTTTGTACCATATAAAGAATAGAAGTTAAATGGGTTTCCACCACATTTTCAAATCTACTTGTCATGTTTTGTCTTTGATCATGTCTTGTCCCTGTGCTTCCCTCTGCTGGTCTTATTAGGTTCTTTCTCTTTCTCTCTCTCTATCGTTCCGTTCKTGCTCCCAGCTGTTTCTCATTCTCCCTACGACCTCATTTACTCTTTCACACCTGTCCCCTATTTTGCCCTCTGATTAGAGTCCCTATTTCTCCCTCTGTTTTCCGCTCCTGTCCTTGTCGGATTCTTGTTTGATGTTTGCTGTTCCTGTGTCCTTGTTCCGCCCTGTCGTGTTCTTTGCCTTCTTCAGATGCTGCGTGTGAGCAGGTGTCTATGTCAGCTACGGCCTGTGCCTTCCTGAAGCGACCTGCAGTCTGTGGTCGCGTCTCCAGTCGCTCCTCTCTATTGACGAGAGGATTTCAGTTTCCTGTTTTGGATTACCATTGATTATATCCAGGAGAATCATTATTTGTTTAATACTGGAATAAAGACTCTGTTACTATTACGTCGCTTTTGGGTCCTCATTCATCAGCATAACACTACTGTTGGTCTTGTCCCCAAAAAAGCTTGCAGATACAGTGCGGGTGGATAGCCTACATGATATTATTATGAACAAAAGAGCGAGATCATTTTTATTTGTCAAAAGGCAGCTAAGCATCAATCATCATGTCTCCAGAATAAGACCATGGATATTTATTGGAAAGGAGCGTCAATCACAGAGTGTACTTTCACCACCTTTTGAAGTCCATCATAACTTATTTAATCTATAGCCTAATAAACAGTATTGTTTCCCAAGTCGTAGTGGGAGGACCACACAACATATCATCGCGTGACTCCAAGTTTACTTCAATATAGTTATTATAGCAATATTTGCGCATAAAGGCATTTCCATTTATCACGGATTCCCCCTACTGCTGCTCGTTTCGTTTAATTTAAAAAAAGGTATTTCACCTTTATTTAACCAGGTAGGCTACAACTGCGACCTGGCCAAGATAAAGCAAAGCAGTGCGACACAAACAACAACACAGAGTTACACATGGAACAAACAAACATACAGTCAACAACACAATATAAAAAGTATATATAAAATGTGTGCAAATGAGATAGAACAAGGGAAGTAAGGCAATAAGCATGCATTTAGTTTTACTTGCATTTAAGAGCAGTTGGAGGCCACGGAAGGAGAGTTGTATGGCATTGAAGCTCGTCTGGAGGTTAGTTAACACAATGTCCAAGAAGGGCCAGAAGTTTACAGAATGGTGTCTTCTGCGTAGAGGTGGATCAGAGAATCACCAGCAGCAAGAGCGATATCATTAATGTATACAGAGAAAAGAGTCGGCCCGAGGGTTGAACCCTGTGGCACCCCCATAGAGACTGCCAGAGGTCCGGACAACAGGCCCTCCGATTTGACACACTGAACTCTATCAGAGACGTAGTTGGTAAACTAGGCGAGGCAATAAGTTGAGAAACCAAGGCTGTCGAGTCTGCCAATAAGAATGTGGTGATTGACAGAGTCGAAAACCTTGGCCAGGTCAATGAATATAGCTGCACATTATTGTCTCTTGTCGATGGCGGTTATGATATCGTTTAGGACCTTGAGCATGGCTGAGGTGCACCCATGACGAGCTCGGAAACCAGATTGCATAGTGGAGAAGGTACGGTGGGATTCGAAATGGTCGTATGTATGTTAACTTGGTTTCGAAAACCTTAGAAAGGCAGGGTAGCATAGATATAGTTCTGTAGCAGTTTGGTTCTAGAGTGTCTCCCCAATCTTTGGGGATCTCAGATGATACGAAAGAGAGGTTGAACAGGCTAGTAATAGGGGTTGCAACAATTTCGGCAGATCATCTTAGAAAGAGAGTGTCCAGATTGTCTAGCCCGGCTGATTTGTAGGGGTCCAGATTTTGCAGTTCTTTCAGAACATCAGCTATCTGGATTTGGGTGAAGGAGAAATGGGGGAGGCTTGGGCAAGTAGCTGTGGGGGGCGCATGCTGTTGACCGGGGTAGGGGAAGCCAGGTGGAAACCATGGCCAGCCGTAGAAAAAATGCTTATTGAAATTCTCAATTATCGCGGATTTATCGGTGGTGACCGTGTTTCCTAGCCTCAGTTCAGTGGGCAGCTGGGAGGGGGTGCTCTTATTCTCCATGGACTTTACAGTGTTCCATAACCTTTTGGAGTTTGTGCTACAGGATGCAAATTTCTGTTTGAAAAAGCTAGCCTTTGCTTTCCTATCTGCCTGTGTATATTGGTTCCTAACTTCCCTGAAAAGTTGCATATCACGGGGGCTATTCGATGCTAACATCATGTGCAGTACGCCACAGGATGTTTTTGTGCTGGTCAAGGGCAGTCAGGTCTGGTGTGAACCAAGGGCTATATCTATTCCTGGTTCCATTTTTTTTGAATGGTGCATGCTTATTTAAGATGGTGAGGAAGGCACTTTTAAAGAATAACCAGGCATCCTCTACTGACGGAATGAGGTCAATATCCTTCCAGGATACCCAGGATATTTTGTGCACCAGTTCCCGGAGGTCTACCTCACCAGCCTCTAGGCATCACTGAACTGTCTCATTACGCACACTTGATTCCAATTCCCCTGATTAGTAATTGTATGTACAGTTGAAGTCGGAAGTTTACATACACCTCAGCCAAATACATTTAAACGCATTTTTATCACAATTCCTTACATTTAATGTCAGTAAATATTCCCTGTCTTAGGTCAGATAGGATCACCACTTTATTTTAAGAATGTGAAATGTCAGAATATTAGTAGAGAGAATGATTTATTTCAGCTTTTATTTATTTTGTCACATTCCCAGTGGGTAAGAAGTTTACATAGACTCAATTAGTATTTGGTAGTATTGCCTTTAAATTGTTTAACTTGTGTCAAATGTTTCAGGTAGCCTTCCACAAGCTTCCCACAATAAGTTGGGTGAATTTTGGCCCATTCCTCCTAACAGAGCTGGTGTAACTGCATCAGGTTTGAAGGCCTCCTTGCACGCACACACTTTTTCAGTTCTGCCCACACATTTTTTATAGGATTGAGGTCAGGGCTTTGTGATTTTGTTTTGTTGTCCTTAAGCCATTTTGCCACAACTTTGGAAGTATGCTTGGGGTCATTGTCCATTTGGAAGACCCATTTGCGACCAAACTTTAACTTTCTGACTGATGTCTTGAGATGTTGCTTCAATAGATCCACATAATTTTCCCTCCTCATGATTACGTCTATTTTGTGAAGTGCACCAGTCCCTCCTGCAGCAAAGTATCACCACAACATGGTGCTGCCACCCCCATGTTTCACGGTTGGGATGGTATTCTTCGGCTTGCAAGACTCCCCCTTTTTACTCCAAACATAACGATGGTCATTATGGCCAAACAGTTTTATTTTTGATTCATCAGACCAGAGGACATTTCTCCAAAAAGTATGATCTTTGTCCCCATGTGCAGTTGCATCTTCACAGGGTCCTTTGCTGTTGTTCTGGGATTGATTTGCACTTTTCGCACCAAAGTATGTTCATCTCTAGGAGACAGAACGCGTCTCCTTCCTGAGCGGTATGACGGCTGCGTGGTCCCATGGTGTTTATACAGATGAACGTGGTACCTTCAGGCGTTTGGGAATAGCTCCTAAGGATGAACCAGACTTGTGGAGGTTTTGGCTGATTTCTTTTGATTTTCCCGTGATGTCAAGCAAAGAGGTACTGAGTTTGAAGGTAGGCTTTGAAATACATCTACAGGTACACCTCCAATTGACTCAAATGATGTCAATTAGCCTATCAGAAGCTTCAAAAGCCATGACATCATATTCTGGAATTTTCCAAGCTGTTTAAAGCCACAGTGTCACGTTCGTCATAACGATGAGACCAAGGCGCAGCGTGATTTGAATACATACTTCTTTAATAAACGAATAAACACTAAACAAACTAACAAAAACAACAAAACGAACGTGAAGCTATTTAAACCGAGTGCTGACATGCAACTACACATAGACAACTACCCACAAATAGAGGTTGGAAAAGGCTACCTAAGTATGGTTCTCAATCAGAGACAACGATAGACAGCTGCCTCTGATTGAGAACCACACCCGGCCAAACACACAGAAATACAAATCATAGAAAAAGGAACATAGAATGCCCACCCAAATCACACCCTGACCAAACCAAAATAGAGACATAAAAAACTCTCTACGGTCAGGGCGTGACATACAGTCAACTTAGTGTATGTAAACTTCTGACCACTGGAATTGTGATACAGTGAATTTTAAGTTAAATAATCTGTCTGTAAACAATTGTTGGAAAAATTACTTGTGTCATGCACAAAGTAGATGTCCTAACCGACTTGCCAAAACTATAGTTTGTTAACAAGAAATTTGTGGAGTGGTTGAAAAACGAG
Source organism: Salvelinus sp. IW2-2015 (assembly GCF_002910315.2). NCBI lineage: Eukaryota > Metazoa > Chordata > Actinopteri > Salmoniformes > Salmonidae > Salvelinus > Salvelinus sp. IW2-2015. Next base: position 22,827,947 of record NC_036859.1, read on the forward strand.
TTTTAATGACTCCAACTTAAGTGTGTGTTAACTTCCAATTTCAACTGTATGTGCTCTCTGTTCACCCTTGTCTTGTCAGTTATTGTTCCCATGTCCGTTGGTCTTTTGAATACCTGTGCTTTGTGGTTTCGGCTTTCGTGCTGCCTGTATTGTGTACTCGTTATTACTGTTCTCGTCCTGTGTATTGTTGTGCACTTGTTTTTGCGAGTCTCGTCCTGTGTATTAATTGGAGGTTTAACCTCGCTCTTTTGTTTGGGTTACCTCCCTGTGTTTTTGTATACGTGTTCGTTTTGGGCTTTGTCCCTGTGCCTTTTCATGGCATGTTGTATTTTTGGGTGGAGTATTAAAACCCCCTATTACGTATTCCTGCGCCGGTCTCCAGTCATTTATACAAATACAATTACTGATCAGAGGAATTGGAATCAGGTGTGCGTAATGAGACAGTTCAGTGATGCCTAGAGGCCGGTGACCGTAGACCTCCGGAATGAAGACCTCCGGAACTGGTGCACGGAATGAGCAGGAGTACCAGGGGAATCCGTGACACGATTTTTATTTTATTTCACCTTTATTTAACCAGGTAGGCCAGTTGAAAACAAGTTCTCATTTACAACTGCGACCTGGCGATCCATCTGTAAAGTTACAGACAAATTTGCTGTTTCCCTTGGGCCTGTTGTGAAATGTTACTTTACTCGCATAAAACGGTTAGATAGAAACATGGTGAATATGAGTGAAATAGTTTTCCTTTACATTTTTTAAAGTATGTTAAAAAGCAGCTTTTCAGTGTTGGAATATTGTGGGCGTACCCCAACAACAGAATGGTGTGGGCGTACCCCAACAACAGAATGGTGTGGGCGTACCCCAACAACAGAATGGTGTGGGCGTACCCCAACAACAGAATGGTGTGGGCGTACCCCAACAACAGAATGGTGTGGGTGTATACTGGATATTAAAAATATTAATGCGAGTAGACTGCTGATTGGCCAGCTCATCCTGCTCTAGACCGCTGATTGGGATGTTTTTTAACATGTTTTTTCCACCAATTTATGCTTTAGCCACAAATAGAAGAATAGGGCGAGTCAACAACATTATTTGGGTATGAGTTAACACAATATGAACTATTGAAAGTGAGATTTACTTTAACCCAGTTACTTTAACCCAGAATCAACAACCCAACCTGGCTGTTTTTAAAGAAAACAACCCTACTAAGTGACCCAATGACTCCAACCCAGGAGTTGGGTCATCCAAACAACCCAGCATTTTTAAGTGTAGGCTAGATTGAAGATACTGTAGCTACATAGCGACTTAAGACATCACCTAATAATTATCATTATAAGCAAACATCATTACCATCACAATAAACATTTCTGAATTAAAACAGGAGGCTACAGGAACCAATGTTGATTTATTCAACATTGCTATTAAAATAGCACTGATAGGAATGGTTAATCGTTTACAAATTGCTAGCTATCTGATAAATCCATCGCCGAAAACCTTCTGAGTCTGGCAGCGCAACAAATCCATTAGTAAAATAAATTCTAAGTGCTCCGCACGCACCAGCAAAAAGGTTCCTCCGGGAACTCTTTGCTACATTTAAACATTAAAGGTTCCTCCAAGAACCCCTCAACTAACCAAAGGTGCAAATATTAACCCATTGACTGCAATGGTTTCTTGAGGAACTCCAAGGTTCAGATCACAGATGTGTGCCTTAAATTGAGTCTGAGCTGAACATGCAAAGCTGAAAGAATTTCAGAAAATGCCTGTGGATACTGGGTTTTTACTCAAAACAAAAATGCTGCTTCCTTGTTATCTCTTGATTCATTTTTTATAGACTTTGGAATTCGGAAAGTTAATTTCCACCGTGGGGCAAAGTGGTACATCAGCTATAGGAGCGTGACAAATGTTCCCAATGTGTCAAATTAGACTAATGCAATTATCTTCTGGAAAGTGTTGAGGGAGAGCTGCCACAGCAAACCAGAAAATGGAATGATAACCTGTTCCTGTTTTTGGAACTAGCTTGGTCAGACAGAGTGAGTTTGACCCACTATAGAGTATGGCCTGTCAAAACAGAATTCAATAGCCAAGTCACATAAACTGAGGAAGGAACTACATTTTTTTCAATTATGGCCGGATGAATGTTGACTGGCACACTATACGAGGGGTTGCTAAGATAGCGAGAGAGAGAAAACGAGAGAGAGGGAGAGATAGAGAGGTGTTTGTTTTTGGTTGCTGAAGTCTCCAGAGGAATGGCTGGTTTAGTGAGAGAGGCACATGAGAGGAGTTGGCATGGTACCAATGCCGTTGGCCTTGAGCTGTGCACTGAACCCTGAGCACGTTGGTGTGTCGGACCTCCCCTGGGTTGGATATTGGATCAGTCTTGCCCTTGCATATTGATCTCTCACCATTATGCAGCTCAAAAAGATTTCCATCCATTTCCCTAAGAATTATACAAGGGGAGATATACTCATCATCGACATCCCGGCTAGGGTTTCCAGTTGCACAATATCACTTCATGCCTTGCTGGTCAAAGCAACTTCAATATATCAACAAATATAAACAACCTTCCCTATGTTCCTAAAGATTTTAGTTTTTGTAAAGATACCTCTGCATTTTATGAGAACAAGTCTTAGGCCAATATGTTCAATAAAAGCAAACTGATTATCTGTGATTATTTTTATACAAATCATGTCTATATCATATGTACATTTAACAGGGTAGTTTTGGCATACCAGAACCTCCCAAAATTATATTGCATGAAGCATTATGTTGAGTTTTTCTCCATTAGTGTTCATTGACCCTGATAGAGTGATTCATCCTGCAGAAAAAGGCATTTGTCTAAAAACCACGATGACAAGCCCTGCTACAGTCTGCTCATATTATTAAAGAGTGAGAAAACACACAACCACTTTAAACCATCACTCAGAGAAAATGATGTGTTGAATGACTATAGCAATTCTAATGAGCCTCAGGACAAATTTCAAATGCATTCAGTGTACCGGAAAACAACCTTCTATAAACTTTCATCTCCTCTCAAGCTTTGTGTTGGGAATATCTATTATGAAATACCCTGCTCCTCTGATATGAAGATTCTTCGTTTGAGTGACCATTCTGTATGCAGAAACATTAGACTTTTTCCATGGAGAGTTTTGCGCCTTTTTATCCTCACCCAGGCTCCAGTAGATTCCACCGGTCTATGGCTGTAGCCTCTAGCTGACGATCACGATCACTTCCCTACTTTCTTCTCTCCAAAACATGCCGGAAGGATATGTCTCCTTTACTCCAGAAGTATCACGAGACACGTCTGATTAAAATTCATGACCAAACTGACCATAAATGTTTAAGCAGGGTGTGTCCACAGGAGAGCTGAAATCAGTCACTACCCATCGAAATCATCAGATAGTCTTCCATGCCTGTTGGAAAATAAAAACAGTAACAATGTGCGAAATTGTGAAGTTGATAAGCAGAGCTCTGGGCTCCATATTCTGCATGAATTCCAAGGTTGAGTATGAGATAGCAGATGAGAGACATATTGTATGTATTGCATGCTGTTCACTCAGTCTACAGCAGCAGCGGTGGGTGAGCATGCAAGCTGGGGGCAAGAATTACTTCACAAACACCTCAACTCAACAGTTTTGAAGGATGATAAACAACCATGGTAACAGAGCACAATTAATCAATCAAAACTGTGTACTTACATGTCATCATGTAAGCTGTTTTGTTAGACTTCAGTGCAGCTTTTGACTTTATCGATCATATCTGCCGCTGGAAAAACGTACATGTATGTGTTATGGCTTTACATCCCCTACTATATTGTGGATAATTGACATTTTATATTTCATCTTTATTTAACTAGGCAAGTCAGTTATGAACAAATTGATATTTACAATGACGGCCTAGGAACAGTGGGCAGAACGACAGATTTTTACCTTGTCAGCTCGGGATTCAATCTAGCAACCTTCCGGTTACTGGCCAAACGCTCTAACCACTAGGCAACCTGCCGCCCCAATAAAGAGTTAAGTGTCTATCAGAACACAGAAGGTGTTCTTTAATGGAAGCTTCTCCAACATAATCCAGGTAGAATCAGGAATTCCCCAGGGCAGTTGTGTAGGCCCCTTACTTTGTCATTGGTTTTGAGTAAAGCCAGTGTGTCTATGTATGCGGATGACTCAACACTATACACGTCAGCTACTACAGCGACTGAAATGACTGCAACATTTAACAAAGAGCAGTAGTTCGTTTCAGAATGGGTTGCAAGGAATCAGTTTGTCCTAAATATTTCAAAAACTAAAAGCATTAAAGTATCACTAAACCCTAAACCTCAACTAAATCTTGAAATAAATAATGTGGAAATTGAGCAAGTTGAGGTGACTATACTGCTTGGAGTAACCCTGGATTGTAAACTGTCGTGGTCAAAACATATTGATACAACAGTAGCTAAGATGAAGAGAAGTCTGTCCATAATAAAGCGTTGCTCTACGTTCTTAACAGCTCTATGTTCTTAACAGGACTATCAACAAGGCAGGTCCTGCGGGCTCTAGTTTTGTCACACCTGGACTACTGTTCAGTCGTGTGGTCAGGTGCCACAAAGAGGGACTTAGGACAATTGCAATTGGCTCAGAACAGGGCAGCACAGCTGGCCCTTGGATGTACACATAGCGGAAACATTAATAATATGCATGTCAATCTCTCTTGGCTCAAAGTGGAGGAGGGATTGACTTCATCACTACTTGTATTTGTGAGAGGTATTGACATGTTGAAAGCACAGAGCTGTCTGTTTAAACGACTAGCACACAGCTCAGACACCCATGCATACTCCATAAGACATGCCATCAGAGGTCTCTTTACAGTCCAGAACAGACTATGGGAGGAGCACAGTACTACATAGATTCATAACTATATGAAACTCTATTCCACATCAGGTAACTGATGCAAACAGTAGAATCAGATTTTAAAAAACGTATAAAAATACACCTTATGGAACAGCGTGGACTGTGAAGCAACACAAACATAGGCACAGACACATGCATACACACACGTACACATGGATTGGTGCTGTAGATATGTGGTAGTGGAGTAGAGGCCTGAGGCCACACACTTAGTGTGTTGTGAAAGCTGTTATGAATGTATTATTTTTTTAATTGTATAAAACATATATATAATTTATAACTTAATTTTGCCAGACCCCAGCAAGAGGGGATCCATAACAAATACAAAAAATATATAAATCAGCTTCAAAAGCAACCAAAATTATATTACTTTATAACAATCCACCCCTCACAGTGAAAAGTTGGGAATATTAGCCAGAAATCTTTATATGATAGAGTAACTCTAATATACTTTTACTTCTTGCTCTAGATTGCTTCAGGATTTAAATATCAGTAAAATGATCTGGTATTGATGAGCAGTGGGCACTGATTCATGGTCATGGATTTATTGAAAAGAGGAACGTCTCTGCATTTCTGCATTCTCTCCAGCGCAAGGACCACAAGCCACACACACACATCACACAGCCACACCACACACACACACACACACACACACACACACACACACACACACACACACACACACACACACACACACACACACACACACACACACACACACACACACACACACACACAACACACACACACACACACACACACAAACACACACAAACAAACACAAAGAAGTCAATACTTGCTAGCCTTAAGGCCACATTGTGGGTACTTTCTGCTTTTGTGTTACATTTTAACCTTTAGAGTCAACCTTTTAAATCTCCCCTATGTTCTCATTCAGAATCAACAAGACTGGAGTGTAAAGTAAAGTAAAGTAAAGTTTTAAAGGAGATGCGTAATATATAAATCAAACTGTTCTGCTAGGTTTCTCCTTTGCAGAACAAGGGACTGGTACTGTGCCATCTCTCACATGAATCAAATAGAATTGATGTGCCCTAAAAGGTAGTTCAAATACACATGAAGCAGATACATTATATAAAACGATCTGAATATTTAATGAAAATATCAACAGAGAAGCACAAGAGCTCCTTGTGGCTTTTCTTGAAAATAAGGTCTCATCAACCCTTTCAAAGCCAGCCATCAACCCATGGCTCATGGCTTTTCTGAAATGGATTCAGCATAAGCACAATTGACACCCACATCAGTGTCTTTCTAAATCAAGATGATATTGGCCTTGATTAGCTATTACCACTGAAATAAATTACCTTGACAATGCACATCACATGTATAGATGACAGACAATATGGTTTGTTACATGTTTTCAACATACTGATGAGACCAGGTTGACAGTTGCATCATGAAAATGGGAAATTTTACACATTGTGAAATTGTGAAATGCATTACGATTGAATTGAGCTTTTGATTGATGTTTTGCTGTTTAAAAAAAATATTAAAACATGTATCCCACCTTTGGATATTTCCTTCAATACTTCAGTAAATACTGTATGTAATTACAGTTTACAGAGGCGATTCAAACTGAGGCCCTGCTGTGCTCTCAATTACCAAATGTGTGTGTATGGTTCTTGGCAGGAATTCTACAACCTCCAATGTCACTGTGGACCTATTGGGGGATTAGTCAACAAACTAATAAAGAGTTGTTGCAATATGCAGATGGACTTTTTATGGAGACAGTGTTACCCACAGTAAGCAGCTTGGGTAATTATCTGGGCTATGTATTTTCAGAGTGATGTATAGGCAATTACACTATACGTGGCTTTGTGTTTATGGAGAAACGACGGCAGGTGAAGGAGAAGCAATAACACATCATTGATCCTTTAGTACTTTGGGATTTTCTTAAAATCAAACAGCTGGAAAATATGAAACCTCCTAAAGACAGATTGGTGTTTCTTAATTATCAAGTGCTATAGAAATGTTGCGGGTACTGATGGTCCTAATTGCCCATATGGTTGTTTGCTTAACTTTGGCTCCGTCGGAGACCCCGATGTAGATCTAACATTGATATTTAGCTTGACTCCTCTCTGGCTAGCTTTTAAGCCTTATCTCTGGAGACCATCTGCCCTGTGTAATGCTGACTGTACTCTTTATTAATGTGCAGTTAATAGGTAAGCACCTGCTTTCCTGTTTGAAATATGTGTGGCATCTCACTTTTAAGTGCCCTGAACAATGAGGTGTGGCTGAGAATCAGATTATTTTTACATTAATGCTTTTTCACGCCCTCCTAATTGTTTTAGCTGATTAACTTGGCATGCTTACGGTTTTTAATTAAGGCTCTTTTTCATTTTCAAGATTATGGCTTTTATTTATTTATTTATCTTACATCTTGCAAGACAGTTACCTGGGGGCAAACTTGTACTGGAAGGATGAGATTTGAATCATCTTCATGGTTAGAAAGAAACTGCTCATAAATTATTATCATATTGAAGTTACTGAACAAGATGATCGACCTTTAATCAAATCAAATCAATCTTTATTTATAAAGCACATTTCAGGCATGGAATGCAATGTGCTTTATAGGAAAACAACTAATAAAAAACATAAAAAATAAAAGATGAAATATTAACTACACAACAAATATAAGATTAAAAAAACTAAAGAATGACACAAACGGAACAACATCCAACCAGCAACTCTAATATAAAAAAAAAAACATCCCACAGCTTGATGCAGGGAATGTTTTTTTGGCAATGGTAGATTTTTATTTTTGAGGAAAAGAAAACATGTGGATCTCAGGGACCTGGTCTGCCTTTAATTATCTTTGAATGAGTGGGATACCTTAAACACATACAGTATAGCTTTTGGGTTGGAATCACGATGCTATCGGTGCGGTGCAGCTCGGCTCATAAGGACACTAATCTTGCGGAACCAATATATATAACAGCTGTTTGGCTTACCATAGCGTAGGAGGTGTACTCCTCATAATTGCTCTCATCCTTTCATCAAACCACGCTTAAACAAATTGCTAGGCTGGAACTGATGGAAAGTTCTGCCTTGGCTGACAGTTTTCATAATAGAGTCATAATACAAACCCACCAACCTGGTACTATGCATTCACTTTGTTGCATAAAGCAATCCACCCTCAGCATGCAGCGATACAGAAATATTGTGGGACAGCTGGCGGGGTTGCTGAGTAGTTAAAACACTGAGTATGAGTACCTGAGTTCAAGAGGACATCTGGCCTTCTGGTAATGGGACTACACCTGCTCTGCTGGGCCTGGCCATGACGCAGGTGTCTGCCTACACTCACAAACAAAACCTTATTAAGTCAGACCCAATAAGGACTCACAGCTGCTCTCATTGCCATGCACACATTACTGGGTAGATCTTACAGATATAGCATATACAATGTGCTCATTAAGCCACTGACCTGCCTGATACTGTGCCTTATGATATCCAGTATAAAGCAGGGAAGAAACACACAATTTTTAGGCTTTCTCCTAATGTATGGTCATTGACGATGTGCAGGTGTGTGTGTCTGAGTGTGGGTGCACGCGTAGGTGYGTGTATGCGCGTGTGGTATTTAGGGGTGTTGGCCACTGTGAACATTAACCACCTGCAAAACTTGGTGAATGCTACAAATGTGAATGGCACAAAAGGTGCCCAGTTCCCCAGACCATACTTGTCTGAAATGTTATTTCTAAGTGAGAGGCGGTAAAATGGTTTTCTATTCCAACCGCCCTCGTACCACCATACTGAATTCAAGACGTGTGTCTTCTCCTTGGTTTTCCTCATGGGTAGAAAGGGTAAATAGGAAGGTACCTGAATTATGCAAGATGAACATTAAATGTCAAGGCTAAATTCAGTTTTTCCTCCATTGTCTCACTGGCATTTCTAGGATGTTCTATGCATTTTGTAATTAGGAAGAACCTCAAGAGAGGAGCAATAAGCCCTGGGATGGAGATCTCAGTAAGAGGTGTTGCTTTTAGAACATAGACTCATTTGAAAGGCAAATTTCAAGCAAGATTGGAAAGTCAGCACTATACTGTTTATGAATCAGCTGTGGCTCGTTTTCCCCTCTAGCTTCATGAGATGACAACCATCATATAGGAAAGACTTTCATCGTGTGAGAAAAACTACACCGCAAGTCATATTTTATTTATGCTAAAGTAGAATTTACACTTGGATTCAGCATGATGAAATAGCATTAAAATCTCATCTCCTGTTTACAACTGCAAAGCCCAACTGTGAAAAGGAAAGTTATAATAGAGTCTTGGCTGTATGGGATACAGGCGATGCAGGGGTACAGGGAGGGATGGAGGGGGGGATGGAGGGAGGGATTATACAGAATGAAAGGAAATGTGAAAGCAGCAGCAGCTGCCACACAGCTTCTCCTCTTTACTGGATCTCTCCCAAATGGCACCCTATTCCCTATATAGTGCACTACTTTCGACCAGAGCCCTATAGAGCCCTGGTCAAAAGTGCACCAAATAGAAAATATGGTACCATTTGGGACACAAAAGGGTTTATTCCCCAGTGGAGTGTGCAGTGTGCAATGAGAGAGATACTGTTTTAGACAGGCCCTATCTTGATGAGTGGGCAGGCAGATGATAGGTATTTGAATTATTAACTACTGTGATGCACAAAGGTGAAATAAAGTATTCAATATTATTTCATAGTGATTCATTCTCTACATAATGTATATTTTGTATCATCATAGCCTTTGAAATAATGTATGGAATTCAGATCATTTGGAATGCCAGGCGCTTCAAGACAGGATCACAATACATCACATTTTATAATGTACGGACAGATTTATCTTTCACATTGCAAAACAAGAGTGAGCGACTTGTAAGATGTGAGGTGTTCACTTCACAGAATAATGGTGGATGGACATGGACTAGGACGCTTATGTATATGTTAGATACAATAAATCAACAATTACTCCTGAGCAGTATTGAAGGATGCACATTATACTTACTATATGTAATTACTCTACAAAGTACTAAATTAACATTGTTAATAGAATACTGTGACTCAAGTAATTCTAACGTTACCACACAGGTATAAGAGCAACTTTTTGTAAAGTGTTAACTTTTATACTGTCTAGTATAAAGTGGAGTTGATGATGTTCCCTTTTTCAAAGCTTGACCCTGCATACTTTCTCCAAGTTAGTTGCCTATTATAATTATTAATTACATAAATTACCTAAATAATTGCCTATTAAAACATAACATAATCCCATGGTACTCTCTGATTCAGAGGGGTTGGGTTAAATGCAGAAGACACATTTCAGTTGAAGGCATTCAGTTGTACAACTGACTGGGTATCCCCCTTTCCCTTTCCCTTTACAAGTGTAAATTAAAGAAAGGTTATTTACTGTCTAAACATGCATTTTGCTCTCTCAAATTCATTTGCATTGTGTTATTTATCAAAATAGAAGACCAACAGTATTCCCATATCACTTGTACAGTTTGTTCTAGCTTGTTCTATTCTTTGGCCTAAATGTTTGATTGTGCACTGCAGATTTAACACTACAGTAACTTATTAATAAATAACAAAAACATACCACCCTCTTTTTTTAAGGACGCTTCAGACATGATTGCAATTCTTATTTTGTCATAACAGCTTTGGATAATTGAGTATGTCAGCCTAAACAATCCAACAATGGCAACTTAGACCAACAGTAGATCTGTACTTGGTGTAAATCTAGGTCCTCTTTTCAAGAGCAAGGTCCTTATTTACACCTAACAATTATGTTTTCATGTGATTTTGTCCGCCCACACAAACTTGAAAGCACAACTAAAAGCATCTATCTATGAGTGGATTGCACCTAGCAGTAGGTTTTTGACCATGGTAAAGAGCACTTCCGCAAAAAATAACACAGTGTGTTTTATTGAATTGAGACCTAAAATCTGTATTTTCTTTTAATTCCTTGGTGTATAGCTTCCCAACGCTAGCTAGGCTCTTACAGTGTTGTTAGTACAGGCTAAGATTGAAAGTCTAGCCAGTTGTACTATTAAGTTTTTGTCTATGGAAAAGAAAGTTACTGCATGTGTGTTTAATTGAATTGATCCCTAAGGGAAGCGAAGGCTGTGAGGCGGATACATAAGCTAAATCAATGCAAGTGATACAAGTGTCAAGCGTAGTGTCTGTGTTTTTCTATTATTTCAAGTTGTCCTCTGAATTGAGCCCTAAAACATGTTCTCTCTCTTTTCCTTCATAGGTCAGGAGGGATTAGTTGAAGAATGCTGGTCCCAGGTGCCCAACAGGAAGATGGTGATGCGTTGGCCGAGAGCCACAGCTGTTAGATGGTTGCTGTTGATGCTCGTATGGCAGTGGACAGTGCTGGGCCACCTCGGCTGGGTTCTGGCCCTGGCTGAGGGGCAGCAGAGTAACAACCCCTCGCTCCCTGCTGCCAGCACCGGACACCAGAGTGGCGACCAATTGGATTGGCTGCTGTCTGAGAAGGGACCTTTCCACCGTTGTCCGGAATACACAGAGTTCAAAGAACGCTTCCAGCAAGGCTTCTCCACACGCTATAAGATCTACAGGTGAGAATCTAGAGGCAAAGTGTGTGTGTTTGAATGTTGCTGTACTGTACCAATCAAGATCCATTATGACCCTTCCATCCCATCAAATAATTTTTCAACATTTATTTTCAATATCATTAACTTTATTCTAAATGTTATACCAAATGTGATGTACTCTCTCTGATAAGCCTTCAATTTACATTTTAATTTCCTCAGCTTAGAATATATATTGTAATGAAACTGAGGCAGGGAGCAGGCCTCGAACCCTCGACCTTCTTGCCCGAAGTCCAGCGCGCTATCGACTGTGCCCCAAAAGCATGCTCGTACGGCAGAGTCGAATTCCGCGCTTATAAACCCAGGGTCGTTACAATATTTTACTCTGACCCTTCCATGCATTTTATTCATGCATTTTACTTTCCTCCATCACACAGCCTCCATTACATTTTCTTTTGTTGTTGCTGCATGCTCTCCATGGTGCTACACTCACCTGAGTCAAATTATAGCTCCAGATTACTGGCAACATATTTTCTGCTGTGATGTTAATGCTACTTGAGTGTGGGCATGTTGAAGGGGTATAGGTGCATTTCTCTACTGTAAGAAAGAGATATTTGTCTCTTTAGAAACCAATTTATTCAGGAATCTGTCACAGTTTTCTTCTAATACAACTTGAAATGATAGCTTTGATTGCAGATGTTCTGAGTATAGCTAGCCATGATAGGTGTAGTTTTCTGACAGAAGTTGGATGGATCACGCTTCTCTTTCATGCTCTGGGACAGTGCTAGAAATGACTAGGACAAGGAACTGAAATGCAGAAAAATGCCTGCAGATCTGTGATGGAATCAGGCAGTTGGCACAGCCAGTACTGCTTGAAAGGTTGTCTAGCAGTGTGTGTGTGTTGTGTTTGTGTGTGTGAGAGCGCACTGTTGTCCGACCAACACCTCAGTCGTAGATGGACATAAATTAGGTTTCCCCCACAAGCCATTTGTGCTGCTAAGGCCTTTTGATATGTTAACTGATCTCATTAAAGGACACCCAGAGGGAAAGTAGGTGTGTAAATCTGCCCATTACGAATAGGGAACACCAACTGGGTTATATAGAGGAAGGCTGATTTTATTCCCCCTCTCTGCCTGGTCACAGCTGCCCTACGGGTGGTTCACTGAAATATTTCTGCCAAGGCAAACTCAGTCATCCTTGCTGTTACTTTCTGGAGTGAAGGGACTTTGTCCTATTTGAAAGGCAAGCCTAACGTTGTTTAATCTTTCATGTTTGCCAAGTTCAAGTGTTGTGCATGGAGATTCTGTAAGTGCCATTGATATGGTAACTACACTGAACAAAAATATAAACGCAACATGTAAAGTGTTGGTCTCATGTTTCATGAGCTAAAATAAAAGATACGCACAAAAAGCTTATTTCTGTTTACATCCGTGTTAGTGAGCATTTCTCCTTTTCCAAGATAATCCATCCACCTGGTGAGGCATATCAAGAAGCTGATTAAACAACATGATCATTACACAGGTACACTTTGTGTTGGGGGCAATAAAAGGCTACTCTAAAATGTGTAGTTTTGTCACACAACACAATGTCACAGATGTCTCAAGTTTTGAGGGAGCGTGTCATTGGCATGCTGACTGCAGGAATGTCCACCAGAGCTGTTGCCAGGGAATTGAATGTTCAAATCAAATCAAATGTATTTATATAGCCCTTCTTACATCAGCTGATATCTCAAAGTGCTGTACAGAAACACAGCCTAAAACTCCAAACAGCAAGCAATGCAGGTGTAGAAGCACGGTGGCAAGGAAAAACTCCCTAGAAAGGCCAAAAGCAAGGAAGAAACCTAGAGAGGAACCAGGCTATGAGGGGTGGCCAGTCCTCTTCTGGCTGTGCCGGGTGGAGATTATAACAGAACATGGCCAAGATGTTCAAATGTTCATAAATGACCAGCATGGTCAAATAATAATAGTAGTTGTAGTTGTCGAGGGTGCAACAAGTCAGCACCTCAGGAGTAAATGTCAGTTGGCTTTTCATAGCCGATCATTAAGAGTATCTCTACCGCTCCTGCTGTCTCTAGAGAGTTGAAAACAGCAAGTCTGGGACAGGTAGCACGTCCGGTGAACAGGTCAGGGTTCCATAGCCGCAGGCAGAACAGTTGAAACTGGAGCAGCAGCACGGCCAGGTAGTCCTGAGGCATGGTCCTAGGGCTCAGGTCCTCTGAGAGAGAGAGAAAGAGCAAATTAGAGAGCATACTTAAATTCCCACAGGACACCGGATAAGACAGGAGAAGTACTCCAGATATAAGAGACTGACCCTAGCCCCCCGGCACATAAACTACTGCAGCATAAATACTGGAGGTTGAGACAGGAGGGGTCAGGAGACACTGTGGCCCCATCCGATGATACCCCCGGACAGGGCCAAACAGGCAGGATATAACCCCACCCACTTTGCCAAAGCACAGCCCCCACACCACTAGAGGGATATCTTCAACCACCAACTTTACCATCCTGAGACTAAGGCCGAGTATAGCCGCACAAAGATCTCCGCCACGGCACACCCAAGGGGGGGGCGCCAACCCAGACATTAAGATCACGTCAGTGACTCAACCACTCAAGTGACGCACCCTCCTAGGGACAGCAGTGGAAGAGCACCAGTAAGCCAGTGACTCAGCCCTGTAATAGGGTTAGAGCAGAGAATCCCAGTGGAGAGAGGGGAACCGGCCAGGCAGAGACAGCAAGGGCGGTTCGTTGCTCCAGAGCCTTTCCGTTCACCTTCACACTCCTGGGCCAGACTACACTCAATCATCTTGTGACCGTAGCGTACGTGTAGGTATGTACGGCAGGACCAAATCGGAAAGATAGGTAGGAGCAAGCCCATGTAATGCTTTGTAGGTTAGCAGTAAAACCTTGAAATCAGCCCTTGCCTTAACAGGAACCCAGTGTAGGGAGGCTAGCACTGGAGTAATATGATCAAATATTTTGGTTCTAGTCAGGATTCTAGCAGCCGTATTTAGCACTAACTGAATTTTATTTAGTGCTTTATCCGGGTAGCCAGAAAGTAGAGCATTGCAGTAGTCTAACCTAGAAGTAACAAAAGCATGGATTAATTTTTCTGCATCATTTTTGGACAGGAAGTTTCTGATTTTTGCGATGTTACGTAGATGGAAAAAAGCTGTACTTGAAACAGTCTTGATATGTTCGTCAAAAGAGAGATCAGGGTCCAGAGTAACACAGAGGTCCTTCACAGTTTTATTTGAGACGACTGTACAACCATCAAGATTAATTGTCAGATTCAACAGAAGATCTCTTTGTTTCTTGGGACCTAGAACAAGCATCTCTGTTTTGTCCGAGTTTAAAAGTAGAAAGTTTGCAGCCATCCACTTCCTTATGTCTGAAACACAGGTTTCTAGCCAGGGCAATTTTGGGGCTTCACCATGTTTCATTGAAATGTACAGCTGTGTGTTATCTGCATAGCAGTGAAAGTTAACATTATGTTTTTGAATGACATCCCCAAGAGGTAAAATATATAGTGAAAACAATAGTGGTCCTAAAACGTAACCTTGAGGAACACCAAAATTTACAGTTGATTTGTCGGAGGACAAACCATTCACAGAGACAAACTGATATCTTTCCGACAGATAAGATCTAAACCAGGCCAGAACTTGTCTGTGTAGACCAATTTGGGTTTCCAATCTCTCCAGAAGAATGTGGTGATCGATGGTATCAAAAGCAGCACTAAGGTCTAGGAGCTTTTAGTGGCAGTATATCACATTTTATTTGTCACATATACTTGGTTAGCTTAGGTTATTGCGAGTGTAGCAAAATGCTTGCTCATTTCTCTACCATAAGCTGCCTTCAACGTTGTTTAGAGAATTTGACAGTACGTGCAACTGGTCTCACAACCGCAGACCACGTGTATGGGGTTGTGCAAGCGAGCGCTTTGCTGATGTCAACATTGTGAACAGAGTGCCCCATGGTGGCAGTGTGGTTATGGTATGGGCAGGCATAAGCTACAGACAACAAACACAACTGCATTTTATCGATGGCAATTTGAGAGATACTGTGACGAGATCCTGAGGTCCATTATCGTGCCATTCATCCACCGCCATCACCTCATCTTTCAGCATGAGAATGCACAGCCCCATGTCGCAAGGATCTGTACACAATTCCTGAAACCTGAAAATGGCCCAGTTCTTCCATGGCCTGCATAGTCACCAGACATATCATGCATTGAGCATGTTTGGGATGCTCTGGATTGACGTGTACGACAGCGTGTCCCAGTTCCCGCCAATATCCAGCCACTTCGTACAGCCATTGAAGAGGAATAGCACAACACCCCACAGGCCACAATCAACAGCCTGATCAACTCTATGCGAAGGAGATGTGTCGTGCTGCATGAGGTAAATGGTGGTCACACCATTTTACATGGTGGTCACACACTACATCCCTACCTTTTTTTAAGATATCTGTAACCAACAGAAGCATATCTGTATTCCCAGTCATGTGAAATCTATAGATTAGGGCCTAATGAATTTTATTTCAATTGACTGATTTCCGTTTATGAACTGTAAAATCTTTGAAATTGTTGCACATTGCWTTTATATTTTTGTTCAGTATACATAGCATGTATTTACTATGCCTGTGTAATGTGTAAAGATATATGTGATTTGAGTTTCGAGGAGCCCTCATGCCTATGAATAAATTGAATGTGAGGGTCACAGGGGGAAGGATGCTTAAATTCCCTGCAGAATCCAGCTATGGTGATTGTCAAACAAAGAGCTTCTGCTGCTGCTGGTGTCTTGCAAGGTTTCTCTCACAGACGAGGTTTGCAACTCAATAGATATCCCTTTGAAATAATGGTCTGATGAATAAATACAATTGTATTTCATGTGGTCTGTACATAATGAACCACTTTAAAACAAGATAGAGAAGCAGCCCTTTTTGCAGCTTGGGTACTGTTCTTTCATTGGCCTTCATTTGGTAGGAAATAGGAAAGAAAGGGAAGGATGTTTATAATATCCAGACAGGAAAATACTCTCCCAGGAGGTGTTTTGGGATGATAGATGCTTTCCCTTAAGAAACATTACTGTTGGCTCATTGTGCTTTTGGTGCCATGAGAGGTGGCAGAACTGACAGCCTATAGGGACCATACTAAGCCCATCCAGGCCCCTATGGCTCTTGTAACTGGTAACAGCTCATTCTGGAGGCAACGAGCTGTCAAGACAATAAAATAAGAAATGAGACATTGTCACAAATGATTACGTCAGGAGGTATAATGCTGGTAGAGAAATCTGAAACATTTCTGATAAAGAAGAGCATTTTCTAAATAAAGGAAAGATGATTAATGAGTGAAATGTCTGGCAACTATAGATTTTTCAGGCACTGAAATGTGATTTGTGAGAGATTGGTGTAGGGTTCTGAGGCACTCTCGCTTTGTGTAGATGACTTGATGTAATTTCCAACACTCTACACTAACCAAAATCAAATTTCACATTATGTATTGAATTTATGTTTTGCCTTCAAGAATATGAGTTTTGCTGACTAGTATTTCTATTTTGGCATTGTGTTGTGCTGTTTCAGTTTTTGCTGAAAGCGTGATTTTGTTATTTTGTATTGGCTTAATGTTACTGTTTTTTGTAATCTTTCTTTAAAATGAATGTGTAAGGCTTTCAAAATACAATACAGCGCTTCAGTATGAAGAGTAGCTAAACTTCTTTTCAAAAGGATTCTTTCAAAAAKCAGACGTCAGTTGTTCAATTTAGGTTCAGTAAAGGGACTGTTTGTTTCAGGGTGAATATAAAAACATTAACTAGAAATTAATGTGACAAACTGCCTGTCTCCCATCAGGTCAGACAGGAGGGACAATTGATTACATTTCCTATTTTCTTATCAGCCATTTTCTATAATGTTAGTTATTGATGGAATTGGCTATCTCTGTATATCAAGTGTGGCTAAAACTGTTTCTAAATCTGAAGTGTGTCCATGATATGAATACATTGTCTGAGGGACAAATGTATTTGCTGTTTTTCATTTTCCAGCTTTTTATTCGATTGCCTCCGGCAACACAGTTGAGAAATCGAATTACTCTGTTGAATGCTGTGAGTCCCCATGTACAATTAACAAGATTAATTTGAATTCTAATTGAGAATCAGAATGTGCTATTCAACTTGGGAAAATAGATGTTTTTAGCCATTTGTGCACTCGCACAATAAATTATCAAATTTAGTACACATTTTACAATTACTGAAAAGCTAGATCTTTGAGCTCTACTTCCTTTAACAGAATTATTCTTCATTCAGCTAAACAATCTGAGAGGAAATGTTTAACTGACTCAAATTAGATGGACAGTGTTCCAAGACACACCTATTCTGCTGAGCATAAACAGTTTAGTGGAATGTGCTATGCCAGCACATGATAGGGATACACTAGGGAGACAGGGAAGATCCACTAATTGCCGCTTGCATTTTTAGCTCTAAAGACCATGTGAATCTCAAAGAGATTTGTGCAATAAAGTATAATCCTATTGTCTAAACCTGTGCTATTTCAGTAATGTATGTTGAGAAAGTCTTTGTATCTCTGCATCAAAGAGGTTTATGCAAGTTGCAACACCATAGTACTTTTGTCCAGACCAGACCAGCCCTGTCTCGCCCTGAAAAGTTGTGAGAATCAATATCAAAAGTGTACTTGAAAAGTCTTCCAAGAAATTGCTACAATACTTCACAAAAACACATTGAAATGATAGAACGCCTCCTCAGTTGATGAGGGCCAAATATTAATAAGCTGGAAACCCAGTTTTCAGCTTCCAGAGGAAATGGGGCAGATCAACCATTCCCCTCTTGCCTCTCAAAATAGCTCACAGAAATCTAACATGGAAAGAGAGGCATTCAACACCTTGATTTGCCAGTGTGTGGCTAATATATACGGCAAGCAGCTGTTGTGATCCAGGTTAAACCCATACCTACTGTACAGTAGGTGATATTTTGCATGGCTTTAGGCTGCTTCATACAACCATGCTTTATGAAGAAAAACATCTAAATCAACGCAGCTGTGGAATACAGCCTCATCTGCAAGAGCTGATAAATATACAGTGCAGTGAGCTCCAACAGTAAAAAATTACTTTTTGTACGTAGTCCCCCCATTTTTGGGGATCAAAAGTATTGGGACTACATTTACATTTAAGTCATTTAGCAGACGCTCTTATCCAGAGCGACTTACAAATTGGAAAGTTCATACATATTCATCCTGGTCCCCCCGTGGGGAATGAACCCACAACCCTGGCGTTGCAAGCACCATGCTCTACCAACTGAGCCACACGGGACTAATTCACTTATGTGTATTAAAGTAGTCCAAAGTTTAGTATTTGGTCCCAAATTCCTAGCAGGCATTGATTACATCAAGCTGGTGACTCTACAAACTTGTTGGATGCATTCGCTGTTTGTTTTGGTTGTGTTTTTGATTATTTTGTGCCCAATAGAAATGAATGGTAAATGTAATTATTGTCATTTTGGAGTCACTTTTATTGTAAATAAGAATATCATATTTTTTTAAGCACTTCTACATTAACCTCCCCTGTTATTGTAATGGTGAGAGGTGAGCATCTCTTGGGGGTACGATATTTATGCGCCAAACACTCTCACTCATCATTATTCACGATTCATTCAGGACTATCCGTAATCATGGTAGCATCCATGTTAATGTAGAAGTGTTTTAAAACATATTACACTGCTCAAAAAAATAAAGGGAACACTTAAACAACACAATGTAACTCCAAGTCAATCACACTTCTGTGAAATCAAACTGTCCACTTAGGAAGCAACACTGATTGACAATAAAGTTCACATGCTGTTGTGCAAATGGAATAGACAACAGGTGGAAATTATAGGCAATTAGCAAGACACCCCCAATAAAGGAGTGGTTCTGCAGGTGGTGACCACAGACCACTTCTCAGTTCCTATGCTTCCTGGCTGATGTTTTGGTCACTTTTGAATACTGGCGGTGCTTTCACTCTAGTGGTAGCATGAGACGGAGTCTACAACCCACACAAGTGGCTCAGGTAGTGCAGCTCATCCAGGATGGCACGTCAATGCATGCTGGTGGGCAAGAAGGTTTGCTGTGTCTGTCCAGCGTAGTGTCCTAGGACATTGGTAGGCACTACCAGGAGACAGGCCAGTGTGACATCAGGAGACGTGGAGGAGGCGTGTAGGAGGGCAACAATACCGGAGCAGCAAGGAACGGCTACCTCTGCTTTGAGCAGGAGGAGCACGCCAGAGCCCTGCAAAATGACCTTCCAGCAGGTCACAAATGTGCATTGTCTGCTCAAACCGGTCAAGAAACAGACTCCATGAGGGTGGTATGAGGGCCCGACGTCCACAGGTGGGGGGTTGTGCTTGAAGCCCAACACCGTGGCCAGGACGTTTGGACATTTGCCAAGAGAACGACCAAAGATGGCAAATTCGCCACTGGCGCCCTGCTCTTCACTAGATGAAAGCAGGTTCACACTGAGCACGTGACAGACGTGACAGAGTTTGGAGACGCCCGTGGAGAAGCAGCGTTCTGCTGCCTGCAACATCCTCCAGCATGCACCGGTTTGGTGGTGTGGGTCAGTCATGGGTGTGGGTGGTGGCATTCTTTGGGGGGGCGGCACAGCCTCATGTGCTCGCCTGGGTAGCCTGACTGCCATTAGGGGTACCGAGATGAGATCCTCAGACCCCTTGTGAGACCATAATGCTGGTGCGGTTGGCCCTGGGGTTCCTCCTAATGGGAAGACAATGCTAGACCTCATGTGGATGGAGTGTGTCAGCAGTTCCCGCACGAGGAAGGCATTGATGCTATGGACATGGCCCGCCCGTTCCCAGACCTGAACCAATTGAGCAAATCTGGGACATCATGTCTCGCTCCATGCCCACCAAACGCCACTGTTTTTAAGGACATTACATCAAAGTTGGATCAGCCTGTAGTGTGGTTTTCCACTTTAATTTTGAGTGTGACTCCAAATCCAGACCTCCATGGGTTGATAAATTTGATTTCCATTGATAATTTTTGTGTGATTTTGTTGTCAGCACATTCAACTATGTAAAGGAAAAAGTATTTAATAAGAATATTTCATTCATTCAGATCTAGGATGTGTTATTTTAGTGTTCCCTTTATTTTTTTGAGCAGTGTATATTCTTATTTAAAATAAAATCAACTAAAAAATACATTATTTACCATTAATTTCTATTGGGCACAAAATACACTGAAACACAACCAAAATAAACAGCAAATGCCTCCTACAAGTCTGTAGAGTCACAAGCTTGATGTAATCATTGCGTGCAAGGAATATGGGACCAAATACTACACTTTGACTACTTTAATACATATATAAGTGATTTGTCCCAATACTTTTGGTCCCCTAAAATGGGGGAACTATTTACAATAAGTGATTTAATTTCTAAACGGTTCACCCGATATGAATGACAATACCCTCAAATTAAAGCTGACAGTCTGCACTTTAACCTCATAGTCATTGTATAATTTCAAATCCAAAGTGCTGGAGTACAGAGCCAAAACAACAAAAACGTATCACTGTCCCAATACTTTTGGAGGTCACTGTAGATATAGACAATGTAATGAACTCATTAAACATGTTGTAACTGAAACTAACTTAGGGGTAACACTCATAGAAATAGAATGAATCATTCTAATTTTATGGTAACACGTTTCCCGATCATGTACTGTAGAAGTAGAAGCCTTGGGAAAGTTCTGCTTGTGTCAAAGCGCTGACTCATAGAGGAAGGTAGTGGAACGTTAACCTTTTACTGCAGTGGGCTGAATCAGGGTCACACAGTGTTTCTTGGTAGTCTTAAACAAATCTACTTTGAACCAAAAGTATACACCTCACACACATGGTTACTGGCTTTAAAAAAAGAAGACACCTGTACCATGTCAGATATAGAGTTGAAATGTATTCCATTTGGAGTTTGCATCCCAATTGTACACTCTATATACATCACAGAAGACTGAAATATAACAAAACCATTTCACACAGAAACACCAGATTTTGGGACAATTTAAAAATATATATTTTTTATGAATTATGAAATCATGAAAAATATTAATATAATTCCACCCATGAGGCCACTAGAGAGCGATGTGGTCATTTGACTGCAGGAAAGGGCTACAACAGTGCTAAAATCCAGGTGCTCTTATCAAATAGGGAATGGTGTATTCGCTTAGGTAGAGAGTTTTAGCTTAAACAATTCCCTGCAAGCCTGCCGGGCTGCGGGTGCAATCATCTTGTGCTAAAGCCCCGTAATTTAGAGCATCTATCATCATTAACAGCACTGGAATGGTCAGCCAACGCTTTTACATGTAACTTTTAGAAATCATCATGAAAGAAAAGTATTGTCCATTCACAACCTCTGTCATCAATCATTTTTCACTCAAGACAACATCATCCAAAGCTAGCACACAGCATCTGATGGTCTTTACACATTATAGGCAAAGATAATGTGATGTAAGATTTGAGGTTTACTTTGGATATTTGGATTATCCCATCAACACTGGTTTGCTAATACTTCGTAGCCCTTAAAATTCTTCCAAAGACCGGTGTCTTCTTCATGTTTCTGTACACTACTCAACATTATTACAGAAATTAGTGCATTCAGAAAGTATTCAGACCCATTGACTTCTTTTACATGTTGTTATGTTACAGCCTTATTCTAAAATGGATGAAATAATTTCCCCCCTCATCAATCTACATACAATACCCCATAATGACAAAGCAAAAACCGTTTTTATTTTAAATGTTTGCAAATGTATTAAAAATAAAAATCAGAAATATCACATTTACTGTACATAAGTATTCAGACTCTTTACTCAACACAGGAGTGTTGAACCACCAAGACTAAAACAAAGTACCTTTGGCAGCATTACAGCCTTGAGTCTTCTTGGGAATGACGCTACAAGCTTGGCACACCTGTATTTGGGGAGTTTCTCCCATTCTTCTCTGCAGATCCTCTCAAGCTCTGTCAGGTTGGATGGGGAGCGTCTCTGCACAGCGTCTCACGTCTCTCCAGAGATGTTCGACCGGTTTCGTCCGGGCTCTGGCTGGGCCACTCAAGGACATTCAGAGATTGTCCCAAAGCCACTCCTGTGTTGTCTTGGCTGTGCGCTTAGGGTCGTTGTCCTGTTGGAAGGTGAACCTTAACCCCAGTCTGAGGTCCTCAGCGCTCCGTAGCAGGTTTTCAACAAGGATCTCTCTGTACTTTTCTCTGTTCATCTTTCCCTCAATCCTGACTAGTCTCCCAGTCCCTGCCGCTGAAAAACATCCCCACAGCATGATGCTGATGATGCCAGGTTTCCTCCAGACTTGACGCTTGGCATTCAGGCCAAGTAATTAAATCTTGGTTTCATCAGACCAGAGAATCTTGTTTCTCATGGTCTAAAAGTCTTTAGGTGCCTTTAAGCAAACTCCAAGCGAGCTGTCATGTGCCTTTTACTGAGGAGTGGCTTCCGTCTGGCCACTCTACCATAAAGGCCTGATTGGTGGAGTGCTGCAGAGATGGTTGTACTTCTGGCACGTTTTCCCATCTCCACAGAGGAACTCTGGAGCTCTGTCAGAGTGACCATTGGATTTTTGGTCACATCCCTGACCAAGGCCCTTCTCCCTTGATTGCTCAGTTTGGCCGGGCGGCCAGCTCTAGGAAGAGTCTTGGTGGTTCCAAACTTCTTTCTTTTAAGAATGATGGAGGCCACTGTGTTCTTGGGGACTTTCAAAACTGCAGACGTATTTGGGTACCCTTCCCCAGATCTGTGCCTCGACACAATCCTGTCTCGGAGCTCTATGGACAATTCCTTCGACCTCATGGCTTAGTTTTTGCTCAGACATCCACTTTCAACTATGAGACCATATCATGTCCAATCAATTGAATTTACCACAGGTGGACTACAATCAAGTTGTAGAAACATCTCAAGGATGATCAATGGAAACAGGATGCACCTGAGCTTAATTTTGAGTCTCATAGCAAAGGGTCTGAATACTTATGTAAATAAGGACATTTTAGAATAAGGCGTAACAAAATGTGGAAAAAGTAAAGTGGTCTGAATACTTTCTGAATGCACTGTACATATATACACATACAGATGAAGTCGGAAGTGTACATACACTTGGGTTGGAGTCATTAAAACTCCTTTTTCAACCCCTCCACAAATTTCTTGTTAACAAACTATAGTTTCGGCAAGTCGGTTAGGACATCTACTTTGTGCATGACACAAGTAATTTTTCCAACAATTGTTTACAGACAGATTATTTCACTTATAATTCACTGTATCACAATTCCAGTGGTCAGAAGTTTACATACACTAAGCTGACTATGCCTTTAAACAGCCTTTAAACAATTCCAGAAAATGATGCCATGGCTTTAGAAGCTTCTGATAGGCTAATTGACATAATTTGAGTCAATTGGAGGTGTACCTGTGGATATATTTCAATGCCTACCTTTAAACTCGGTGCCTCTTTGCTTGACATCATGAGAAAATCAAAAGAAATCAGCCAAGACCTCCGAAAAAAAAATGTAGACCTCTACAAGTCTGGTTCATTCTTGGGAGCAATTTCCAAATGCCTGAAGGTACCACGCTCATCTGTACAAACAATAGTACACAAGTATAAACACCATGGGACCACGCAGCCGTCATACCGCTCAGGAAGGAGACGGGTTCTGTCTCCTAGAGATGAATGTACTAAGGTGCGAAAAGTGCAATTCAATCCCAGAACAACAGCAAAGGACCTTGTGAAGATACTGGAGGAAACAGGTACAAAAGTATCTATATCCATTGAAGCAACATCTCAAGACTGGAAGTTAAAGTTAAAGTTTGGTCGCAAATGGGTCTTCCAAATGGACAATGACCCCAAACATACTTCTGAAAGTTGTGGCAAAATTTAAGGACAACAAAGTCAAGGTATTGGAGTGGCCATCACAAAGCCCTGACCTCAATCCCATAGAAAATGTGTGGGCAGAACTCAAAAAGCGTGTGCAAGCAAGGAGGCCTACAAACCTAACCAGCTCTGTCAGGAGGAATGGGCCAAAATTCACCCAACTTATTGTGGGAAGCTTGTGGAAGGCTACCCGAAACGATTGACCCAAGTTAAACAATTTAAAGGCAATGCTACCAAATACTAATTGACTGTATGTAAACGTCTGACCAACTGGGAATGTGTTGAAAGACATAAAAGCTGAAATAAATCATTCTCTCTACTATTATTCAGACATTTCACATTTTTTAAATAAAGTGGTGATCCTAACTGACCTAAGACAGGGCATTTTTACTAGGATTAAATGTCAGGAATTGTGAAAAACTGAGTTTAAATGTAGTTGGCTAAGGTGTATGTAAACTTCCGACTTCAACTGTACATACAAACACACATACATATAAAATACATATACATATATATATATACACATCTTTTAAAAATATATTTTCCTTTATTATTTTCCACTAACTCTACCACCCCTCCCCTAAATGGAGTCAACTAATGAACAACAACACTTAAGTTTCCACTTCCAGCTAATACATACTATATACATTTTACAGACACAATCTATTTTACAATAGCTATCTTTTGTTTGTTTTTACTCCTATCTTTCTGCTACCCTCAACCCCTCCCATCTATTTCTGAAGACAATCCAGTTTGATTTCTATTTGCCATATATTATTAACTGTGCTGTTTCACAAAAGTTCTGAACCTATAGTATAAACATTTTACGGACACAGTATATTTTATACTAGTTATCTTGTTATTAATGCCACCCTTCAGCTCCACTCAACCCCTCCCACCTATCTCTCAACACCATCCATTTTGGATTTCTATTTGCCATATATTTTTCAACTGTGATGTGATGTTTCACAAAAGTTCTGAACCTTTCTATTCTCATAGTTTCTACAGATTGTAAATTAAAGATACATTTTTTTTGCTAGGACTATTATTGTATTATTGATCGATTGACTATGATTTTTCAAATCACCCAGTAGTGCTATCTGCAGAGGTAAATGTTGCAATTCTTCAGCCCTTCCTGGACTTGTGACCAAAAAAAACTACGGCATTGCATCGCAGTGCTAGCTGTGCCACCAGAGACTCTGGGTTCGAGCCCAGGCTCTGTCGCAGCCGGCCGCGACCGGGAGGTCCATGGGGCGACGCACAATTGGCCTAGCGTCGTCCGGGTTAGGGAGGGTTTGGCCGGTAGGGATATCCTTGTCTCATCGCGCACTAGCGACTCCTGTGGCGGGCCGGGCGCAGTGCACACTGACCAGGTCGCTAGGTGTACGGTGTTTCCTCCGACACATTAGTGCGGCTGGCTTCCGGGTTGGATGCGTGCTGTGTTAAGAAGCAGTGCAGCTTGGTTGGGTTGTGTTTCGGAGGACGCGTGGCTCTCGACCTTCGTTTCTCCCGAGCCCGTACGGGAGTTGTAGCGATGAGACAAGACAGTAACTACTAACAATTGGATACCACGAAATTGGGGAGAAAAAGTAATAATAATAATAATAATAATCTGCAGAGCTGGGATGGTTGTATCCCCCATATATATAACATTCTATTGGTTGCAAGAACTTTGAATAATCATTTAAATTGAACAATTCTAAGTTTTGCATCCGGCGTTGTTTTGCGTATTAGTTCATAAACCATGTGCCATGGAATCGGAACATTGACAATCTCTTCCCAAATATTTTGCAATCTATATGGCACAGCTATTAATTTGTTGGTCCTTAAATTAAACTGGTATGCTTTTTTATTTATCACACTTTTCTTTAACCAATTTTTGTCTTTAATGCACGGCCGACAGTCAAGTTCCTTACTTTTTCCCTCTTCCATTTGAGTTTAACCACAATAGTTGTTGTATTATTTGGGCTGTTTTTCTGGTGGATTAAACTGAAATTGCAAGCAACTTTCTATGGCGTATTTTAAAAATAGCGATATTTTGGAGATGAGTTCATTTTCAAATAACTGAAAGTGAGAGGATGTAATCTGAATAAAGGGAAAAAAGGCCGTTTGTCAACATGGGGTGAGACATTCTTACTTATCTGCTAGAGAACCAGTTTGGATTTAAGTATAACTTTTGTATGACTGATGCCTTTTAGTGAGAAGTCTAATTCTCTAATATTCAATCATTTCTAAGCTCCGAATTCATATTAATTGTTTTGCTGTTCCAAATAAAATTGAATATTTTTTGGGTCATATAATTGAAAAAACAGGTTGCTAGCTGTAGGCAAGACCATAAACAAATAAGTAAACTGGGATATGACTAAAGAGTTGGACTGTAACGTTGTTCTTAGTCTTTGAAATTGTGTAACAGTATGCGATTACAGTTTAATTACCTTGTACTTACATTGTACTACCAATGTTATTCCTGTGGCATAATGTCTATGTAGTGTTAGGTTGGACTAAACTATGTTTTCTATACTTTCTTTCACTGAATCATGATCAAACACTTTCCATGTTGTGTATGTTGTCATGTAAGTGAAAATGTATTTAATGTCTATGATAATCATACACAACTAATGTAACAGCTGGTTGTGACTATTGTAATCCTGACTTCAAATAATCTGCAAAATAAGTGTTGATGTGGAATATCAAGTTCTATTTTTCCCATTGGGACAATAGCATGTTATTGTCGCTGTTTTGTTATTTTTTGTTCTGAAGGAATACATACATATATTAATATTCAAATTGAATAATAGTTTTTATTTCAAATGTATGCACATCAAGCTATATCTTCTATATCTTGATATTTGAATTCTCTCACATATGCAAGTATCAACCTATGAAATGACCCAATCACCATGAATCAGATTTTTCCAAATTTCCAAATTCTCCCATGGTTCACTTGCAGGGAATTCAGCCATTGGAAAGTAAACAGCTTGGCTACAGAGAAGAGGGACGTTTTTAAGGCCCCATTGCCACTGGCGCCGGAGTTTCTACGCAACCTGAGGCTGCTGGGTCGAAGGCCAAGTCTGCAGCAGATCCACGAGAACTTGATAAAGAAATATGGGACACACTTTTTGGTGTCTGCTACGCTAGGAGGTAAGCAGCTTCACATACACCGACTCAGTGGCACTTAGCTCTAGGCTATGTGGCTAAGGGATGTGTTTGCGCTTCGCAGTTTGTTCTCAAAATAGCTTCAGTGTAATGTCATCTCTTTAGATATTGATTATGTTGACTGCCTCAAAACAAGCCAAAGGTTACTCATATTTGGAACACTGTGCTCATGGTATTACTGGTGACAATGTCATATCGGTAATTTATGTCAACAGAAACTTTGTTTTTACTAACGTTATTCAACATAAGTTAACATTAAAGCAAGAATCCTTAGTTGCTACATCACTTTTTGGACTCATAAAGAGGTATATCCATTGTTAATGAAGAATATAACTTATAAATGCCCAATGAGCTTAGTTCAACTGTTATTCATAACCCAAAATACAAGCTTGTTTTACTCCAATGTTTGTAAACTACCTAAATGTAAACAAACACTGTATAGCCTCAAAACATGGTTAAAACTATACCTTTCATATTATGGATGTTCCTGCAACCATAGCTCTGTCTATGAATTTGAGTGGTTTTCCAGCACCATCCCTTAGCTTTTTAGCGAAACAGTGGCAGTTAGAACGCTTTGTTATTATTTAAATTAAGGATTCTAGCTTCAATACATATTGTCAGTCATTCTCTGTTAGTATGGACAAAATCTGCTTGGTGTTGATTTGACAATCCATGATTGAGGTACTGCTGAATACATAAGGACATTTCAATAGTTATAGTTTGAGATTGCATCTAAATAATTGATTGAACAGTCATGGTCCTGGTCTCAAAACATTTGCTGTGACATCAACCAGAATATTATGTCTGATGAGATGTTGGCACTAATTATGATGTCACTTAATGGTGGATTGATGAAGTGAAGCTACAGAGTCTAAATGACAAGAGAGATGAATGCAGTGGCAAAGCCATAGTGAGCTTTTGTAATCAATGGCTCAAATCAAAAGGGATGGGCCATACACTGCATGCAAATGAGATGATTGCAAATAGCAATGCACACATTCTTCTGCTGGGTACTGATGGTATCTCATAGCCTCAAGGTAGAAGAGAGCTACGCACACTGTCTGGTCTAGCAGAACCATGTGAATACTATGGTGTTACTTTGAAAAGTCTGGGGTTTCATACAAGACAGAGATAGACCTTTATAATCTGTCTGCAGTCTATGAACTTTTGTCTGAATACCTCTGTTAATTCCTCTCGTGAAGGATAATGTCACCCATTACTCTCAACAAGTATTACAAATGTATTGTCATTATGAGTGAGCAAGTTGTTCTAGTTGTTCCTTAGTATTAAGGACTGTGTGTATATTTGACTGAAGTTCCCTCTGGGGAAAAAAAGTCATTATATTCTTCTTTTCTTTTCTCTTCTCTTCTATTATTTCTTTCTACAGGAGAAGAATCGTTGACAATCTTCCTGGATAAGCAGAAGCTCAGTAAGAAATCGGAGGGACAGGGAAACAGCTCGGTGGTCTCCCTGGAAGTACTGCATCAGTTGGCTGCCTCTTATTTCACAGACCGCGAGAGCACCTTAAGAAGACTTCACCACCTACAGATAGCCACCTCCGCCATAAAGGTAAATCTACTGCTACTCTCAAGGACACTCAGTCATTGAAGCATCCAGTTTCTTTTTCAGAATATATTCGATTAGTTTGCTAGAGTATATCCAATTTGTCAGTGGGTTGTACATGGAAGTTGTATTTGGCCGGTTAGTTTTCATTTAAATGTGAAACAGAATGGTGGTAGGCTACTGAGACCTTTGGCATTGAGAAATCGTTCCGTGTGTCTGTAATACAATGCTCAACTCCAGTAAAAAAAGGTTGCATGGGTAATGTTTTGTTGCTTAGCAGCTAATTACTCAGCATACATTTGAGTTCTACACACACACACACACACACACACACACACACACACACACACACACACACACTTTAAAAGGCAGTATTCTCATCTGCATGCATCGAGTACTGATGTATCATGATGACAGGAGGCGAGTGGGTGGACAGGGTTGGCTTTCAACGTTTATTCAAATAACGTCTGTAAGATTTTCATCTCGGATAAAATAACTTTTTCTGAACATTTCAGACTTGATCGTGATTTTAGATACGTGCTTCCCAACATGTTGTGCTGTGGCTCTTAAAAAGCTTTTCAGATGTTATTTTACACCAAGGAGAAAGTGCCATACAGTCTGTACTGTAATGCATTGCAACTGGGGATTTTCCAATTTGCCAATTAGATTCAAATGGGGTATTTTGTGCTTTTAATGATCAGACTTTCCCTTATTTAGACAACATCCTGGTAAGCTAGTCATTCATATTGTACCTTAAATTGACAAATGGGTTACAGTATATGTTAGAGTATTTTAGAGTAAATACTTTCTGGGTATTTACCAGCACAGCTACATACCATTTGATCTCTGTTGTTCTCTGGTTTCCTCTAGAGGACAAATGTCCCATTTGACCTATGGTACACTTCACTGTCATCATGACCACATACAGTACAATGTCATTATTTGTTATGACAGTCCATTGTCCTCAGGATATTGCAAGTATGTTTGAGCTTAGACTACACCGAGAGCAAAATATAACGATAATGATAGCAATATGACATGATCCTAGTAACAGTCCTATAATGTATGCTCTAGCTTGATCTACTTTAAACTGCATTTAACTCAATCTACTTCAATAGCTCTGTTTGGAATGTAAGATTATTTGTCAAAGTCTATAGAGCTACCATTACCATTTTACAGAGTACTGGTACCATCATGTTTGTCAGAAAGTTTCACAATAGGCTGTACTAGTTATATGTATCCAAGCTAACTGGTAGACAGCAGAACCGTCTAAATAACATTATGAAGCACCAGGAATCAGTGTTTAAAACTATATGAAAGGATAGACAGTTTAACACTCACATTAAGAAGACTTCAGCCCTGCAGTGCTTCAAGACGAGAAGCTGCTGGTTACATTTTTGCAAAATTATCATCTCTAGTATGTGAGCCACCTGCTCCTCAATGCTCTGTCAACTCAGCTAATCATCCAGGAGAGAGTGGGATGTGCTTGACCTGTCTGTGTACGTGCCTTTAGGCTTTGTGGTTGCAATGAAACCTTTGGAGGAGGAATTAAATATATTGTCTTATGGTAATGCAGGGTGACCATGAAGTACTTCAATTTAGTCTGAATAAATTGCAGTCTTATAGTTGAAACAGATTCAACGGACACAACTGTAGTTGAAACATTCACAGACACCTTCACAGACACAACAGTAAGACGAATGCAGTATGGTCCACAATGCATAGAATGTATTGTTGCACTGACTTGGTATTGTTTGACAGGGGTCGATTGAAAAACAATATTTTACAATGAATAATTTGTAAAATGCCATATTAATTGAGTCTATTGTAGCTTACTGGCAGCATTTCTTTGACAATAAATACAATCTTACTCCTACATAACTGCAAGGGAGATTTAGAAGGAGATTTGCAAGGGAGGTTTATATTGATGGGTGAGATTTTATGAGGACAAAGTGACCACATCATTTGTAAAACATAATTTACTCAGCCAGAGGCATATCATTAGTATTATTGCTAGGTCTCCCATCATTAGCCTATACTCACAAACCAACATCTTTCACTATTGTGTTCTTGTACATTCTTCTCATCCAATAACTAACTGCACTCTTAGAAAAAAATATGCTATCTAGAACCTAAAAGGGTTCATCGGCTGTCCCCATAGGAGAACCCTTTAAATAATTACTTTTGAGTTCCATGTAGAACCCTTTCCACAGAGGGTTCTATATGAAACCCAAAAGGGTTCTACCTGAAACCAAAAGGGTTCTCCTATGGGTACAGCTGAAGAACCCTTTCGGAACCTTTTTTTTGTAAAGTCTTATATGTACAGGATCTTGCTTTTTCACTGTTGCCTTTTTAATTTTTGAGCTCCGTACTACTGTATATTATTCATATATCATTCATATTTCAATGACAGGAGTTGCAGGGGCATCATTTCTTTTTTTCAGATTTCTCCTGGCTTTTGGCAAGATAGCATTTTTTGACAGATGTGACATCTGAAAAATAGTACAGATGATGGTTCTCTGACTATCGTTTCAGATGATTMCAGAAGTATTTTGGTATGGTTAGAAACCGCCCGTACTGTTTACTTTACTGCCAGAAACGGGAACAAACAGGTGCATGATTCACCAGTAATAATGCATTAAAATATCTCCTTGTTTCCTAGGTAACAGAAACTAGGACTGGGCCACTTGGATGCAGTAACTATGACAGCCTTGATTCTGTTAGCTCTGTCTTGGTACACAGTCCTGAAAATAAAATACATCTAAAAGGTAAGCTATTTTACTCCTTTCTCAAAATGGTTGGACTGTGTTCTACTATATTTGTGTATAATCATAGAAATAGAATGAATAAAACTGTCTTGGAAGCTCTAACCCTGGCAATTTGATTGGTAAGAGCTGTTCTTTGGCCCGAGGCAAAGCCAAGGGCTGGGAAACAGCTCTTAGGAGGGAGTTATCACATGATAATCCATGGGTTCGAGGGCATTATTGCTTTTATAAAACGGTTGCCAACATACACTGCTCAAAAAAATAAAGGGAACACTTAAACAACACAATGTAACTCCAAGTCAATCACACTTCTATGAAATTAAACTGTCCACTTAGGAAGCAACACTGATTGACAATAAATTCAATGCTGTTGTGCAAATGGAATAGACAAAAGGTGGAATTATAGGCAATTAGCAAGACACCCCCAAAAAAGGAGTGATTCTGCAGGTGGTGACCACAGACCACTTCTCAGTTCCTATGCTTCCTGGCTGATGTTTTGGTCACTTTTTGAATGCTGGCGGTGCCTCTCACTCTAGTGGTAGCATGAGACGGAGTCTACAACCCACACAAGTGGCTCAGGTAGTGCAGTTCATCCAGGATGGCACATCAATGCGAGCTGTGGCAAAAAGGTTTGCTGTGTCTGTCAGCGTAGTGTCCAGAGCATGGAGACGCTACCAGGAGACAGGCCAGTACATCAGGAGACGTGGAGGAGGCCGTAGGAAGGCAACAACCCAGCAGCAGGACCGTTAGTTCCGCCTTTGTGCAGGAGGTGCACGTCAGAGCCCTGCAAAATGACCTCCAGCAGGCCACAAATGTGCATGTGTTCAGCATATGGTCTCACAAGGGGTCTGAGGATCTCATCTCGGTACCTAATGGTAGTCAGGCTACCTCTGGCGAGCACATGGAGGGCTGTGCGGCCCCACAAAGAAATGCCACCCCACACCATGACTGACCACACGCCAAACCGGTCATGCTGGAGGATGTTGCAGAGCAGAACATTCTCCACGGCGTCTCCAGACTCTGTCACGTCTGTCACATGTGCTCATGTGCTCAGTGTGAACCTGCTTTCATCTGTGAAGAGCACAGGGCGCCAGTGGCGAATTTGCCAATCTTGGTGTTCTCTGGCAAATGCCAAACGTCCTGCACGGTGCTGGCTGTAAGCACAACCGCCACCTGTGGACGTCGGGCCCTCATACCACCCTCATGGAGTCTTTTCTGACCGTTGAGCAGACACATGCACATTTGTGGCCTGCTGGAGGTCATTTTGCAGGGCTCTGGCAGTGCACCTCCTTGCACAAAGGCGGAGGTAGCGGTCCTGCTGCTGGGTTGTTGCCCTTCTACGGCCTCCTCCACGTCTCCTGATGTACTGGCCTGTCTCCTGGTAGCGCCTCCATGCTCTGGACACTACGCTGACAGACACAGCAAACCTTTTTCCACAGCTCGCATTGATGTGCCATCCTGGATGAACTGCACTACCTGAGGCCACTTGTGTGGGTTGTAGACTCCGTCTCATGCTACCACTAGAGTGAGAGCACCGCCAGCATTCAAAAGTGACCAAAACATCAGCCAGGAAAGCATAGGAACTGAGAAGTGGTCTGTGGTCACCACCTGCAGAATCACTCCTTTTTTGGGGGTGTCTTGCTAATTGCCTATAATTTCCACCTTTTTTCTATTCCATTTGCACAACAGCATGTGAAATTTATTGTCAATCAGTGTTGCTTCCTAAGTGGACAGTTTGATTTCACAGAAGTGTGATTGACTTGGAGTTACATTGTGTTGTTTAAGTGTTCCCTTTATTTTTTTGAGCAGTGTATATATATAACAAAAAAGATTAACGACATTTTACAAAAATGAGTAAATTTGTTTTTTATACATCCTTCCACTAGACAATATAGTCCGGGTAAAAGTCAGTTGTTAGTTCTGAGGTTCTGAAGTTGCTAACCAATGAGGCTGGTCGTTACTTCTATTCTTATGTTTTTGACCCAGTTGTTCATTCTATTAATTCCACAATAATAGAATGAAATACATGCCAACAAATCATTGGCATGTAGCTAGCTAACAGAGGTTCAATGATTACAAGATAGTCAAGAACTTTAATAAATTATTTATAAATAGGCAACAACCAGCTAGCTGATTGTCGAGTCAATAAGATAGTTATGGAGGATAGCTAGGCTAACATTACTTCTCTTTTGCTAGGTAGTTAGCCAACTACAGCTAACACACAATCACATCAAGCAGCTGAAATAACAGCAAAGTATGTGCATTTTCATTTGTTTTACCTTTGTTTCTATTGCCAATTCTTTGGATATATCCATTATAATGATCCTGATAAATGAATTCACCTGGATCAGAGAAGCTGTCAGTCACGTTCATATGCAGAGCACGGAGGAGATCGCAAAAAAAAAATGCAACATGTTGCGCAGGTCGGATAGGCACGCAGCGAGGCTTATATTAACCCTGCTGTACCAAACCAAATGCTAGGCTAGTAGAATGGGGAAATAATTCTCTAGACACTTTTTTCCATTAAGTTTATAAATTGACTGGCTGGGCTATGGGACAGTGGATGTGCATTGATAAATCTAATGGAACTGATACAGGCATTACCCGTGGAATGCGGGGATTGTGGTGCTCTAACTCCCTGCTATCAGCGTCTAGGATCCAAACAACCAGTTTTATAAAATGCAGTAATTTCCATGGTATTTTGGAATGTTCTATCAACTGATGCTGGATTGCCATGGTAATGTAGAATGTTCATTCAAATGATGCTAAATGATGTGGCTCATGCAATGGAATGTATTTTTTGTAATGTCCGTTGAGTTGACTCAACAAATCACAGCACAGATTTAATGGTACATGTTCTGCTTTTACTTAGGGTGTGTTCGTAAATTCAATCTGGAGTGCCAGAGTGTTATTCAGAGCGTGTTTCTCTCTCGTAGCGTTCAGAGCGCACACTGGACGCTCTGGCCGAGGAGTAGGGTTGCGTTCTGACCTCTCAACGGGAGTCAAGCACCCAAGCTAACTGGCTAACGTTGGATAGCTTGCTAGTTACTTCCAGACACAAAAGAGAGAACACCTCACTTTGACCATTTTACTCGCCCTTAATGGTGCACAACTCCAGGATTTGTGGAGTCGACTCCGATTCCTGTGGTTAGAGTCGTAGGAGTCGACTCTTGCTCGACTCCCAAAACACGCTGAAATGGATGCGCACACACGTAGACACCACCTCATTATTGCAGAGTCCTACTAGAAAGACTACATTTGCGTTCTAGGGGACAGGCATGAGCATGGTGCTGCCCATTTGCTCACCAATTTAGCCTATAAAAGGCCTTTTTGTTTGAATTTAGAAGGTAATGTGTAGGTACTACAATATTTCAGTGATATTTCTGCTGTGTGCAGCCTTGACTGATCCCATGGGATGATGCGGCGCACTCAACGCTGATAAGCCTATTCTTTGCCATGTTGTAGCCCTATTCGGACGGGAATTACTAGAGATGTTGGTTTTGTAATTATTATCCAAGCATGTGCATTATTCCAGGGGATGATTCACACAGGATTCGTTTTTCAAAACTGCCCCCTGTAATTCCAATTTTTTTTCAAATTTAATTGACTCTTACGAGGTTTTAATTTGAGGTTTTAATTGGAGGTTTTCATTGTAGGTGTGAAGATATCTCAACGTCATGTATAGACGATAATAGGCTAGCTACACTGTAACTCATGCTTGGCTGCCAAATGTATAGGTCTACCTATAATTTAAACATTCATGAAGTGTGATTATAATCATTATTTTAATGATCCATGGTAGACGTCCTTCCTAATAATAACGCCCCAACATCCTGCTGATTTGAGCTGCTGAACCGTATTTGCACCTGACTATGTTTATGGATGAGAAAGTGAACAGGGTCTCCAACCCTGTTCGTGGATAGCTACCACCCTGTAGGTTTTCATTCCAACCCTAATCTACCGCGTCTGAATCAGCAGCCTCCATTGGCTGGTTAATGAACTGAATCAGGTTAGTTACAACTGGGGTTGGAGCAAAAACCTATGAGAAAGTATCTCTCCAAGAACAGGGTTGGAATGCCCTGACCTAGGACACCAACAGTCAGCCAGGTTTTCATCAAATAACCTATAGGCACAATACTTTTATTGCACATTTAGGCCTAATTAAACTGATGCATTCGGCGATGTTCAACTTCAATTCACTGGCACTATGAAGAATAGCTTAACCATACTAATTGATAGCTTAATATATACTTTAATATACTTTTAGGGAATTTACGAGGCATTGCTAGACAAGATATTACTAGATACAGATTACCAAGCATAGCGGTTTCACTCGCTGGCTCGCCTGCTCCTCTTTCTCTTTGCTATGAAAGACGCTAGTATGTGTTTGGTCTTCGGTCTGTTGCATGTAGAAAAAGCTCAGCCTACTCATTGGTAGCCCCTACTTTAGGCTAGTGAACTTCCGTTAGACATCGCAAGCCAAGAAATTGAAAAATACAGCATTAAGATAGCCTATAGCCTACATCTTTTGATTACAGATGCACGGTTCGTACAGTCTGCCTAACTGTCTGCCTGCCTGCATAACTTCCTGGCTATGCACATCCCATCCCATCTCTCTCTCCCTCGCTAGCTCACACTTTCTTTACTGTGAGAGATACGATAGTTTGTGTTCTCGAAGTAGACTACTGCAAATAGTTTCCTCTGTTGCAAAAATACTGAATCTTAGGAGTCGATTCCTTGCGGAATCGAAGCTTGACACCCAGAAATAATGAGTCGACACCGGGAGTCGACGGGCAAGGAGTCGATTAATCGATTATGTTTGAGTCGACTCCCCTCCACTACTTTTACTCTAGGTTGAAGATGGGAAGGTTAAGACAACTTAATAATTCCATGAGGAAGTGTTCGAAAAAAATGGGACCAGCACCGTTGCTGATTATACAGGATTAGCATTGAAAACATGGCCAACGGTCCGGAAATCCAGTAATGAAGTGGCTGTAGATTATGTTCAAAACACCTCAAATAAATGAATAGAATGACAGTAAAGCAGTTATGCTACAGCATGTGTTCGCTGAGTAGTAATCTGAAATTCACTTTGACGGTGAACTTTTTGTGCTGCAACCATTCACTCCCAGTCATTACGAATACGGAAGCTGGTCTCAAAGACTAATGTGATATTAGAATCCTCTTATCTTAACCTGTATATTTTTATCCTAGCTTTTACTTCCTGGCATGAGTGCACTCAAAATGGCTGCCAGTCCACCCATTATGCCATCATTGACTTGAATGAAGACGCCCTTTCTGTTCATTATATTTTTATGTGTATAATATACTCAGTATGTTCCTTGCACTTCATCTCATTTTATGGTACAGTGTGTTTATGCTGTAAGACAAATGACTTGGAATCCACAAAAATACTTTTTTTTTGCCAAGAAGAGAAAATTATTTAAGTTTCAAATGATCATAACTCTTCAACGGGATGTAAGTGATTATTTAGGTGGATAACCTTTATTGCAAACAGTACACTCTCCAGGCAAAGGCTTTGTATTCACCCTTGTGTTATTCACTGTTCTTTCCAGCTCTGATCTATACAACCAATGCCCTATGATTTAGATAGGTGTAGATCAGTGCTTCAAAGCTAGCAGTGGACTCTCATTATTCACTCCTCAAGACTATTCAAGAAATTCATTCAGACTCCTGCATGATCAAATCTCAGATCATAAATCATATCTGTGAAGCAAGGTTTTTACATCCTTGTGTTTGGGATTTTTTGGTTATGGATTCATCCATCTACTTTGGACTAGTGCTTTAACGCGGTCCCGGGTATTCCATACACGGTGCACTACTTTTGACCAGAGGGCCAAAGGTAGTGCACTATAATAGGGAATAGGGTGCCATTTGGGATTCAGCCTTTGAGTGCTGCTTCCATAACCTGAAGAAGCCCTCAGGAGCCCTGGCTCCCAGCAAGTCCAACCAGCAGGTCCATCATGGCTGCACCGGTCCAGAAGGAGAGGCTAGACAATAGATGATTGGGCAAAGATCAGACATAATGAGGCCCAGATGGCCAGGACACAGTCCAAGGATGAAGGAACAGCATCTCACTAGCCAAGCTGGCATTCCCATGGACACCACAGGGATAGCTAGCAACAACGAATGGTTTAAAGAACATGTTTTTTTTGTTTTTTTTATTTAACCTTTATTTAACTAGGCAAGTCAGTTAAGAACAAATTCTTATTTACAATGACGGCCTACGAAAAGGCAAAAGACCTCCTGCGGGGACGGGGGCTGAGATAAAAAATAAAAATAACATAAAAGTATAGGACAAAACACACATCACGACAAGAGAGACAACACAACACTACATAAAGACAGACCTAAGACAACAACATAGCAAGGCAGCAAGACATGACAACACAACATGGTAGCTACACAACATGACAACAACATGGTAGCAGCACAAAACATGGCACAAACATTATTGGGCACAGACAACAGCACAAAGGCAAGAAGGTAGAGACAACAATACATCACGCAAAGCAGCCACAACTGTCAATAAGAGTGTCTATGATTGAGTCTTTGAATGGAGAGATTGAGATAAAACTGTCCAGTTTGAGTGTTTGTTGCAGCTCGTTCCAGTCGCTAACTGCAGCGAACTGAAAAGACGAGCGACCCAGGGATGTGTGTGCTTTGGGGACCTTTAACAGAATGTGACTGGCAGAACGGGTGTTGTATGTGGAGGATGAGGGCTGCAGTAGATATCTCAGATAGGGGGGAGTGAGGCCTAAGAGGGTTTTATAAATAAGCATCAACCAGTGGGTCTTGCGACGGGAATACAGAGATGACCAGTTTACAGAGGAGTATAGAGTGCAGTGATGTGTCCTATAAGGAGCATTGGTGGCAAATCTGATGGCCGAATGGTAAAGAACATCTAGCCGCTCGAGAGCACCCTTACCTGCTGATCTATAAATTATGTCTCCGTATTCTAGCATGGGTAGGATGGTCATCTGAATCAGGGTTAGTTTGGCAGCTGGGGTGAAAGAGGAGTGATTACGATAGAGCAAACCAAGTCTAGATTTAACTTTAGCCTGCAGCTTTGATATGTGCTGAGAGAAGGACAGTGTACTGTCTAGCCAAACTCCCAAGTACTTGTATGAGGTGACTACCTCAAGCACTAAACCCTCAGAGGTATTAATCACACCTGTGGGGAGAGGGGCATTCTTCTTACCAAACCACATTACCTTTGTTTTGGAGGTGTTCAGAACAAGGTTACGGGTAAAGAAAGCTTGTTGGACACTTAAGAAAGCTTTGTTGTAGAGCATTTAACACAAAATCCGGGGAGGGGCCAGACTGTATCATCTGCATATAAATGTATGAGAGAGCTTCCTACTGCCTGAGCTATGTTGTTGATGTAAATTGAGAAGAGCGTGGGGCCTAGGATTGAGCCTTGGGGTACTGAAACAGCAGATTTTCGGACTTTATACACTGCACTCTTGGAGAGAGGTAGTTAGCAAACCAGGCCAAAGACCCCTCAGAGACACCAATATTCCTTAGCCGGCCCACAAGAATGGAATGGTCTACCGTGTCAAAAGCTTTGGCCAAGTCAATAAAAATAGCATCACAACATTGCTTAGAATCAAGGGCAATGGTGACATCATTGAGGACCTTTAAGGTTGCACTGACACATACATAACCTGAGCGGAAACCAGATTGCATATTTTATTTTTATTTTTTATTTCACCTTTATTTAACCAAGTAAGCTAGTTGAGAACAAGTTCTTATTTACAACTGCGACCTGGCCAAGATAAAGCAAAGCAGTGCAACACAAACAACAACACAGAGTTACACATGGAATAAACAAGCGTACAGTCAATAACACAATAGAAAAAAGAAAGTCTATATACAGTGTGTGCAAATGGCGTGAGGAGGTAGGCAATAAATAGGCCATAGTAGTGAGGTAATTATAATTTAGCAGTGATAAATGGATAATGGAGTGATAAATTAGCAGATGATGATGTGCAAGTAGAGATACTGGTGTGCAAAAGAGCAGAAAAGTAAAGAAAAACAATATAGGGTTGAGGTAAGTAGATTGGGTGGGCTATTTACAGATGGACTATGTACAGCTGCAGCGATCGGTTAGCTGCTCAGATAGCTGATGTTTAAAGTTAGTGAATGAAATATAAATCTCCAGCTTCAGCGATTTTTGCAGTTCGTTCCAGTCATTGGCAGCATAGAACTGGAAGGAAAGGCGGCCAAAGTAGGTGTTGGCTTTGGGGATGACCCGTGCGATATACCTGCTGGAGCGCGTGCTACGGGTGGGTGTTGTTATCGTGACCAGTGAGCTGAGATAAGGCGGAGCTTAACCTAGCATAGACTTATAGATGACCTGGAGCCAGTGGGTCTGGCGATGAATATGTAGCGAGGGCCAGCTGACTAGAGCATACAGGTCGCTGTGGTGGGTGGTATAAAGGGCTTTGGTGACAAAACGGATGGCACTGTGATAGACTGCATCCAGTTTGCTGAGTAGAGTATTGGAAGCTATTTTGTAGATGACATCGCCGAAGTCGGGGATTGGTAGGATAGTCAGTTTTACAAGGGTAAGTTTGGCGGCGTGAGTGAAGGAGGCTTTGTTTGCGAAATAGAAAGCCAATTCTAGATTTGATTTTGGATTGGAGATGTTTAATATGAGTCTGGAAGGAGAGTATAGTCTAGCCAGCCACCTAGATATGTGTAGTTGTCCACATATTCTAGGTCAGAACTGTCCAGGGTAGTGATGCTTGTCGGGCGGGCGGGTGCGGGCAGCGAACGGTTGAAAAGCATGCATTTGGTTTTACTGCGGTTTAAGAGCACTTGGAGGCCACAGAAGGAGTGTTGTATGGCATTGAAACTTGTTTGGAGGTTAGTTAACACAGTGTCCGAAGAAGGGCCAGATGTATACAGAATGGTGTCGTCTGCGTAGAGGTCGATCACCCGCAGCAAGAGCGACATCATTGATATATACAGAGAAAAGAGTCAGCCCAAGAATTGAACCCTGCGGCACCCCCATAGAGACTGCCAGAGGTCCGGACAACAGGCCTTCCGATTTGACACACTGAACTCTGTCTGCGAGGTAGTTGGTGAACCAGGCGAGGCAATCATTTGAGAAACCAAGTCTATTGAGTCTGCCGATAAGAATACGATGATTGACAGAGTCGAAAGCCTTGGCCAGGTCGATGAAGACGGCTGCACAGTACTGTCTTTTATCGATGGCGGTTATGATATCATTTAGTACCTTGAGCGTGGCTGAGTTGCACCCGTGACCAGCTCGGAAACCGGATTGCACAGCAGAGAAGGTACGGTGGGATTGGAAATGGTCATAGTGATCTGTTTATTAACTTGGCTTTCGAAGACTTTAGAGAGGCAGGGCAGGATGGATATAGGTCTAGAACAGTTTGGGTCTAGAGTGTCACCCCCATTGAAGAGGGGGATGACCGTGGTAGCTTTCCAATCTTTAGGGATCTCGGACGATACGAAAGAGAATTTGAACAGACTGGTAATAGGGGTTGCAACAATGAAGAGGGGGAAGACCGCGGTAGCTTTCCAATCTTTAGGGATCTCGGACGATACGAAAGAGAAGTTGAACAGACTGGTAATAGGTGTTGCAACGATGGCGGATTTGTAGCGGGGCAGGGGGAAATGAGGGAGAAGCATCGGGGATAGTCGCATTAAAAGCGGTGGGAGATGAAGAAATGTTGGACGGGCAAGGAGGCATGGCTGAGTCAAATAGGAATCCTGACTTAAGGAAGTGGTGATTAAAGAGC
Organism: Salvelinus sp. IW2-2015; assembly: GCF_002910315.2. Classification (NCBI taxonomy): domain Eukaryota; kingdom Metazoa; phylum Chordata; class Actinopteri; order Salmoniformes; family Salmonidae; genus Salvelinus; species Salvelinus sp. IW2-2015. The sequence goes on from NC_036859.1 coordinate 22,869,556, forward strand.
TCAGCCATGTGCTTCTTGTCAGTAACAACCACATCATCAACTTTAAGGGACATGGGCAGCTGTGAGGAGGAGGGTTTATTCTCCAGGTCTTTAACCGTTTTCCAGAACTTCTTGGGGTTAGACCCACAGAGAGAGAATGCTCCTTAAAGTAACTAACTTTGGCCTTCCGGATAGCCTGAGTGCACTTATTTCTCATTTGCCTGAATGAGAGCCAGTCAGCCAAATGCAATTCTTGAGGTGGAGTAACTTTGCAAGATCACGGTCGAACCAGGGGCTGAACCTGTTTTTAATTCTAATTTTCTTTATGGGGGTGTGTTTGTTAACAATACCACTGAAAATATCAAAAAAAGAAGGTCCAAGAATTTTCGACAGAGGGGATCAAGCTGATTCTATACCATTTTACAGAGGCCAGTTCATGAAGGAAGGCTTGCTCATTAAAGTTTTTTAGAAAGCGTCTATGACAAATCAGGAAAGGTCGTTTCACTGAGCAGCCATTACGAACATCTGATAGGCCAAAATGGAAACCTGGGTAAAGCTTGGGTTAGGTGGAGACTGAGAGTAGTAGAATATCACACAATAAAGTTATCTGTGGCTTAATGTTCTATTGATAGAAAATATAATGAAGAGAAACTATTATGAATACTTTTTTTTACAATCCAGTTATTTTCAGCTAATTAAAAATACCATAAAAACACTGGATATTGGTCAATATAACCACAGACGATGCAATCTCTATTGCACTCCAGACTGCCCTTTCACACCTGGACTAAAGGAACACCAATGTGAGAATGCTATTCATTGACTACAGCTCAGCGTTCAACACCATAGTGCCCTCAATGCCCATCACTAAGCTAAGGACCCTGGGACTAAACACCTCCCTCTGCAACTGGATCCTGGACTTCCTGACGGGCCGCCCCCCAGGTGGGAAGGGTAGGTAACAACACATCCGCCACGCTGATCCTCAACACGGGTGCCCCTCAGGGGTGCGTGCTCAGTCCCCTCCTGTACTCCCTGTTCACTCATGACTGCACGGCCAGGCAAGACTCCAACATCATCATTAAGTTTGCTGATGACACAACAGTGGTAGGCCTGATCACAGACAACAATGAGACAGCCTATAGGGAGGAGGCTAGAGACCTGACCGTGTGGTGCCAGGACAACAACCTCTCAATGTGATCAAGAGAAAGGAGATGATTGTGGATTACAGGAAAAGCACGCCCCCATTCTCATCGACGGGGCTGTAGTGGAACAGGTTGAGAGCTTCAAGTTCCTTGGCGTCCACATCACCAACAAACTAACATGGTCCAAGCACACCAAGACAGTCGTGAAGAGGGCACGACAAAATCTATTCCCTCTCAGGAGACTGAAAAGATTTGGCATGGGTCCTCAGATCCTCAAAAGATTTTACAGCTGCACCATTGAGAGCATCCTGACGGTTGCATCACTGCCTGGTATGGCAACTGCTCTGCCTCCGACTGCAATGCACTACAGAGGGTAGTGCGTACGGCCCAGTACATCACCGGGGCCAAGCTTCCTGCCATCCAGGACCTCTATACCAGGCGGTGTCAGAGACTCCAGAGACTCCAGCCACCCTAGTCATAGACTGCTCTCTCTGCTACCGCACGGCAAGCGTTACCGGAGCGCCAAGTCTAGGTCCAAGAGGCTTCTAAGCAGCTTCTACCCCCATGCCATAAGACTCCTGAACATCTAATCAAATGGCTACCCAGACTATTTGCTTCCCCCCCCCCCCCCCCCCCACGCTGTTGCTACTCTCTTATTATCGATGCATAGACATTTTAATAACTCTACCTACATGTACATATTACCTCAATTACCTCGACACTGACGCACCCGCACATTGACTCTGTACCGGTACCCCCTGTATATAGCTCTGCTGTTGTTATTTATTGCTGCTCTTTAAATATTTGTTATTCTTATCTCTTACTTTTTTTAGGTATTTTCTTAAAACTGCATTGTTGGTTAAGGACTTGTAAGTAAAAATGTCACCTGTTGTACTCGGCGCATGTGACATATAACATTTGATTTGATTTGAATATAATACAATGAATCTAAATGGGGTGGTCTACAATCCGAAAGGTGTCTTACAGCACTAGTAAAATCCTTAAGGATAATAACCCTATTCAAATAGGCCTACGTGTGAAGTTCAAGTAGATAAACATTGTAGTAGGGTTACTAGAAAACAAACAAGAACAGTTAATCCCATTTCAGTACATCTATTATTATTTGCAACTCAAAGTCCATGCGGTCTATAATAATATTAAATGGCAGAGGTTAATGCCAGTCTAATAAATGTTATATTTTCCAATTCTTTAAAAGCAGGCTGTAGGGTTGTCTGCAGACAAGCATTTCAGCGAACACTAATTTGCTTCGAACACCCACGACAGGAATGTCACCACAAGTCAAAGGTGAAACCAACACAAAGTACAGTGTGAGGAGAGGAATGAGCCCTGAGCATTATTTTCTTTCAGCCATCACCAATTATAAACACAGCTTTTGCCAATTTCTAGCGCCTTCTTCAGGTTTGACATTTAAATTGTCAACCCACTTAATACTGCCGTCTCCTGAAGGAAGCTCCCTGCTGACAGAGACCCGGTAACTACTGAGAGGTGGTTGGAAATCTGTAACATTATATGAGCTCTTTTTTTAAATAGAGAGAGAGAGTGTGTGTGTCTTGGTGTGTGTGTCTTGGTGTGTGTCTTGGTGTGTGTGTCTTGGTGTGTGTGTCTTTATGTGGTGTGTGTGTTTGTGGTGTGTGTGTGTGTGTGTGTGTGTGTGTGTGTGTGTGTGTGTGTGTGTGTGTGTGTGTGTGTGTGTGTGTGTGTGTGTGTGTGTGTGTGTGTGTGTGTGTGTGTGTGTGTGTGTGTGTGTGTGGTGTGTGTGCTTGGTGTGTGTGTGTGTGCGTGCACATGTTTCATTATATTCTTCTAATGTGTAGAAGTTTATTTTGCAAAAAAGTCTCTGAAGTCCCCACAAGAGATCAGACATTAGCACAGGAAGATAAATAATATATGGGAAAGTGTTGTTCTTGACAACTGAAGCTTGCAATTCCAAAGAAAAGTACTACTTGCACTGTCTCCAAAAAGAGGCAGAGATGGAGGGTCTGGGGAGCAGTCTGTTATTTAGCTGTCTCCCAAATTAAAGCCATCTCTGCCAGCTAGCTCTCCTATTGGCTCACAGAACCTGACAGCCGCCAAGGCAGGGAAGGAAGACTGTGACTAATTGTGTCTGCTCTCCACAATCCAGAAAGTAAATACCAAGGAACACACATAAATATTCATAATAAGGCATACGGATTGACTCCCGCTCTTGAAAAATGTCCAAAGTGGTGCAACTGACAGGGAGCCTTTGTCAAAGGATAACATGATCATTAGATTCCAAACACCTACAGCTTCTGACTAAACAAATACTTTGAGGGAGAAAAAGCACACAATTGAATGCATATTATTGAACTCTCTGCAATAATATGAATATGTATTGATCATGTATATTTTAAACACTACAAAAATATAATGGGTTTTCAAATTGCTTGTGATTTTATGGTGTCCTTATCCACATTACATATCACCTATTTTAGGTGCATCTATAACAATTGTAGGAGATTTGTGCAGGTGTAGATCCATAGGGGGGGCATGTTCTGATGGGTGGCATTGTTTTATAGAACTGTTCCATCAAAAGGTTGGTTGCGTCTCAAATAGCACCCTATTTCCTAAGTAGTGTAGTATCGTAAGTGCATAGTTCCATAACCTTGATCACATACACTCTGGATTTTGTTTTGCAGTCTCTGCCATAATCTCCAAGGCCCAATTACTAGCAACCAGGTTCCCTTGTCTTACTGTGGCTAAACTAACCCAATTACAGTCATTCCCATCTCATTTTTAGACTTACGCTCTCGCTGTGGAGGCTCTTTGAGGGATAAACGTGACATATATATCTTGATGCCACTAAAATATAATATTGCATAAATGACAAGATTCTATAATATTCTCRTCTGTACTCAGGTTTACAGGATGTCCTTCCAGAATTCCTCCGGAACCGTTTTGTGGAGGCTGCTCTCAGCTACGTGGCATGCAACTCTGAGGGGGAGCTTTTGTGTCGTAACAATGACTGCTGGTGCCGCTGCTCTGCCAAGTTCCCTGATTGTAACTGCCCCTTGGCTGATATCAAAGTCATGGAGGAAAATCTGCACAAAAGCAAGGAATCCTGGACCAACTTCAACACTGAATTCATGGAATCAGGTGGGCTATTTGTTTGTTATTTGTTATTCATTTCCGTCAAGCTGTATTTGAAAGCTATTGGGAGGAGCAGGACACAGGTGTGCTATAAAATGCGCAAGATCAATAAAAAAAAACTAACCAGTTTTCCCAAAATGGCTACAACCATTTTGCTCAATATCAAACAGCTAGCTAATGCCGTGAATATGTACAACTAGATGTACTGGTGCCTCTCAGGCAGTTCAAGTTATTGATTGGGGACAACTTTACTGAAAAATGTGATCGTTTCTCTTGAGTGTGTTTGTAATCTTGTATAGTTGTATTTGTAAATTGTGAATATGCAGGGCTCCCTTGAAAAAGAGACATTGGTCTCAATGGGACTTAAATGTAAAAAAGAAAAACAGAAGAAGAAAAACAAGTGTAGTTTGACATTGGAGGCAGGTAGTGTTCCCCATTGCAATGTTTTCTCTAATGTCTATCTGCGAGAGGGCTTCTCTCCATCTGTTGGATTCTGTGTGATATAGAAAGTGCATACTGAGTGATGTTTTGAAAGCACAGGCATGCTCCCTTAATTTCCTGAACATCATTTTGACAATACCTGACTTAGCAATATCAGAGCACCTCTCGCATTAAATTGTTATAAGATGCTGCGTTGTTGACAGGCTACTGAAAGGAGGAATAAGTTCCTCATAATTGCAGCACATTCTTGTTCTGCTGACATTGTTTTTGTCTGAAGCCTAACTTAAGCAATTTGTCATGAAAATGAGCACATTGCCCCTTTCATTCTTTTAGATGGTTGAGTGTCAAAATAAGTAATGCGCAAAAAATATCATAAAAGGCACATGCACACACACACACACTCAAACACCTTAACCCAAGCTGAAAATGTATGATGTACAATACAGAGGGAGGAAGTGATCTAAGCACTAAGCATTTTTAATGGGGCAAAGTGTTTGTCTTTTCATGGCTCTCCACTTGCCACAGAGAGCAAAGCATCCAAGGCTCAGTGCGGCTGGTTAGAGTCTGGATGCGAGGTTGAGCTGCAGCAGTTCTAGTGAGATTAGTTGATAAATAATGTGACGAGGAAAAACTTGAAATTGGTGGGAAGTGCTGGCACATCAAGTATTTCGCCCAGCCAAGGAATGATCCAAACAGAGAGATAAATCCTGTCTCCGTCTCCAAAGCACCCCCAAATATCTTTAACTGTAGGCCTTCACTCATCAAAATGCATGTGGGTCTTTCTATAAACTAGCATAACAGTGAGGATTTCCTACACTGGACAACTTGTTACAGATGTCATTGACAATAATCTGCAAAAWWTTTTAATGTCATTACATTAAGATATAAGGGACGATAATGGCTACATTCAATAAAATTCATGAGTTGGTTTAAAACCTATGTTTAACCCTTTATCATGGTTGGTGTCTTGATGGATTTGTCCAAAATCATGTGACATAAAACATGACTTTTCTGTCCTTGTATTTATGGCTGTGTAAGTTGTCGTTATATCATATATGTGACGCGTATGTCGCGTGTCACTACTTCACAGGAGAGCCATTTGAACGTTTCTTGACAGAAATGCCTTCTGGAACATTTGAACTTTCATGTGCCTTAATAACAAACGTAATGCCATCTGTAAATACGAATAAAATTGTTCAATTATGACCCTAGTTGGTCAAAGATGAGTTCGGATTGGTCTGCCATGTAGCGCGCTTCTGTCTATTTGAGCTGGTCAGTATGTGTACAGTAGGTAATCCTGTCTAGTCCTGCATTGTAGAACTGTATAAGTATTGCTCTCCATTTTCTGAAGGACCGAGTTTTGAAATCAGTGGAATTAGAGTATGATAGATAAGGAGATGGTGAAAACACCTGTCTCCGGGTTAAGTATTCAAACTAAGGGCAACCATGGCATCTCCTTCAGAGGGAGAAGCGTCCATCCATGTAAGATAGTCTAGCTAGCTACATTTTCAGATATTAAACTTTTCTAATTTTGTCAGAAAGTCGTTTTCATTTCAAGTTAAAGAGAACTGTTAGATAGGGCTGGGCGATATGGCCAAAATATCATATCATGGTATTTTTCAAATTTTTGACGGTATGATGGTATTTGACTGTATTTTATGTTTTTGATTAATAAAAGTTCTAAATTTGCTTTATGAGTAGTGTGTGACCCTAGGGTGGCAACACATATATTCTAAATTATTTCAATGGGTCTTTCTTCATTGGGATTGTTTTATACTGTTCAATTCAACTTCAACCTAAAATAATTTCCTGCATTTCCATCAATTTCTGCATTTCCTGCACTCATTTGAGATAATTTCCACACTGCCATGATATGGGCAAAAATACTAGTCCTTATTTTTAACCAAATGTTGGAATTGTGATTTAGGTCACTTTTGGAATCGTGGAAATAGAATGTTTATTATAATTATATAGTTAGAATATAAATAATAGTGGGCACTTTGAATACAGTGTTGTTTGACATGACAACGAATGAAAATGCCATGGACGAGTTATTATGACAGGGTAGGAACCAAAGTGATGTTAAGTGTTTCCTAGGTGACCCTATAATCTTTGGCTACATTAAATCTTTCTTCATATAGCCAACATGCTTCGCCTATTCCTCTTTGATTTAGAAGATACTGTTGCACAAACAACATGCTGATTTAGGCCTCCACCAGCACTGCTATCAGGCTATATTAGCTAGCTACGTTTGCTCTGACTCAATACTTTTATTAGCTAGTTAGCTAGCCAGCCAGCTAACTAGCGATTAGCATTAGTGGCTAACACGATTTAGCTTAACTTGCTATGGAAATACATACTAGCTGTTTGCAGATGTAAGAATCACAAACTAATATTGTAATTATAGAACGCTTGTGGATTTATATTAAGATCAAACATTGTCATCAACATTGTTGCATGTGGTGCATTGACCATGCAGACTGAATGAGTGACAGGGGGTGGGACTAGGTCTGTGTGGAAAGAGAGAGAGAGCGGAGAGGGATGACTCAAGTAGCAGAGTAAATTATAAAAATGGACATTACACGCGGCATATCACATTTAACAAACCAAACATTAAAATAACGTTATAGAAGGTAAAGTAAAAACCCAAACCAGTCCGTGTATCAATATCGGTATATAGTAAAATACGGTATACCGCCCAGCCCTACTGTTAGCTAGCTAGCTAACATTAGCTGGCTGGCTCGCTAGCTATCTCTGTAGTAATATTATTAATATCTCACAGCCATTTTCTTTGCTAGTTAAAAAGTGTAATTCAATTGTTGAAAGCATTACAGTTGCAGTCACCAACGCTCTGGATAACATAAAAACAGCCTAACCAGCTCTGCTAGGGTGAGTAAAATGGTCAGTGAGCTGTTCTCTCATTTGTGTCTGGAAGTAACGTAAACTCACCCCATTCCGTACAAATGTGCGCAACCGCAACATTCAAACGAGGCTACATAGACAACTAATGGGACTGTAGCGACTGTGTTGACTTCAAAATCGGGGGTGTGATCTAGGTTTCTATTCAAGCGTCGATCGGCATGGTAATGGTTCTATAGTATTGGATAAAAGTTGAAAAAATTGACTCTCCGTTACATCTTGACGTGTCATGTCGTAACGTACAGCACGCATAAAGCAACTATTTCTGTCTTACAATCTCTCTCCACCAGATGTAGCACTTCTCTCATCATTTAAAAACAAGAAATGGACAGTGACGGGGGTAATGGGGGGATACCTAGTCATTTTTTGCGTCATCATTGCATGCGATCATCATTCTCAAAGCCGCTGTTTACTTCTAAGATCACTTTAGCACCGCCCAAGAAACCCGATTCAAATTCGACACAAACCTTCAAATAGGTATGTAATGACACATTATATCAACTCTTTATAGTGTTTTATTTACATTTTAGAGGTGATAAGGTGATAAGTTGGACAGATCGAGTGAAAAAAATTAGTTTTTTTGTGGAGAGCAACACTTATGCAGTTCTACTGCCACTTCAGTTGATGAGTGTTGTGCTACTCGTTTGCGGTAAAACCATGTGTGGTTATTATGAGGACGACAACATCTTAATGTTTGCTTCAACTTGACTTTCCACAGAAATCCTTTCCTAAAAAATGGAACCTGGTTTTTGGTCACTTTCTCATTATAAAAACAGCGATGATGAGATTCAAAGGTGAGATTAATGCTACCGCTAATCATGGCTTTATTATGTGTGCCAATATCGGCTACATAGGCTCCAGAAATATCGCTGTGCATGTCTATTTAGCAATCTATTTAGTCAGGCAATGTCAACATTATTCTCAAATATATTTAATGTAATAATAATTTCAATATCAATGCATTGGTAAGGTCTAAAAAAAGCATTTTTCTTAAAGTGGTTGTCAAATTTTTGGACACTTACATGCTTTTTGAGGTACTTGAAAATTATAATGAAGTGCTTGAAAAAGTCCCTGAAAGTTCTTGAATTTGACTTGCCAATGTCTGTATGAATCCTGCTGAAAGGATGTATAGTCCTAAGCCTATAGGTGGAGTTATGGGAAATTTGCATATATTCACTTTTATTCCTCTAAGTGCACATGTGGAACTGAATGAAAATCCTTTTTATTTTTGTTTGAATCCAATTTAAAAAATGTATCCCAATGTTACACATTGGCCCCATTATTTATAGAAAGACCCATATCTCCTTTGAGCAGATGAAATGGCTAACTCCAGAGGACTAGGCCAGCCAAGGCAAAGCCTGACTAGAATTATATTTACTCCAGTCATGTATTTTTCATTGTCAGAAAACTAGATGGCTTGGGAATCTGGTAATAATAGGGCCTTTAGTATAAACTGTTATTGCAACTTCTTCGGGATTGGTGTCTCTTCCATGGGACGGTTGAGCTAACGTAGGCTAATGCAATTAGCATGAGGTGGGAACATTTCCCAGGACATAGACATATATGATATTGGCAGAAAGCTTAAATTCTTGTTAATCTAACTACACTGTCCAATTTACAGTAGCTATTACAGTGAAATAATACCATGCTGTTGTTTGAGGAGAGTGCACAGTTTTGAACATGGTAAGTTATTAATAAACAAATTAGGCATATTTGGGAATGCAATGAGAAATGCAATGCATATTGAGAAATGCAATGGTTCATTCGATCAGTCTAAAACTTTGCACATACACTGCTGCCATCTAGTGGCCAAAATCTAAATTGCAGCTGGGCTGGAATAATACAAAAGAAAGGTTGTTTTTTTCTTTGTATTATCTTTTACCAAATCTATTGTGTTATATTCCTCTACATTCCTTTCACATATCCGCAAACTTCAAAGTGTTTCCTTTCAAATGGTACCAATAATATGCATATCCTTGCTTCTGGGCCTGAGTTATAGGCAGTTAGATTTGTGTATGTAATTGTAGGCGAAAATTGGGGGGAAAAGGGTGGTTTAAGGCTCTGGCAATACAACAAAGACTTGATTGTTTACGTTTAAAAATGCATTGATTGCTGTGACATAATGTTTACACTACAGTACATACTGTATGGACCTTTTTAACATTGAGTTATACTTATGAACACACAATACTAATTCAAGTAGGAATTGCAAGACTGTAGCCTAATACTTATGTACCACTGCGGACAGTAGTCATTTTCCAAATTAGTTCCTGCTGTTTTGTTGAGCACAATCATTGAAATGGCTCAGAAAGCCAATGTCACAGGACATCAGGTTGTAATGAATGCATTCGTCAAGTTGAATGAACCTCCGAAGTAAACAAAGGTAGCAAACAAAGCTATGTCGATGTTGATTAAAAAATATAATAATAATAATAATAATAATAATTGAAGGACTAATGTTTCATATATGATGCCTCTCATTAGTGACGCAATTTCTACACAGATTTATATGACTGACAAAGCAAAACCAATTTCTCACGCTGGCACCCAGGCTACCCCTAATATTAGTTGTATAGTTGTATAGTCAAATGAGCTACACTTTACTGTATGTAAATCTGCAATGTACACACATTACATGAATCTTAACAGGTTTGTTTACCTTAGTGTAGATTTTTTTAATCTGTCAAAAATAATCTGTCAATACCTCTAACTACCATAATAAACAATGTGCAGAAGTGTAAAATCTGCCCATAAATGTCAAGTATTCTCTCAGTGTTAGATTTACTTTTCTTTCGTTATACAGTGCAAATCGCCTAATTGTCACAATGGTTCCATTATGTTAATTAAAACATGCCTTCAAGTAACAGTGAGTTGTTTGATACATGGTACCAACAACAAATAGTCTTGGCACTGCTTCACCATCAATGCCTGCCAGTTGAAATTCCACTGATTTCTTGCCCATTTCTGCATTTATTACCTCAAAAAAGCATGGACTGCGAGTGCTTAGATGTGGCACATACACAATTTGAATGCGACAGATTTGTACAAACATGAAAAAGACTTATCCAGAAATTGATTTCTTTGGTTCAATAGCTGGCAACTTCTCCCAACCTTTTTTTGTTATTTTCTTTTATTTATTCATAGGATTACATTTGGCAGTTAATTCATCCTGTCGGACGAACAAAACATCAGATTAACTCTAAAGGCGCCAACATATTTTTATCTTAAAAGCAGCAACGTAGGTCATTTTTGACCTCAATTGGTAATGATTGAGTCTGTCAAGTAGTGACACATTTCAATATATTAACTTTTTGTAACACAAGTTATTGGTTTTCATTCCCCAAAATAAGCATATATTTTAAGATTTTCACACATTTATAGTCAAATTTCATGTTTAAAATGTTATTTTTTTAATGTTTTTCATGTTTTGAACAGTTCATTTTATACATGTCACCCATAACAACTTGTGATGGACATTTGTCTGTTAATCATTAAAAGTGTTGTGTTTCTGTGATACTCAGAGGCTGAGAAATTCAGCTCATTAGAAGTACCGGTACGGGGGCCTCCCGAGTGGCTCAGCGGTCTAAGGCACTGCATCGCTGTGCTACAGGAGTTACTACAGACCTGGGTTCATTCCCGGACTGTGCCATGGCCGGGAGTCCCATAGGACGGCGCACAAATGGCCCAGTGTCGTCCTGTTTAGAGGAGAGTTTGGCCGGGGGGCCTTTACTTGGCTCATCGCACCCTAGCGACTCCTTGTGGTGGGCCGGTGCCTGTAGGCTGACCCAGGTAGCCAATTGGTGCAGCTGGCTTCCGGGTTAAGCTGGCAGGTGTTAAGGAGCACGGTTAGGAGGACACATGACTCCATCTTCACCTCACCCAAGCCCATTGGGGAGTTGCAGCGATGAGACAAGATCAAAAAGGGGGGTAGGTAAAAAGCAAAAAAAAGAAGGGAAAAAATAAGTACTGGTACGACCTAGCCACCAATGGAGCATTATAGGCGATAGATTTTGTGCTCTAACTTTGGAACGCTATGGGCTATCAACTCAACTTGGTATAGAGCCATTATTGGAATCTAAATATGTATTTACGTTTATATTTTCATTTTATTTTTTATAGTGGCTGCCAGGCCCCCCAGGGGCCAAATCTGGGGTGGCTCCATAGATTTACATCTATATCAATCAATCAAATGTATTTATAAAGGCCTTCTTACATCAGCTGATGTCACAAAGTGCTGTACAGAAACCCAGCCTAAAACCCCAAACATCAAGCAATGCAGGTGTAGAAGCATGGTGGCTAGGAAAAACTCCCTTAAAAGGCCAGAACCTTGGAAGAAACCTAGAGAGGAACCAGGCTATGAGGGGTGGCCAGTCCTCTTCTAGCTGTGCCGCGTGTAGATTATAACAGAACATGGCCAAGATGTTCAAATGTTCATAGATGACCAGCAGGGTCAAATAATAATAATCATAGTGGTTGTCGAGGGTGCCGACGATACCCCGGGACAGGGCCAAACAGGCAGGATATAACCCCATCCACTTTGCCAAAGCACATCCCCCACACCACTAGAGGGATATCTTCCGCCAAACCGGACAGGAAGATCACGTCAGTGACTCAACCCACTCAAGTGACGCACCCCTCCTAGGGACGGCATGGAAGGGCACCAGTAAGCCAGTGACTCAGCCCCTGCAATAGGGTTAGAGGCAGAGAATTCCAGTGGAGAGAGGGGAACCGGCCAGGCAGAGACAGCAAGGGCGGTTCGTTGCTCCAGTGCCTTTTCGTTCACCTTCACACTCCTGGGCCAGACTACACTCAATCATAGGACCTACTGAAGAGATGAGTCTTCATTAAAGACTTAAAGGTTGAGACTGAGTCTGTCTCTCACATAGGTAGGCAGACCATTCCATAAAAATGGAGCTCTATAGGAGCAAGCCCTGCCTCCAGCTGTTTGCTTAAAAATTCTAGGGACAGTAAGGGGGCCTGCGTCTTGTGACCGTAGCATACGTGTTTGTATGTACAGCAGGACCAAATCGGAAAGATAGGTAGGAGCAAGCCCATGTAATGCTTTGTAGGTTAGCAGTAAAACCTTGAAATCAGCCCTCGCCTTAACAGGAAGCCAGTGTAGAGAAGCTAGCACTGGAGTAATATGATCACATTTTTGGGTTCTAGTCAAGATTCTAGCAGCCGTGTTTAGCATTAACTGAAGTTTATTTAGTGCTTTATCCGGGTAGCCGGAAAGTAGAGCATTGCAGTAGTCTAACCTAGAAGTGACAAAAGCATGAATGAATTTTTCTGCATCATTTTTAGACAGAAAGTTTCTGATTTTTGCAGTGTTACGTAGATGGAAAAAAGCTGTCCTTGAAACAGTCTTGATATGTTCGTCAAAAGAGAGATCAGGGTCCAGAGTAACACAGAGGTCCTTCACAGTTTTATTTGAGATGACTGTACAACCATCAAGATGAATTGTCAGACTCAACAGAAGATCTCTTTGTTTCTTGGGACCTAGAACAAGCATCTCTGTTTTGTCCGAGTTTAAAAGTAGAACATTTGCAGCCATCCACTTCCTTATGTCTGAAACACAGGCTTCCAGGGAGGGCAATTTTGGGGCTTCACCATGTTTCATCGAAATGTACAGCTGTGTATCATCCGCATAGCAGTGAAAGTTAACATTATGTTTCCGAATGACATCACCAAGAGGTAAAATATATAGTGAAAACAATAGTGGTCCTAAAACGGAGCCTTGAGGAACACCGAAATTTACAGTTGATTTGTCAGAGGACAAACCATCCACAGAGACAAACTGATATCTTTCCGACAGATAAGATCTAAACCAGGCCATAACTTGTCCGTGTAGACCAATTTTGGTTTCCAATCTCTCCAAAAGAATGTGGTGATCGATGGTATCAAAAGCAGCACTAAGGTCTAGGAGCATGAGGACAGATGCAGAGCCTCGGTCTGACGCTATTAAAAGGTCATTTACCACCTTCATAAGTGCAGTCTCAGTGCTATGATGGGGTCTAAAACCAGACTGAAGCGTTTCGTATACATTGTTTATCTTCAGGAAGGCAGTGAGTTGCTGCGCAACAGCCTTTTCAAAAAATGTTGAGAGCAATGGGAGATTCGATATAGGCCGATAGTTTTTTTTTTTTTCTGGGTCAAGGTTTGGCTTGTTCAAGAGAGGCTTTATTGCTGCCACTTTTAGTGAGTTTGGTACACATCCGGTGGATAGAGAGCCGTTTATTATGTTCAACATAGGAGGGCCAAGCACAGGAAGCAGCTCTTTCAGTAGTTTAGTTGGAATAGGGTCCAGTATGCAGCTTGAAGGTTTAGAGGCCATGATTATTTTCATCAATGTGTCAAGAGATATAGTACTAAAAACTTGAGTCTCCCTTGATCCTAGGTCCTGGCAGAGTTGTGCAGACTCAGGACAACTGAGCTTTGGAGGAATACGCAGATTTAAAGAGGAGTCCGTAATTTGCTTTCTAATGATCATGATATTTTCCTCAAAGAAGTTCATGAATTTATTACTACTGAAGTGAAAGCCATCCTGTCTTGGGGAATGCTGCTTTTTAGCTAGCTTTGCGACAGTATCAAAAATAAATTTTGGATTGTTCTTATTTTCCTCAATTAAGTTGGAAAAATAGGATGATGGAGCAGCAGTGAGGGCTCTTCGATACTGCACAGTACTGTCCTTCCAAGCTAGTCGGAAGACTTCCAGTTTGGTGTAGCGCCATTTCCGTTCCAATTTTCTGGATTCTTGCTTCAGAGCTCGGTTATTTTCTGTATACCAGGGAGCTAGTTTCTTATGACAAATATTTTTTGTTTTTAGGGGTGCGACTGCATCTAGGGTATTGCACAAGGTTAAATTGAGTTCTTCAGTTAGGTGATTTTTGTACTCTGACGTCCGTGGTTAGGCGGAGGGAGTCTGGAAGGGCATCTAGGAATTTTGGGTTGTCCGAGAATTTATAGCACGACTTTTGATGATCCTTGGTTGGGGTCTGAGCAGATTATTTGTTGCAATTGCAAACATAATAAAATGGTGGTCCGATAGTCCAGGATTATGAGGAAAAACATTAAGATCCACAACATTTATTCCACGGGACAAAACTAGGTCCAGAGTATGACTGTGGCAGTGAGTAGGTCTGGAGACATGTTGGACAAAACCCAATGAGTCGATGATGGCTCCGAAAGCCCTTTGGAGTGGGTCTGTGGACTTTTCCATGTGAATATTAAAGTCACCAAAAAAATTGTTTTTATCTGCCATGACTACAAGGTCCGATAGGAATTCAGGGAACTGTGAGGAACGCTGTATATGGCCCAGAGGCCTGTAAACAGTAGCTATAAAAAGTGATTGAGTAGGCTGCATAGATTTCATGACTAGAAGCTCAAATGACAAAAACGTTGTTTTTTTTATTATTGAAATTTGCTATCATAAATGTTAGCAACACCGCCTTTGCGGGATGCGCGGGGGATATGGTCTCTAGTGTAACCAGGAGGTGAGGCCTCATTTAACACAGTAAATTCATCAGGCTTAGGCCATGTTTCAGTCAGGCCAATCATATCAAGATTATGATCAGTGATTACTTCATTGACTATTACTGCCTTGGAAGTGAGGGATCTAACATTAAGTAGCCCTATTTTGAGATGTGAGGTATCACAATCTCTTTCAATAATGGTAGGAATGGAGAAGGTCTTTATTCCAGTGAGATTGCTAAATCGAACACCGCCATGTTTAGTTTTGCCCAACCTAGGTCAAGGCACAGACACTGTCTCAATAGGGATAGCTGAGCTGACTACACTGACTGTGCTAAGGGCAGACTCCACTAAGCTGGCAGGCTGGGTAACAGCCTGCTGCCTAGCCTGCACCCTATCTCATTGTGGAGCTAGGGGAGTTAGAGCCCTGTCTATGTTCGTAGATACGATGAGAGCACCCCTCTAGCTAGGATGGAGTCCGTTACTCCTCAACATGCCAGGCTTGGTCCTGTTTGTGGGTGAGTCCCAGAAAGAGGGCCAATTATCTACAAATTAAATTTTTGGGGAGGGGCAGAAAACAGTTTTCAACCAGCGATTGAGTTGTGAGACTCTGCTGTAGAGCTCATCACTCCCCCTAACTGGGAGGAGGCCAGAGACAATTACTCGATGCCGACACATCTTTCTAGCTGATTTACACGCTGAAGCTATGTTGCGCTTGGTGACCTCTGACTGTTTCATCCTAACAAATCAAATCAAATCAAATTTTATTAGTCACATACACATGGTTAGCAGAGATTAATCGAGATGTAGCGAATGCTTGTGCTTCTAGTTCCGACAATGCAGTAATAACCAACAAGTAATCTAACCTAACAATTCCACAACTACTACCTTATACACAAACACAAGTGTAAAGGGATAAAGAATATGTACATTAAAGATATATGAATGAGTGGTGGTACAGAACGGCATGGCAAATGCAGTAGATGGTATAGAGTACGAATATACACATGATGGATGAGTACTGTGTAGGGTATGTAAACATTATATAAGTGGCATTGTTTAAAGTGGCTAGTGGTACATTTTTTACATAATTTCCATCAATTCCCAATTTTTAAAGTGGCTGGAGTTGAGTCAGTATGTTGGCACGGCCGCTAAATGTTAGTGGTGGCTGTTTAACAGTCTGATGGCCTTGAGATAGAAGCTGTTTTTTCAGTCTCTCGGTCCCTGCTTTGATGCACTGTACTCGACCTCGCCTTCTGGATGATAGCGGGGTGAACAGCATGCTTGGTGGTTGTTGTCCTTGATGATCTTTATGGCCTTCCTGTGACATCGGGTGGTGTAGGTGTCCTGGAGGGCAGGTAGTGTTTGCGCCCGGTGGTGCGTTCTGAGCCTCACTACCTCTCTTGGAGAGCCTTACGGTTGTGGGCGGAGCAGTTGCCGTACCAGGCGGTGATACAGCCCGACAGGATGCTCCGATTGTGCATCTGTAGAAGTTTGTGAGTGCTTTTTGGTGACAAGCGAATTTCTTCAGCCTCCTGAGGTTGAAGAGGCGCTGCTGCGCCTTCTTTCCAACGCTGTCTGTGTGGGTGCACCAATTCAATTTGTCCGTGATGTGTACACCGAGGAACTTAAAACTTTCCACCTTCTCCACTACTGACCCGTCGATGTGGATAGGGGGGTGCTCCCTCTGCTTTTCCTGAAGTCCACAATCATCTCCTTTGTTTTGTTGACGTTGAGTGTGAGTTATTTCCTGACACACACTCCGAGGGCCCTCACCCCTCCTGTAGGCCGTCTCGTGTTGTTGGTAATCAAGCCTACCACTGTAGTGTCATCCGCAAACTTGATGATTGAGTTGGAGCGTGCATGGCCACGCAGTCGTGGGTGAACAGGGAGTACAGGAGAGCCAAACGCACCCTTGTGGGGCCCCAGTGTTGAGGATCAGCGGGTGGAGATGTTTTACCATACCTCACCACCTGGGGGCGGCCCGTCAGAAAGTCCAGGACCCAGTTGCACAGGGCGGGGTCGAGACCCAGGTCTCGAGTTGATGACGAGTTTGGAGGGTACATGGTGTTAAATGCTGAGCTGTTAATCGATGAACAGCATTCTCACATGGGTATTCCTCTTGTCCAGATGGGTTAGGCAGTGTGCAGTGTGGTTGCGATTGCATCGTCTGTGGACCTATTGGTGGTAAGCAATTGGAGTGGTCTAGGGTGTCCGGAGGTGGAGGTGATATGGTCCTTGACTAGCTCTCTCAAAGCACTTCATGATGACGGAAGTGAGTGCTACGGGGCGGTAGTCGTTTAGCTCAGTTACTTAGCTTTCTTGGGAACAGGAACAATGGTGGCCCTCTTGAAGCATGTGGGAACAGCAGACTGGGATAAGGATTGATTGAATATGTCCGTAAACACACCATCGCCAGCTGGTCTGCGCATGCTCTGAGGACGCGGCTGGGAATGCCGTCTGGGCCTGCAGCCTTGCGAGGGTTAACACGTTTAAATGTTTTACTCACCTCGGCTGCAGTGAAGGAAGCCCGCAGGTTTTTGTAGGGGGCCGGTCAGTGGCACTGTATTGTCCTCAAAGCGGCAAAAAGTTGTTTAGCCTGTCTGGGAGCAAGACATCCTGGTCCGCGACGGGGTGGTTTTCTTTTGTAATCCGTGATTGACTGTAGACCCTGCCACATACCTCTTGTGTCTGAGCTGTTGAATTGCGACTCGATTTTGTCTTCTGTACTGGGACTTAGCCTGTTTGATTGCCTTGCGGAGAGAATAGCTACACTGTTTGTATTCGGTCATGCTTCCGGTCACCTTCCCTGGTTAAAAGCAATGGTTCGTGCTTTCAGTTTCACGCGAATGCTGCCGTCAATCCACGGTTTCTTGTTTGGGAAGTTTTAATCGTTGCTGTGGGTACGACATCGTCAATGCACTTCCTAATGAACTCGCTCACCGAATCAGCATATTCTCAATATTGTTGTTGGACGCAATGCGGAACATATTCCAATCCGCGTGATCGAAGCAGTCTTGAAGCGTGGATTCAGATTGGTCGGACCAGCGTTGAACAGACCTGAGCGCGGGAGCTTGTTGTTTAGTTTCTGTTTGTAGGCTGAATCAACAAATGTGAGTCGTGGTCAGCTTTCCGAAGGGGGCGGGGGAGGGCCTTATATGCGTCGCGGAAATTAGGATATACAATGATCTAGGGTTTTCCCAGCCCTGGTAGCACAATCGATATGCTGATAGAATTTAGGGAGTTTGTTTTATTAGCCTTGTTAAATCCCAGTACGATGAATGCAGCCTCAGGGTGTGTGGTTTCCAGTTTACAAAGAGTCAGATAAAGTTCGTTCAGGGCCATCGATGTGTCTGCTTGGGGGGGAATATATACGGCTGTGATTATGATTGAAGAGAATTCCCTTGGTAGATAATGCGGTCGACATTTGATTGTGAGGAGTTCTAGATCAGGTGAACAGAATGACTTGTTGGTAACATCGTTGGTGCCGTGGATAACAATATCCCTATACTCTCTACACTCGCCAGTTTTAGCTTTAGCCAGCACCATCTTCAGATTAGTCTTAACGTCGGTAGCCCTGCCCCCTTATAAACAGTGTATGATCGCTGGATGATTCATTTTAAGTCTAATACTGCGGGTAACAGAGTCGCCAATGACTAGGGTTTTCAATTTGTCAGAGCTAATGGTGGGAGGCTTCGGCGTCTCAGACCCTGTAACGGGAGGAGTAGAGACCAGAGAAGGCTCGGCCTCTGACGCCGACTCGCTGCTTAATGGGGAGAACCGGTTGAAAGTTTCTGTCGGCTGAATGAGCGACACCGGTTGAGCATTCCTACAGCATTTCCTTCCAGAAGCCATGAGAAAGTTGTCCGGCTGCGGGGAGTGTGCGGGATTTATACTACTATCTGTACTTACTGGTGGCACAGACGCTGTTTCATCCTTTCCTACACTGAAATTACCCTTGCCTAACGATTGCGTCAGAAGATGGGCTTGCAGCACAGCTATCCTCGCCGTAAGGCGATTGTTCTCCTGTATGTTATGAGTACAGCGACTGCAATTAGAAGGCATCATGTTAATGTTACTACTTAGCTTCGGCTGGTGGAGGTCCTGACGAACCACGTCCAGATAAAGTGTCCGGAGTGAAAAAGTTGAATGAAAAAAGGGCTTTGTCAAGCAACTATCTTATACATCTACCTTTGTGACAACATTTTCAGCTTAGCACCACTTGTAAACAAATTTGAAATTATTTTTCATTCTTCCATATTAACACATAAATCATCGTACATTTTTTTTTTTTTTTGAAAAAGCCCAAAAATGTCGAAATGACATTTTTCACCGCTGTTGGCGCTTTTAGGATTAAATCGCATCCAGGACATCCATGCTTCTTCAATATCTTAGCATTTTGTACATGTCTTAGTGGTCGACTGATTTGTATTGCTTTTTTATCCCTGCATTTTGATGGAGTTAGATTAGAATGTGACGTGTATTGCACACATTGATTAGACGATAACAATATCATAACGAAGATCAAGCATAATGTGGAAACCTGTATATTCAGGAACAAATGAAGGCAAAATGATGGCATTCTGCTTAGCTCCAGTAATGTTTTCTCTAAGAGGGGATTATAATGTCGAGTACATGGCAGATTCTCCCTACAAACCCTGCAGAACTGCTGCTCTTAGCCCAAAGCAAAACTTCATACAAAGCTCAATAGTGCTTCTCCAGCAGCCAATTCAATGTAATGCATACAGCCACAGAACTTGCAAGAAACATAGCCTATGTATTGGTACAGTGCATTCGGAAAGTATTCTGACCCCTTCACATTTTTCACATTTTGTTACGTTACAGCCTTATTCTAAAATTGATTAAAATTATAATTATCATCAATCTACACACAATGCCCCATAATGACAAAGCAAAAACAGGTTTTAGATTTTTTTGTAAATGAGACCCTTTGCTATGAGACTCGAAATTGAGCGCAGATGCATCCTGTTTCCATTGATCATCCTTGAGATGTTTCTACAATTTGACTGGAGTCCTTTTTTTAATTCAATTGATTGGACATGATTTGGAAAGACACACACCTGTCTATATAAGGCCCCACAGTTGACAGTGCATGTCAGAGCAAAAATCAAACCATGAGGTCGAAAGCATTGTCTGCAGAGCTCAGAGACAGGATTATGTTGAGGCACAGGTCTGGGGAAGGGTACACATTTTTTTTCAGCATTGAAGGTCCCAAGAACGCAGTGGCCTCCATCATTCTTAAATGGTTGCCCAGCCAAACTGAGCAATAGGGAGAGAAGGCCCTTGGTCAGGGAGGTGACCAAGAACCCAATGGTCATTCTGACAGAGCTCCAGTTCCTCTGTAGAGATGGGAGAACCTTCCAGAAGAACAACCATCTCTGCAGCACTCCACCAATCAGGCCTTTATGGTAGATTGGCCAGATGGAAGCCACTCCTCAGTAAAAGGCACATGACAGACCGCTTGGAATTTGCTAAAAGGCATTTAAAGGACTCTCAGACCATGAGAAAAAAGATTCTCTGGTCTGATGAAACCAAGATTGAACTCTTTGGCCTGAATGCCAAGCGCAATGTCTGGAGTAAACCAGGCACCGCTCATCACTTGGCCAATACCATCCCTACGGTGAAGCATGGTGGTGGCAGCATCATGCTGTGGGGATGTTTTTCAGCGGCAGGAACTGGGAGACTAGTCAACATTGCGGGAAAGATGAACGGAGCAACATACAGAGAGATCCTTGATGAAAATCTGCTCCAAAGAGCTCAGGATCTCAGGCTTGGGCGATGGTTCACCTTCCAACAGGACAACGACTCTAAGCACACAGCCAAGACAACGAAGCAGTGGCTTCGGGACAAGTCTCTGACTGTCCTTGAGTGGCCCAGCCAGAGCCTGGACTTGAATCCGATCTAACATCTCTGGAGAGACCTGAAAATAGCTGTGCAGCGACACTCCCCATCCAATCTGACAGAGCTTGAGAGGACCTGCAGAGAAGAATGGGAGAAACTCCCCAAATACAGGTGTGCCAAGCTTGTAGTGTCCTACTCAAGAAGACTTGAGGCTGTAATCACTGCCAAAGTTGCTTCAACAAAGTACTGAGTAAAGGGTCTGAATACTTATGTAAATGTCATATTTACGTTTCTAAAAACCTATTTTTGCTTTGTCATTATGGGGCATTGTGATTGATGAGGGAAAACTATTTAATCCATTTTAGAATAAGGCTGTAACATAACAAAATGTGGAAAAAATGAAGGGGTTTTAATACTTTCCAAATGCACTGTAACGGTAGATGTTGCATGTTGCACATGTCAGTAATATGATTGGAGCTATAATTCTACTGTGAACTTATGCTGATACAGTGCCACAGATCAACACTTTCTAATTGTTAGTATACAGACTAAGAGATCTAGTCAAGCTCACACAAACACTACGCACAAGGAACTCAATTATAATAAATATTTTGGTAAAAGATGAGGTTTGCCAAAAGTTGAAATTCAAAGTGTATTATACAGCTCTGGAAATCTAGACCCATTGTATTAATAGTTTTGTGATGCTTGGGGATACTTTGATCCCTGTGATTTTACATTCTGTGCAGACTTCACATGTCGGTTCCCGGAGGCACATAAGTTCGCTCACATGATCAGAGACCACAAAGCACCCGCCTGCCTTTACTCAAGCAGCAGTGGCAGCAAAATAAGAATGTGCACTATATTTCAAACGAGTGACATGAAATACAACAAAAACATGGAGAAACATGGATTAAGGCGCAGGGGTAGAGACAAACAGTTAGTTCCTTGAGAAGAAGTCTTTGAAGCACTGTCAGCTCACCATTGGAGCTCAGGGACTGTGATGGTGGTTTTACTTGTGTGCTGCTGACCCCTAAAGCTCTCTGTGATCCCTGAGGACCACTAGCCCACCATGCGCTCGGACTGGAGGACAACTTACTCTCCTGAGGTACATAGACTCAACAGTGCTCGACATCTCACCAGGGGCTCAAGAGTGTTGGCCTAGGTCCAGCAGCAGACTCTCTGAGACTATTTCAAACACCAGTTGAACCTCGCTACTCTTTCTGTCATGTGTCAAACTTTTTTGTTCACTTTAATACATGAACAATGGAGCAAAACTTTCCCTGGCTCTATTTCTAGCATGAAAGTGATTCATCGTCAAACTTGACCAGTAGCTCAGCGAAGTAGCACAGATGCTTGCGGAGGAGGTGTTGTATACTGAAAATAAAGGGTTTTTCCTAGGGAGAAAAACATCATCAACGCTGTACAATATCTGACTGCTTGCCACAAAGACATGGAGCTATAAATAGAATAGCAGATGAAGGCCTCTCCTCCCTCTCCTGCTGACAAATGGATGAGACAATGGCAGTTCATCTTCTACTATTGTTCATTCTGTGTGCCTGTTGAGAGAGAGATGCATCAAATCCACATGGGGTAATTTAGTGTGGTTAGGGATCCTTTAGCTCAGGCTCCATTTGTCACCAGGATCGCCTGCAGAGAACCTTTTTTAATGAAAAATGTAGTGTGTATGTCTAAAATGGCACCATGTTCCCTATACAGTGCACTACGTTTGACCAGAGCCCTATGGACCCTGGTCAAAAGTAATGCACTATATAGGGGATGGGATGCTATTTGGGACGTGTTTAATGTGATCGGGGGGAAAGGACCACATGCCCCCCTGTACAAAGGTAGCTGGTAGAGGTGCATTACATGTCTCTGGGGGGGTGGCTCGTGTAACGTGTGCTCTCCCTTCATACGGTCTCGTTTCCTAGAATCTTTGCACTCCCAGGGGATACTACCTGAGAACGTAGTCATGGTACTAATCCTTCCTCTCCCCTCTACAGAGTTAAAATCACTGCCTACAGGTGAAGGTATAGCTTACATAACTACCTCCCTGCGAAATAAGTGGACTTTGCCAAACAGGAAATAATGCTACAGTATGTTGTAATATGAGCGRGTTTTACTTACATACAACGTGTTTAACATATTCATGGAATGCACGTTGCATCACAATATCGATATGAATATTCTCTTGAGCACTGGTGCCCAACTGAACGTTCTGCTTAATTGGCACTGATGAACATTTAATCTAAAGTGCATTATGGTGGCTTGGAAAGACGATGACATTTCGAAAGGAGACAAATATTTAGTAGTCGAAAACTTTTGTCCTCATTGTGATGTCGTCAGATTGACTTTAGATGAAGTATAACTTTAGCTCGCTTACGTTAGCATTGCTAGCTATTTTTTTTACAAACTTTGCTAGTTAATGGCAAAATTCCTATCTCTAAAGTATATTTGACAGCATCAAAATGATGATAAAGTTGTTCACTAGTAATTATTTGCCTACTTTAGAAATGTCATCGTATTTCCAAGCCACTATACTCTAATTTAGCCATAGAAATCATTAACCCTCATTAAGAATGACTGGGCACCACTCAACTTTCGGCATCAGTACTGTATGTCTGAGAGTGGCTTAAGCARGTTGATAACAATGGTGTGACGCGACCAAGTGACTGCGGTGCAACCCATGCATACTTTTCTAGACTATATTGGTGTTTTTGTTGTTGCAAATTGAGCTAATTGTAAACAAATGTTTTTTTGTCAAAACATTGTTATTGAAAAACATTCAACTGATGTCAGGGATTATTTGTGAGTACAGCTCAACTCAGTAGCTAATGACAATGAACTGCCTTCTTTCTGTTTGTAAGTGTAGGCATTGAACATGGACAGTTCGTGAGGCCAGGGGTAGTCTCCATTGGCTCAATTACATTGTGACTCACACTGTTGAATCCAGCTAATCAAATGTCATAGTGCTAGAGTCACTACAGTTAATGAGGATCTCGTTAACAGCTTTAAGCACAGTCCTTTTTTCAGGGCTTTGTAAAGGCTGTTTAATAAATACTAGCTATATCACGTTTCAGGTAAGACCCAGATGCAGACCACGTTGAAGTAATAACAGTTTACTAATCCAACAAGGGCAGGCAAAAGACAGGTCAAGGGCAGGCAGGGGTCAGTAATCCAGATAGGTGAGGCAAAGGTACAGGACGGCAAAGGTACAGGACGGCTAGCAGGCTCAGGGTCAGGGCAGGTATYGGTCAGTAATCCAGATAGGTGGAGCAAAGGTACAGGACGGCAGGCAGGCTCAAGGCAGGCAGAAAAGGTCAACACCGGGAAAACTAGAAAACAGGAACAATCAAGAGACAGGAACAAGGGGAAAACCGCTGGTAGGCTTGACGAAACAAAACAAACTGGCAACAGACAAACAGAGAACACAGGTATAACTACAGAAGGGATAATGGGGAAGATGGGCGACACCTGGAGGGGGTGGAGACAATCACAAAGACAGGTGAAACAGATCAGGGTGTGACAAGCTAAGTCTGTGTTGTACTGGATGTGTGAGTATTGTGTGGGCTGGTCCACCACTAGATTAAAAAGGCTCTATGTTACTTATTAGTTACAATAACTTGGGTGATTATTATGTCRTCTTTTTTTTAATGTAAATTCTATTTTTATAGCAAACAACAAGAGAGCTGTCTGTCTCTGTGTGTGTGTGTATGTCTGTCAGCGTAGAAAGTTGTATGTGAATAGTGTAGTGTAGTATAGTTGTGTAAATTCAGCGGTACGGTTACCCATCGGGACAATAGAAAACGGCCTTCATATACTTAAGGTGAAGAGGTATTTATAGTCCTTCATTACTCATGTGAACTCAGCTCATTGGTAGAATTTAATTGAAACAAAATGTGGTATTCATAAATTCACAATACCCTATTAACAACGTTGAGCTTTTAATTATTTTTCTATGTTTAAAGGTTAAGCAACAGAAACTAAGTACAGTCAACTCCCAATGCCTCAAAGGTAGACAGTGCCAGCCACGTTACAGCAAGTATCTCCCAGGTTGGCTCTTCCCTCTTGAGCTACTAAGCCCTAAGCCCATTTCTGAATGTACTTTGRAGCATAAGCCTTGCAAACATTTTTATCTTTACTTTGCCCAAGGCAACAAACATTTTCTAGCGTGAGGAGAGATGAAACTTCCTCATATTCCCTACTATGAGAGCAAAGATTTATAGTTTGTTACAAGCTCTTCGATAAAGATTATAAGGGGTTCTCTTCAATCAGGTCCGCTTTGGCCAACATCCACATAGCGGTTGTTTTGGCGGTGTCTGGGGTGTAACTGGTTAGAGCTGTCAAATCCACAATGGCCCCCGGCATTATACCTAAAGTGGACATTTCTATTGGCTGCACGGAGTAACAATAGCCTTGTTTACAAGTTGGAACAGTATAATGTGTCTGTCAACTACACCTCCATTAGGATGATATAAATCTTAATTATCTTGTTTGAAGATTTTTTAATTTGAGTGTAAATATTTCTATATAGCCTACGCTTTCTCGCTCTGAACTTCTAACACGAGTGGGGTGGGTGTGGCTTTGAGACAATGATCCGATTTGGCTCCAATGCAGTTCCACCTCCAACACGCCAAAACATCCGCTATGCGGGTGTCTGCTATCCCCGGTTAACGCTTGATCTGATTGAATTTAGGCCTTACTATTAGAAAATGTGTTTTGAACGGTATGATCAGGGCAGTGACTATGACTTCCCAGGGTTCGTCCCAAATGGCACCCTATTCCCTATTTAGGGCACTACTTTTCACCAGAGCCCTTTGTGCCCTGATGAAAAGTAGTGCCCTAAATAGGGAATAGGGTMCTATTTGGGATGCAKCCCTTCTGTCCATTGTTAATTCCCATATGCTTTTCGACCTGCCCAAAACTTACAGCATTAGTTTAAGTAATATTATTTTTGCAACATCAATCAAAACCCAGATACGACTTAATAAAAGTAAGAAGATAAGCTGTGGGTCAGCATTTTAAAAGCACCAGAAAATCAGTACTGTAATAGAAGGTGAAAGTTCTGTGGAATGAAAACCTACTTATTGTGTGTATGTATTGACATGTACATTGGGGCAAAAAAGTATTTAGTCAGCCACCAATTGTGCAAGTTCTCCCACTTAAAAAGATGAGAGAGGCCTGTAATTTTCATCATAGATACCACTCAACTATGACAGACAAAATGAGGGAAAAATCCTGAAAATCACATTGTAGGATTTTTTATGAATTTATTTGCAAATTATTGTTGGAAAATAAGTATTTGGTCACCTACAAACAAGCAAGATTTCTGCTCTCACAGACCTGTAACTTCTTCTTTAAGAGGCTCCTCTGTCCTTCACTCGTTACCTGTTATTAATGGCACCTGTTTGAACTTGTTTATCAGTATAAAAGACACCTGTCCACAACCTCAAACAGTCACACTCCAAACTCCACTATGGCCAAGACCAAAGAAGCTGTCAAAGGACACCAGAAACAAAATTGTAGACCTGCACCAGGCTGGAAAGACTGAATCTGCAATAGGTAAGCAGCTCGGTTTGAAGAAATCAACTGTGGAGCAATTATTAGGAAATGGAAGACATACAAGACCACTGATAATCTCCCTCGATCTGGGGCTCCACGCAAGATCTCACCCCGTGGGTCAAAATGATCACAAGAACGGTGAGCAAAAAATCAAGAACCACACGGGGGGGACCAAGTGAATGACCTGCAGAGAGCTGGGGCCAAAGTAACAAAGCCTACCATCAGTAAACACACTATGCCGCCAGGGACTCAAATCCTGCAGTGCCAGACGTGTCCCCCTGCTTAAGCCAGTACATGTCCAGGCCCGTCTGAAGTTTGCTAGAGAGCATTTGGATGATCCAGAAGAAGATTGGAGAATGTCATATGGTCAGATGAAACCAAAATATAACCTTTTGGTAAAAAACTCAACTCGTCGTGTTTGGAGGACAAAGAATGCTGAGTTGCATCCAAAGAACACCATACCTACTGTGAAGCATGGGGGTGGAACATCTGCTTTGGGGCTGTTTTTCTGCAAAGGGACCAGGACGACTGATCCGTGTAAAGGAAAGAATGAATGGGGCTATGTATCGTGAGATTTTGAGTGAAAACCTCCTTCCATCAGCAAGGGCATTGAAGAGGAAACGTGGCTGGGTCTTTCAGCATGACAATGATCCAAACACACCGCCCGGGAACGAAGGAGTGGCTTCGTAAGAAGCATTTCAAGGTCCTGGAGTGGCCTTAGCCAGTCTCCAGATCTCAACCTCATAGAAAATCTTTGGAGGGAGTTGAAAGTCCGTGTTGCCCAGCAACCAGCCCCAAAACATCACTGCTCTAGAGGAGATCTGCATGGAGGAATGGGCCAAAATACCAGCAAACAGTGTGTGAAAACCCTTGTAAGACTTACAGAAAACGTTTGACCTCTGTCATTGCCAACAAAGGGTACATAACAAAGTAGAGATAAACTTTTGTTATTGACCAAATACTTATTTTCCACCATAATTTGCAAATAAATTCATAAAAAATCCTACAATGTCATTTTCTGGATTTCTTTTCTCATTTTGTCTGTCATAGTTGAAGTGTACCTATGATGAAAATTACAGGCCTCTCTCATCTTTTTAAGTGGGAGAACTTGCACAATTGGTGGCTGACTAAATACTTTTTTGCCCCACTGTATGTGTAACTGATTGATGCATACACATACACACACACACGCTACATGTTAATAGTTTTAAATGTATGTAAATTGTAAAGTATTTTGTCTGTAATATCTTATTCTTTATGTGAGACTAGCTGTCACCATTGGCGTCAGTTAACGGGATTCTAATATAATCTAATTTTTTTAAATAAACTAAAGAAAGTGCACACATTGGGGTGGCAGGTAGCCTAGTGGTTAGCGCGTTAGACTAGTAACCGAAAGGTTGCAAGATCGAATCCCTGAGCTGACAAGGTAAAAATCTGTCGTTCTGCCCCTGAACAAGGCAGTTAACCCACTGTTCCTAGGCCATCATTGAAAATAAGAATTTGTTCTTTAACTGACTTGCCTAGTTAAATAAAGGTAAAATTAAAAAGTGTTTTTGATGGAGAGGAGGAAAGGTGTTGTAATTTTCACCTGGTCTCCCATGCAGGGAAGCAGTGTAATCAAGGATTTAAAGGGGGAGGTGCTGAGACWCATAGGCTACCTTTGTCATGCACAAGATTTATAACTTTGCAAGTCTATTGACACTATTCACAATACTGCATGTCCGCCTCACAAAAATTCCATCTACCATAAAGGGAATTTAAGGTCATGTTTGGTATATAAAACAAATACTAATAAACAATATAATAACTGTGAGTGGGAACATAGTTAAATCGCATCTGTCGTCCTCCGACTAGGCCACATGGCTTCCTTAATATACACAACCTTGATAATGCCCAAGGTTAATACATTTTATTATCCAGAACCATCAAATGCAAAAAATATATATTTGAATGAATGAGGATTCTAATGGTTACCTGGACCTCATTTAGCATTTCATCATAACGGCTGGCAGACCGTGTATATTTTGTCTTAAGYATTAAGAATCAGTGTACCATTTTGTTAAAGATTAGAGACAATTTAAAATAATAGACAGCAAGTAAACTATTATAACAGAGAGCCAATCATCATCCTAGTTTACACTCTTAGAAAAAAGGTGCTATTTAGAATCTAAAAGGGTTCTTTGTCTGTACACATAGAAGATCCCACTTTAAAGAACCCTTGTTGGTTCAAGGCAGAACCCTTTTGGTTCCAAGTAAAACGGTTTTGGGTTCCATGTAGAACCGGATCCCAAAATGGTTCTGCCTGGAACCAAAAAGGATTTTACCTGGAACCCTTTTTTCTAAGAATTGTACCTGTCAGATACTGTTCGTGGAAGACGTTACAGGGTTATGACAAATGCATTCTCTGACAGAGTGATAGCTGATGACGATAGCTAACCTGGTAGCAATGTTGATACTATTTATGGAGTCAAAAGGCGAATTAGTACAGCTGGGAATTGCCAGGGACCTCACAATATGATATTATCCCAATACTTAGGTGCAGATACGATATGTATTGCGATTCTCAGGATTCTATATGCATTGCAATCCAAGACTGGAATTTTATTGTGATTCGATGTTCCAAACATATTGCTCACCATATGTCTGCTGCTGAGGGATAAGAGAGTGCCATGAGAAAACGAGTTTTGATCAGTAATGGAAATAAGTCCTGAAAACAAATTGGCTCCCTATTTAAAAAGAAGATGGAGAACAAGCTATGAAGGAAAAAATACTGGAGTTTTGGTGCAGGTACAGCCAACTAGCAAGAAGATAATCTTGCAATATTTCCAAAGCGATACGATATATCGGCTAAAAGAATATCCCAATATGTAACTGCATCAACTGTATTCCCCCATTAACACTAATTAGAGGAATATAATGTATTTTTCCATGGCAATACATTCTTACTATAGAACACAGAAGAACAAATTACTGTCTCATTCCCAACTGCAGCTTGATGGTGTAACATTGGAGTGTACTGCTTTCATACTGTAAGAGCAACAAAACAATATATTCTTGTTATGTTCCTTGGTCAGGTTAGAGAAACTGGTGCCCAACTACAAGAACTGGGCTAGATCCAATAGATGACTCAGCTCAACAAAATGTCCTTAGAAATGTTCCCAAAGCATCTGCTTTAGTCAATGGACAGCAGGCGTCCTCTATGGCACTGAAATTACATATTTGGGGGAAATATCTCATTCAATGCATTACTCACTAAGTGTATAAACCATTCTCCTCAGGCAAGTATTCTGAGAAATAGCTGCTGGGGAAAGCCTGAATGATTGACCCCCTCCTGTTCACGAAATCTATTATCCAGGTTGGATCTTACCGCATGACTTGGTGAAATATTCCAAACAGTCAATGCTAAATAACTTGTGGGTGTCACGTTCGTAATAAGGACGGGACCAAGGCGCAGCGTGTGTTGAGTTCCACATCTTTATTTGCAGTGAAACTTCTCAATAAACAAGCAACGAAACGTAACCTCAGTGGTGCTACAAGCACAAACACAAATACAGGTGGGAAAAATGGCTACCAAAATATGATCCCCAATTAGAGGCAACGATTACCAGCTGCCTCTAATTGGGAACCATACAAAACACCAACATAGAAATAATGAACGAGAACACCCCCTAGTTACGCCCTGACCTACTACACCATAGAGAACCAAGGGCTCTCTATGGTCAGGGCGTGACAGTGGGCTTACTCAAGCCTCTGGTGTTACCTTCTCTGTTGTCAAAGTTGACCTGGCAGTAGTAATGCAATAATTTGTCATGCATATTAATAATACCCAAAAGGGGTTTGATCTGTATAACATGAGGTAAAAGGGAATGTTCTAATGGTATTCTAACGAAACTGTATTTCTCAATCAATTATAACAGAAGCAGTACTACTGTACTGTGCTTTACATCCCTGAAACGGATGGTTATTCTGGGTTATAAATTGTAGCAAAGCGATACTGTAACACAATGATCACCAACAAGGGCAAAAGAGTGTACGACATTAGCTAGAATGAGCATCCTAATTCCAATAAATATTTGATGATGATGTTATATTGAATGTCAGATTTGGTTTAATAGGAAACATTTCAGTACAGCTCCTTATTCATAGTATGCAACATAAACCCTTAAATGGCAACAATAAAAAGCCCAGATTCCCAAACATAGCCAAATTGATAGTTTGTCTTAGCTCATGTGTATAGCCATCCATGATCAAAGGAAACAGTAATCATGAATCTGTAGATTTTTCCTAAGAAATCATAAAGCTATCATGAGTCTTGCTCCACACGTTAGCCCTAAATACTGAAATATCTGAGCCTTGCAGATCAAGAGCAAGAGTCAGTGTCAGGTTTTTATGTTTCAGCACCAACCCTGGAAGAAGGAATCATTGTAGTAGTGGAAATTGATCTCCTTTATGAGTTTGTCGAACCTTAGAGCACATAGTGGTGTTTTTCCATGCTAAAATCACCCACCAGAGTGCAATAAGCAGATACCTGATAGCATTGGTTTCCCGTGTGTGCAAAGGTTGAATATATTTATTGTTCATGCTTTACCAGCACTGACAGAAAGTGAGGACCATTTCTCATATGAAAAACGTTCATATGTTCAAGGCAAAATAACAAGATACTTGATTTCTTGAAGAAAAGCTCTTGAAAATATAGTAATACTACAGTATTCCTTGAGCCTACAATAGGTGAAATATTTACTTGTCTAATGGGAAAGTTGCTAGTCTCACATTAACAAAGAATGCTGCTCAGACAGCATTGTGCTACTTTGTGAGTAATCTCGGTTAACCCATACATGTTAAGAGAAGTGATTAGATGCTAACACCTGTGAAATCATGATT
The DNA here is from genome assembly GCF_002910315.2 of Salvelinus sp. IW2-2015. Classification (NCBI taxonomy): domain Eukaryota; kingdom Metazoa; phylum Chordata; class Actinopteri; order Salmoniformes; family Salmonidae; genus Salvelinus; species Salvelinus sp. IW2-2015. The sequence continues at coordinate 22,900,938 of NC_036859.1, forward strand.
TGTCTAAATAACCGGAACTGCTGCTGCTCGTTATCCAACACATCCCATTCAGTCCTGACAGATTCTTCAGTTAACAGGCAGAATCGGTCCGCAAGAGATTACTTTGTGAGTTATCCAAAGGGAGAGAGCCCTTTATAAGCCATTTACAAGGCAATAGAGATGAACCCTCAATGCAAATCAGATCCTGCAGTTTACTGTGTGGTATAATATGTCATTGGGTCAGATCATATGTCTTGCTTCCTCCCACTGTGCAATCAAAACCAGTGCTTCTGCTCATCATTATTTGGTTGTGGGCTGGGAGTAATACATACTTGACCTATGGTTTTTCATAGTCTTAGACTTTACATTGGTTAATAATAGAATCTGGAAACATACTTAACAAAAAAAGTGTTTCAGTCTAGTCTAATAACGGCAACAGCAGCCATATTTGATCACATAGCAGGGCCTTTAGTTTGATTACATTTTTTGTTATACCTGATGAGTCATTGAAGTTCATATATGGTGTCTTAGCCCACAAACTTTACAGCATATCTCAAGTGGTACGATTTCACTCTGAAAAGATTTATTTGTGTTTTGAAAATTGAACGAGTCTTTAAGGGACTAAACAAAAGATCTATTAAGATATGAATGTAATTAGTCCAGTTCCGGATCACATTATATGCCACCAGAAAGCCTAGTAACGATCAACTAGTTTATTTCTGCTGTTTGCATGATGTCTTTCTTATCTGATACAGGTTGTATTTTCTATATGCTCAGTCTGAGCCCAACAAGATCCCCCCTCAATATCTGATATTTCAAAATCTGATACACAGAGAAAGTGAAAGTGTTGTTCGTAGTCCTGTCTCTGGAATATAAAGTGATGAAAAATGTCATAGGAGAATAGGAACCTTGTTCATAAAGAGCTAGCATCAACTGCAGTAGTTCCTACAGATAGTTTACCAATCCCGACAAGTTTTACCTTGAAAGAAGTGCCGTCTTTATGTCAGTGTACCATATAGTGCACTGTAACTATAATGTCAAATACGGTGGAGGCACTGTATTGTAGTTGCCGTCAAAGTGCCACAAGCAACCATTTGATGTCTTTGTGATGATAGCTTGACAGCCATGTCTCACTGTGTTTTCCACTTGAAGTATTCCAGTAGGAGTAGTATACCCATGGAAAGAAAAAAAGGAGACATACATTTGAAAGAAGGATGGTGAACTTAGATCTCTCTTAAAGGTCCAATGCAGCCATTTTTATCTCAAAATCAAATCATTTCTAGGTAACAATTAAGTACCTTACTGGGATTGTTTTCAATTAAAGTGGTCAAAAAAATATATAAATAGCTTCTTAGCAAAGAGCAATTTCTCAAGCAAGAATTTAGCTAGGACTGTCTGGGAGTGGTCTGAGTGGGGAGGGAAAACTGAAAACTAGCTGTTATTGCCAGAGAGGTACGGAACTCTCTCTTATTGGTTCATTAAGTTAAAACAGGCTGGAATTTCAGGCTGTCTTTTCAAACAGCTCTTACACTAAAAGGGCATTTTCATAATTTTCACAATTTCACAGTATTATTTCAACCTCATAGTGTGGAAATATATATAAAACGTAAAACAATCTTAATTTTTACTGCACTGGGCCTTCCCCCCCACAAAGAATATCACATTTACATAAGTATTCAGACCCTTTACTCAGTACTTTGTTGAACCACCTTTGGCAGCAATTACAGCATCAAGTCTTCTTGGGTATGACGGTACAAGCTTGGCACACCTGTATTTGGGGAGTTTCTCCCATTCTTCTCTGCAGATCCTCTTAAGCTCTGTCAGGTTATATGGGTAACGTTGCTGCACAGCTATTTTCAGGTCTCTCCAGAGATGTTTGATCGGGTTCAAGTCTGGTCAAGGACATTCGGAGACTTGTTCCGAAGCCACTCCTGTATTGTCTTGGCTGTGTGCTTAGGGTCGTTGTCCTGTTGAAAGGTGAACCTTCTCCCAAGTCTGAGTGCCTGAGCACTCTGGAGCAGGCTTTCATCAAGGATCTTTCTGTACTTTTCGCTGTTCATCTTTGCCTCGATCCTGACTAGTTTCCCAGTCCCTGCCGCTGAAAAACATTCCCACAGCATGATGCTGCCACCACGCTTCACCGTAGGGGTGGTGCCATGCTTCCTCCAGACGTGACGCTTGGCATTCCGGCCAAATAGTAATCTTGGTTACATCAGACCAGATAATCTTGTTTCTCATGGTATGAGAGTCTTTAAYTGCCTTTTGGCATACTCCAAGCGGGCTTTCATTTGCCTTTTACTGAGGAGTGGCTTCCGTCAGGCCACTCTACCATAAAGGCCTGATTGGTGGAGTGCTGCAGATGGTTGTCCTTCTGGAAGGTTCTCCCAACTCCACAGAGGAACTCTGGAGCTCTGTCAGAGTGACCATTGGGTTCTTGGTCACCTCCCTGACCAAGGCCCTTCTCCCCGGATTGCTCAGTTTTACCGGGCGGCCAGCTCTAGGAAGAGTCTTGGTGGTTCCAAACTTTTTCCATTTAAGAAGGATGGAGGCCACTGTGTTCTTGGGGACCTTCAATGCTGCAGACATTTTTTGCTACGCTTCCCCAGATCGGATCCTCGACACAATCCTGCCTCGTAGCTCTAAGGACAATTCCTTCGACCTCATGGCTTGGTTTTTTCTCTGACATGCTGTGGACTCCAATCAAGTCGATGAAACTCCCCAAGGATTATCAATGGAAATAGGATGCACTTGAGCTCAATTTCGAGTCTCATAGAAAAGGGTCTGAAAGCTTATGAAAATAAGGTAATTCTGTTTTTTATTTGTAATAAATTAGCTAAAATAAAATACTGTTTTCATTTTGTCATTATGGGGTATTGTGTGTAGATTGCTGAGAAGAAAATATATTAAATCAATTTTAGAATAAGACTGTAACGTAACAAAATGTGGGAAAATGTCTGAATACTTTCCGAAGGCACTGTATGTTAATAACTTGTTCAATAAAAGCAATGGAAGATAGATGGGGATTCCAAGGGGGGTTCCTTAAATAATTCAGGTGCAGGATTCAGTAATAACAACATTTTTTAAGAGTAATCCATTGAGAAATGGGAAGATATATCTCTGTATACCAGGCAAACAACGACATTGCAAAAGCATCTGCTCTGTAACATACAACTCAAAGATACAAGCTTCATGGCAGTGCATTGTCCTCATTTAAAATATTGGTTTGACCCTGCCTAATATCAATAATAGTTGCAGGGCTGCCATTCAAAACCATGATTCAAAAACCTTGTTTTTGAGATAAATAAACAAGCCCAGCTTGCTGTCTGTTCTGTTCATGGTTATATGAATCACTAATACGCCCATCAGAATGAGACTGGGCTGTGTCCATTATGGGAAATAACCACATCCCTTTTTCTGACACTGTCACACCCTGGCCTTAGTATTCTTTGTTTTCTTTATTATTTTAGTTAGGTCAGGGTGTGACATGGGGAATGTATGTGTTTTTGTAGTGTCTAGGGTGGTTGTATGGTTTAGGGGGTTAAATAGAGTAGATGGGTTTGTGTTTAYTATAGGTGTCTAGCTGTGTCTATGGTTGCCTGAATGGTTCTCAATCAGAGACAGATGTCATTAATTGTCTCTGATTGGGAGCCATATTTAAGGCAGCCATAGGCACTAGGTTAATGTGGGTAATTGTCTATGTTGTACGTATGTAGCTTGTGTGTGCACTTACGTCTATAGCTTCACGATCGTTTGTTGTTTTGTTTCAGTTTGTTAAAGTGTTCGTTACGTGTTTTTCCTTTCTCTAAAATAAAAGAGAATGTATTTTGCACACGCTGCGCCTTGGTCCACTCTCTCTCAGCAAGACGATCGTGACAGACACATTTTTAAAGGCCTACATTTTCCATGAATGTGAACATAAAGTCACAAATGCCAGAAAAAGGGGAATAGACAAACACATTCCTTTTGTGTTCTGTGAATCTCAATGATCATTCAAATGACCTGGGTTATACAGAGCATGTGGAGGGAAGCAGAGGCATTGATCACTCCAGTTAATGGCACCATATCCTACATCCCAAATGGCACCATATCCCCGCTCCTATGGGCCCTAGTTAAACGTAGTACACTAAAAGGGGAATAGGGTGCCATTTGGGACACATCCAATATGTTTCACATGGTGGGTGAGCCTGACAAACAGCAAGTTGATGCACCCTGATTTTCAGCTATAGGGTGCAAGGTGAAAGATTKGTTTTTTATTAGATGATATTACCACTCTATAGCCTTGGCTTGTCAGGTGGGTGGTTAGAATCCATAAGTACATGCTAGGAAGATGTGTTATTTGATGAGGGCATAATGTAGTGTCTAACCACATATGAACATATGCTGTTACTCTGCCTCCTCGTGTCAAAGGAGACCACATCTTCGGAAGTAGGTAACCATAAGCSAATAACATCTATGATTGTCTTGTACCAGATATGTAAGTACAGGCAGGTACATAATAGGCTACTTATCACTGCTTGTTCTGTTTTCCAAGAAAAAGGGAAGTAGCGTACAGTACCAGTCAAAAGTTTGGACACACCTACTCATTCAAGGGTTTTTCTTTACTACAGTTAGTSTTCAATTAATGCATGTGAACGCATGCCGACAACATAGTAATTTAGTACGTTTTTTTCAGTAGCAGTTCCTCTGGTATTATGCCCATGTCAACAGGCAGGAGGTCTATCGAGATAGAATGCAATCAAATAATTTACCATTAAACAAAGCATTTTAACACTGAACAAGCGAATGGATCCATCAYATACCTATTGCGACATTGCATGCATTTGAGACTGATAGTATGAAGAGAGGTGACACCGCAAGTCTGATGTGTAACCCAATTGAGCCGTTGAATGTGATAAACTAAAACTTCATGTTTTCAACTAATTTGGTGTTGGCTCTGGGAGCCAGAGGTAGCTCACTCAGGATCATTGAGCACTGTAAAGACCTGAGCCTGTCAGTTTAACTACAAATGTACTCACTACAGTGTTGCCAAGAGTAGCATACAGGAATATAAAAGTTCCAGCCCCCATAACAATTGCAGGTCTCACTCAGTTGGACTTTGTAAAAAAGTACTGTGTGTCTTCATTGCAGTGATTTGATAAGATACTTCATAGCAGCTGCATAGGGAGATAACTTGCCTAGGGCATAAGTAGGAAGTCTCTGGATGGTTTAAATTGGCACTGTAGTGAAATAATATAATGATAATGTAGAGCTGTCCATGGTAAATTAGGGATATGAACCATAATTGCACATTAAAAGGTATAATCCATAATATAAATATCTGGTTACAATTAAGAAAAGTGAAGAAAATAAAAATATATTGATGGTTGTGAAATTATTTACTTTTTTAAGATTAAAAAAACTAATCGTGTTTTTATGGTGATTGTTTCTCAATTTCTTAGATGAATTCAAGGCCTTCATGAAAAAACTACCAACGGACCGTTTTTTAAACACATCCATGGTATTCAAGTTTTGGGCAACAGATGCAGCTCTACAGAAGCGCTACAGCCAATTGGAGATCAGCACCAATTTGGTTCTTGGGAAAGCCCAGAAGATTGTGAGGAAACTCTTCACTCTGAGCAAGCGCTGTCCCAAACTGCCAAGGATCAGCCTCTCTAGAGAAAGGTACGAAAATGGGAACATCACATGCTCTTAAATGATTGCTCAAATATATTGTAATATCTGCCATATCAGATGAAAACTTGTTTGTATTGGCTTTTGAACATCTTACACCTACTTTATTGGTAAATTACATAAATTAACTATTACGTAAAACCACTTGATGGCATTTTATCATCATTGTTTCCTCTTTTATATCAAGTTATGTTGTTTGGGTCAGGTCTTCATGGTCTTCACCCTTGACTTTTTCCCCATTTTGTGGTGTTACAGCCTGAATTTAAAATGGATTTAATTGAGAAGTATTCAACACGTTTTTWATGGCAAGCCTAAATAAGTTCAGGAGTAACAATTTGCTTAGCATGTCACATAATAAGTTGCATGGACTCAATAATAGTGTTTAACATGATTTTTMAATGACWACCTCAACTCTGTACCCCACACATACAATTATCTGTAAGGTCCCTTAGTCGAGCAGTGAATTTCAAACACAGATTCAACCACAAAGACCTGGGAGGTTTTCCAATGCCTCACAAAGGGCACCTATTGGTAGATGGGTATTTTTAAAAAAGCAGACGTTGAATATCCCTTTAAGCATGGTGAAGTTATTAATTAAACTTTGGATGGTGTATCAATACACCCAGTCACTACAAGATACAGGAGTCCTTCCTAACTCAGTTGCCTGAATGGAAGGATACTGCTCAGGGATTTCACCATGAGGCCAATGGTGACTTTAAAACAGAGTTTAATGGCTGTGAAAGGAGGATGGCTCAACAACATTGTTGTTACTCCACAATATTAACCCAATTGACAGAGTGAAAAGGAAGCAGGTACAGAATAAAAATATTCCAAAACATGCATCCTGTTTGCAACAAGGCACTAAAGTAATACTGCAAAAAATGTGGCAAAGCAATTCACTTTTTGTCCTGAATACAACATCTTATGTTTGGGGCAAATCCAATACACCACATAACTGAGTACCACTTAGGGCTGTTGCGGTGACCGTATTACTGCGGCGGTGATGAGTCATGAAGACAGTTAAATTCCATGTGACCGTTTAGTCATGTTAATTAGGCTTCTCCCAGCTCTGATGCCGCTGATGGTCATTAGTAGCCTACCAAACTTGCTAACGGCCTTGTACTCGGCACTCTATTGTCCCTCTAATCACTTTGACATCAATGCAAATTTATCAAAATCTAATCAAACATGAGCTCATGTCACGCAACATTTCTATAGGCTATGTAATTGGGCAAGAAAACAGAGGAGGAACCCATCTGCTTTCTGTAGGCTAGGCCTACTATATTTATTTCTCAACTTTCCTAATATTAATCACATTGCTTATATTTACAACAGGAGTATTGCCTACCTGGCTGGCATGAAAATGAACCACAGGAAAAGCGTCCTCCATTCGCTATTTTTTTTTTTTTTTTTTATCGATACAGGTGCATGATAATGGTCCATTCTAAATCAAAACAAATTTCACACAAATATTATTTAGTATAATTAAAGACCAGATTAAATCAAGAATAGTCTGATGACAATATTAGCATATCACTTGTGAATGATGCCCAGCATAATAAACAATGTATTTTTTTGCAACTTTTTCTGAACATAGTCGCACACATCATGTAGCCTAGCTCATAGGCCTAGTTCGTTTCACAACTAAAGTGGCCAAATAACTTCTTAAAATTAAGAAGGGGTGTAAAGCCTAACTGGCATCCATAAGCAGCGAGTGAGTTTAAAGTTTGTGGAAACTAATTTTCACCATTAAAATTCACCTTTATAATAAAAGCATTACATGCATAAGTGCATTTGCGGTCACTTTTGAGAATGGTGTTTCTCGCTAATAGAACATTCACGGTTATAGCCTACTACCATGTGCGCATTTCTGCACTTATAATGTGAAGAAATAGCCTAATAGTTTATCAACATTTTAAGCTAAAAACGTTCTGATCTATTGCATCAGCCACATTGCATAAAAACGTTTTTTTGATGGTAGTTGTTGAATTTGAGATCTATCGAATCCCACAACTGTCCCAGACTATGTTTGGAATATTTATTTCTCACACAGAATAGGTCGACCTTTTCACTATGGAGGATACAAGATTGACATGGGATAGTGCTTTTGCTGTTCGTTAGGCCTACTCATGTTGTTTGCTGACGAAAAGTAAATGTGGACAGTTCTTCCATTATCTTCAATATGCACCTCAGAATTGGATAAGGATGCGCGCAGTTGCATCCCCGATGTGTCGGTCTTCACTTGTAGCCTGTGAGAAAGATCTGATCACGTGATGGAGAGCCATGTAAGTGAGAGGTAATTCAGAGCGTGCAGCACTCGGGGAGAAGGGCACAATGCAAGCACTCAGGGAAAAAGGGGCAACGCAGCACTCAGGGAGAAAGGCACAACGCAGCACTCAGGGAGAAGGGCACAAGAGAAGGGCACAACGGCCACTAGCCGCAAACGGCATGGATTTTTTTAGGGTGCATTACGGCCACACTTTGTTAACCGCTCAACACAGAATAGCKGCATGTATGCACTCTCTCAAATCYTTTGGAGAAAATACCCTTTATATTTTATTCAGCTTTGTTCAATTGCATTCTTCAAACTATAAAATAATGCCACGGAATTCTAAGCAAATCTTCTCRGCTAAATTAACTAGTGTAGCCCACAGCCATTTGGCATAGCCAGATCAGTACCTAACCTAAGGACAACTCAGAGTATGCTATTCTGTTCTTCTGAAATAGACTACATTTTCTTCATATCATGCTTCTTTAGAACTGTCTAAAATAAATAATGGATTTATTGTGAAGATGTAGGTTATATTACATGGATTTATTAGACTAAAATGTAGATGTTCCAAAGGTCTGCATCAATGGGTTGTGTGGAAGCCAGGAGATGCTAAATGTGTTTATGTTTATTAGCGGTCAATTACCGTGAGACCGACAGTTATTTGCTTGACAATTACCGGCTGACGAAATTTCGTGACTGCCATAGCCCTAGTACCTTCTCTCCATATTTTTAAGCATAGTGTTGGCTGCATCATGTTATCGGTATGCTTGTAATCAATAAGGGCTGGGGAGTTTTTAAGGATAAAAAATAAACAGAATGGAGCTTAGCACAGGCAAAATCCTAGTGGAAAACCTTGTTCAGTGTGCTTTCCACCAGCCACTGGGAGATGAATTCACCTTTCAGCAAAACCATAACCTAAAACACAAGGCCAAATCTACATTGGAGTTGCTTACCAAAAAGACAGTGAATGTTCATGAGTGGCCAAGTTACAGTTTTTACTTAAATCTGCTTGAAAATGTATGGCAAGACCTGAAAATGTTTGTTTAGCAATGATCAACAACCAATTTGACAGAGCTTGAAGAATTTTMAAAAGAATAATGGGCAAATGTTGCACAATCCAAGTGTGGAAAGCTCTTAGAGACTTACCCAGAAAGACTCAGCTGTAATCACTGTCAAAGGTGATTCTAAAATGAATTGATTCAGGGGGTTGAATACTTATCAAGATATTTTAGTGTTTTATTTTTCATAAATGTTTTACAGATGTTAGAAATGTTATTCCACTTTGACAATATAGAGTATTTTGTGTAGATTGTTGTCAAAATGTGGAAAAAGTAGAGAGGTGTGAATACTTTATGAAGGCACTGACTTGGCTGATTTGTCTCATTAAGATGCAATTTGTTATCTGGTGCTGTGAGAAAACCAGGGCAAGAGTCTGAAATGAAAGAGAGGGCGAGAGAAAGCTGTTTAGTATCTCTGCCCCGATTGAAGTGGTCTGTATGATGTGAGGTCTACGATGGCATGTCTTTAATCAAGTGCTCTTAGAGACAACAGGTTGGTGTTATTAACGTCTTGCCCACTGAACACTTCAATTTCTTTGACAGGCGCTACACCTCTGGCTGTCATTCACTTCCTTAACTCTGTTCAAACAAATAAAAACAATCTATTCAACTCAGCTGAGCCAGAAGATGTATTCTACATTATCATGTGCTATATAATCCCTCATTTTGATATGCATGCCTGCGGAAAGGAAAAGTTTCATTTTTTAGCTTTATGTTGTGCAAGTCCCAATACAAAACCTGTTGAGTAAAACTACTATTTGCAGAACCAACTACTCAATAGTGCTTAGTAGAAAGTTGCAGCAAAGTACAACATTTTTAATTTATGTACAATATTTGTGTTATTTTCCCCCTAAATGAGGTTGCACAAAAAATATCTAATCCTACCAAAGCTTGTACATAAATAATGAACACAGATTTAATAGCAAATTCACTTTATAGTGAGCATTATGTATAATAAATCGACAAATAGATACAATCTAAGAATGATTTAGCAATAACATATTGGTATTTAAAAGAACAAGTATGTTCTGCAGGTTCTGGAATACACGTTCTGCATTATTCAATAGGGATGAGAAATAGTGTGAAATGGACTCTGGAAGACACACTCCAGAGTAAACTGAACAGTTGGGAGAAGGATCTTGTGTGTAAGACCCTTGCTATTCTTCTGAATCCCAAAGACGGGCGATAAGCCTTTTAAAGGCCACATCAATCATTATTTGACACTTACTAAATGGGATGATGTTAAGTGAACGTTAAGGGCTATATTCCGCGATTGAAATGTAAAGGTTATTTCCGATTGAGCCGACATATGCAGCATTTACCCTGAATGCAGTCTTTGCTAAAGTGGGAATATTGTCTTTAAATTTCAGCTTTCGCTGTAAAGCTGAATTTCTGCGATGTGCATTGAATATAGCCCTAAGACATTGTCATCACTTGTGTCCTGTATGCACTCCTCTATCCTTTCTATAGGGTACAATAGTGTTAGTCAAAGGTACATTTTTTAAAGTAAAGATGATCTCAAAGTCAAATTATGTTTTTGAAAATAATGCTCTTTCCTCTTTAGGACACCAGAATTTTGGCTGAGCAAGGCCCAGTCACTCCTGTACTGCAACGAGCATGGAATCCTGGGCACGTTTTCAGAGGAGATGCAGAGCTGCACCTGCACTGCAGAGCACAGTAGCGCCTGCCAGGGGACAGTGCCCTGTGAGGTCGGAGAGGGGTCAACCTGCCTCTCATGTGCCCCGGACAACATCACCCGCTGTGGCTCGTGCCACCTTGGCAACATCCTGCACCTGGGCTCGTGTCGGCCCAACATAGCAAACTCTCTGGACCACTACCTGAACATTGACTTTGACATGCCGGACACAGAGGTCAAGTATCTGCTCCAGCAGCTGGACAGTCGCATGGAGGTCCATGCCATCTACATCAGCAATGATGTGCGTCTGGGCAGCTGGTTCAACCCGGCCTGGAGGAAACGCATGCTCCTCACTCTAAAGAGCAACAAAAACAAATCCAACCTCATTCATATGCTAATGGGAATCTCATTCCAGATCTGCTCCACTAAAAACAGTACCCTGGAGCCTGTGCCTGCTATCTATGTCAACCCATTTGGGGGCAGCCATTCGGAGAGTTGGTTCATGCCTGTCAACCAGCAGGACTTCCCAGACTGGGAGAGAACTAAATTGGATGCCTCTCTGCAGTGCTACAACTGGACGCTGATGCTGGGCAACAAGTGGAAGTCCTTCTTCGAGACGGTGCACATTTACCTGCGCAGCCGCATCCTGACCGACGACCCCACTGTCAACGAGACCCTTTTCTACGAGCCCCTGGACCTGGACGACCACACGTCCAACCTGGGCTACATGAAGATCAACAGTCTCAAGGTGTTCGGCTACAGCATGCACTTTGACCCAGAGAGCATCAAAGACCTGATTTTGCAGCTGGACTACCCGTACACGCAAGGAACCCAGGACGCAGCCTTTCATATGCTGCTGGAGATGAGAGACCGCATCAACCGGCTCTCCCCGCCCGGAGTGCAGCCATTGGACATCTTTTCATGTCTGCTCCGCCACAGGCTTAAGCTCTCCACCAGCGAGGTGGTGCGCATCCGAGACTCCCTCCAGATTTTCAACTCCAAGCTGCCCAATTCCTCTGAGGCAGAGCTGGGCCAGTTATGCAGCTAGCTCAGTCTAAATTAGGGTCCAGGAGTGCTGCGCTGCTGGTTACTCTTCAGTCATCCGCCAATTTATCCATCTGGTTTGGAAAACATGTACATATATTTCTGAGATGTCTAGAACATTCCTATACACTTGCTGAAAGACTGTGGTGTGTGTTGAATCTGTTGAATGTGGAGTGATGTCATGACAACAGATCGTTTTTAAWATAGAAAGCAAGGAGCTCAGATGAGTTTTCAAAAGGATCACTATGGCTGTTCATCTGTTGGCATGAAGTTAAGGAAATGGAACAGGATTTCCCTTTCTAACTTTTTTTCTTTGGTTACAGAACAATTTAATTTAAAAGGGAGAATATGATGTGCTGAATGAGTTGTTGATTATGCTTAACGGTTTATTTTGATAATCATTGACTTTTTTTATCCTTGCCTCTCCATTTTATCTTCGTTCAAAACCATACAAGATATGTATTTGTGCTTAACATTTGGTTGAGAAGCCCATGACTGAATCGTTCTATTCAGCAACATTACTTTACCAAAAGAAGGTGAAKATTGTGGCAAACTGAGTGGCATAAATGTCTTAAATGTTGAGTTTAGTTTTTCAGCTGACTTCAAAATGAATTCTTCTGACATGGTTACAAAAGGTCTGTGGATACAGCTCTGTAAATATTGCTCCATCTATGTGGAAAGTGCACATAACTTTTATTTGATAACCAAGTGCAAACACCCCAAAAATATTTGTAACAAAAAAAAATCATGCCTTATAATGGAGAGTCAATGTTCAGATAAAAAGCACATTTAGTTCAGTTTAATTTCCAAGCTAGATGTTTTGAATATATTTTGCAAACATAACACCTTTTTTGGAATAGGCTAACTGTATTTGCATTCTAATGAGTACACTGTATTGTGGATCTTACCTGTAAATGCCAGTCACAATTCCAGTTAAACATATTGCGGACTTTTATTATTTTTTAAACTAGTTCTTTAACTCAAATGTTTATTAATGGTATTCACGGTAGGCCTAGATTGGAACTCAAATAAATATGAGCTGATAAACTGGAGACCATGCATTTCTCTTAGTATATTCCAACTGGATATGTTTCAAATCTTTTACATGGATTGTGATGGTTCAACAATTGACCATACTGCTATATCTGTATCATATGTTAAAGTACTATTTGACCTTTCATTATCTACAAAACCTACATCTTTAGTGAAAAAATGCTGTCATAAATCTACTGCTGGAATAGGTGTGTTTATAGGATTTATCAATTGTACCATTGGACAATAGGAACATTTGGTCTCGACAAAGAACACATATTTAAATGTCCCTCTTCACTGTACGAATCCTCTTTGTTACCATGAAATGGAAAAATGCTGGGTGCTTCCTGATAAGATGAATGTTCTCTAATATATGAAGTGCAGCATTTGCAAGTTAAAACTAATTTCCAAGGTTGTCACAGAGCACGGGAACCAAACACACATTGTCACATTGCATCAAACTCACTGTGCCTCTGAACAACCTGGGAAAAACATCAAACTATTTTAATGAGATGGGAGTCACAAACACAGAGTTTGTAAATAAAAGTTATTTATCTTGATGTCATCTAGAAATCACCACTTGCCCTTCAGCTAATCGTCAGGACAGTGAAGGACACCCAATCAATCAAGGAGGGTCTATTATGCTGTGTAAACATTTCAAACATTCCCACAAGAAAATGAGGGAAATGGGGTTGGCAATTTTTCTCCAATGATTTATTATGTTTTGAGAGTCCAATAATTTAATTGAGGTATTGTGGTATTGGTCAAATAAAATCTGGTTCTTGTACTTCTTTTTTGCCTGTACCAGTGTAGGTCATGTAGTACAGTCATCAATTACAATTTGGATTATAGGTTCAGGGAAATGTTAGAAATACAAAGTGTCTGGAGAATAGATTATTATTAGCACACAGAGAAAGAGAGAGGGGGAGAGAGAGAGAGACAGAGAGAGAGAGAGAGAAACTATAAACATTATCAACAACAAATACAATGTACTATTCCAATTTCATTACTATGGACATTATCATATAATAGAAACATTCAAACATTCCACTCCAATTCCACATCCACTTGCATATCAGTCTAAAATCTAAGGATGCAAATGAATGCATTAACTCTCCTTGACTTGATTGGCTAGCCTCTCGTTACATGATAGACAGTACACTGAGTACAGCAGATGATTTCATAGAGCATTTATTTGCCATGTATTCCTTTCTGTTTGTTGCCTTTGACTGCCTCTGACTGCCTCAGTCCATAGGACAGTAACTGACGGTTAGCATGGCTGCCAGCACACAGCACTTATCATACCACCCAGATGMTCTTCTTTCAAACTCTATTCTTTTATGTCAATCAGTGGTGTGATTTGTTTCAATTTCTTCCAATTCTGCCACATTGGACTTCTTTTAACATTTGAGGCACTTCATTGTTAACGGCGGCCGTCCTTGAGCTTTTTATGGCCACCAGGTTCAAGGCTGGACAGCTCTTTTCACGTGTGCTCTATCCATTTTCCATTGGTGAGAGGACGCCTGACATGTAAATATCCCTGTGGAAGTAAAGGGTCTTCCACAATGCCAACACTGTCACTTAGCAGTGGCCTGTTTGTCTGGTGTGCAAGTCTTGGGACTGGTGCCAATGTCCTTAGGCCTCAGAGAGGCATGACCTCACTATTATGGTTTATAACTTATTTGATATGTGGGGGACATCTTTCTTTCCACAGGGAGCCGATCTTAGCTTTTCAATGGGTAATGATATGAGAGAATGGCACCACTATATGAGGTTATCATTACAGTTTGATTTGAATGTCATCTTTAGCTGCCTTTATTTAATTACATTTTCTATATCAGTATTGCTACCATCAAAATCAAACTATATATAAAGGTGGTAGTAACATGGTTTAAAGATTTGAACAAGTTGTGAACACTTACAATGATCAATTATATACATTTATCTCTGATATAATTACAGTTATAACTTGTTCCTATATTTCTACCATGTAAGTACCTATGCTGTAAAGTACACTACTTATACGAGCCATTCAAGAAATAAGCAACAAACTCTCTGTATGTCTAGCTTGTACTATTCCTGACATAATTAACCCAAGCAATTTTTCCGTACAGTATGAAAGGTAATTGTCGTTCGAAAAATGTACAAATATTTCCTAAACGCCTTCAACTTCTGTATGGTTATAGAATAAGATGTTGTTTTGGCCCTGAAAGCTACAAATGTCCAGAACCAAAGTGCTGAATGTAAATATTCTTAGGTTGACTCCATCRACTTTGATCAGACTCTACTTCACACAGCTCAATCAAGAATATGAAATATCAGCTCAGTATCCAGCTGAAAGAATTATATTTGATTATATGATCATGTTTTATGTATTTGTATCTGTACATACTGAATGAGGCGCTACATACACAAACATACTGATATGCTTACTGGTTGGCTCTGTAAAGAACCGTTTAACTTTTTATTATTGTTTGATCAAAAATATTTGTTTCTCTCAATGTTTTAACAGGATGTAAATGTTCTTATATTAAATAATAAAAAAGAACAACTAAGTTTGCATTCCTTTGTATTCTCTCCATATAAAAACAATGAATTGGATACACGGTATTTCAGATATGCAATCGAAAGACATTGGCACATGTTACCTTTTTGCAGCTGCGTATGTGTTCTGATAATGATATTTAATTCTGACTACTTTCGATGTCAGTGGAGGCTGCTGGGAGGAGGTATAGGAGGARGGGCTCATTGTAATGGCTGGAACGGAATAAAAGGAACGGAGTCAAACGTGGTTTCCATATGTTTGTGTTTGATACCGTTCCATTTATTCCATTCCAGCCATTACAATGAGGCAGTCCTCCTACAGCTCCTCCCAGCAGCCTTCACTGATATATGTGTTGTTATTGCAATGTTACTCTGCAGTGAGGTGCAAACTTTACTTTGGACTGTCGTCGTGGATACAACCGCAAATCAATACATATTAGTACCTGACAAATGTCTGGTCTGAATGAGAAGAAGAGTAATATTTAAATTGAATAAAGTTCATGGTGGTTTATTTATCCCTGCCAAAAACTCTTTAAGAAATAAAGGTCAGCCCAGAAAAAGAGGGAGAGAGAAATTTGCATGCAAGCATTCTGTGCTTGGGTAAAGATCTGTGAATCGATAGGCTGACTGAGGGCTGACAGAATGACAGGTGCTGGGATTGCTGAAGGACATCTGGGGAAGGAGGGGAGACAGAGAATCTGACAGCTAGCTTTAATGAATAGTAATTATTTCCCAAGTAGAAGTGTGTCTGTGCAGCATTGGGTGGAAAAACTGACACCAAGCAGTCAACACATCTGTTTCAGCTACATGTCATGACTGTTGGAGGCTGTGATTGTATACAATGCAGATGTATTATTTGATGCCCTACATTGAATCGTGGCACGATGCCAATGCTGAAACTCTATGGCCTTTTGTGTGAACATGTTTTGAAGAAAGGCCTTTATAATGACAACTTCTCAATAGCTTAAAGTTATTCAGCATCATGCACAGGAAGTAAGGGTGAAGTACTGTGTGAGCAGAAGAGAGGACCAATGATAATCCACTTAATTCTAAATTGACATGATGAGGTGAAATTAGGTGACATTTAATGATGTCTGACTGCAAACGAGACACAACAACACAGTATTTCACAATAAATCATAGATTTATAATGATTTATAAAAGACAAGTGAGTATCTTCACCATAGTGCTCTTAATCTTCTCAGTCTTCAAGACCGTCAAGTTAAGTTACATTTTAAACCGAAGTATGGAAAGTGAGAATTGACTCACAGTATCCTCAGGGCTGAGAAATTGTAAGGAGGATTGTCCAAAAAGAAAGAAATATAAAAGGACTGGCTTTCTAGATCTCTTCGATGCTTTAGGCCATGAAACAATAAGAGGGCAAAAGAGGGCTTCTTATTGGCTATGACTCATCTGAAGCTGCACTGTGTGGCCTCGAAGGGATAGTTCGGTATTTTGGCAATGAGGCCCTTTATCTACTTCCCCAGTCAGATCAACTTGTTGATACCATTGTTATGTATCATGCGTCCAGTATGTAGGGCCTTATTGCCAAAATCCCAAACTATCCCTTTAAAAGTAGATTTTTGGTGTTCTCAACATTTGAAGATGACAGGGATACAACCACTTTATTAAGTCATTGCAAGGGGGTTAGATACGATACAAGGTTTCTACAAAAATCTTGTTGCTGAAGCCTCATTGATGGAATGTGGGTGGCCAACTAGTATAATGGTATTGAACTTGGCAAACAATCAATAGCAATACTAAAGGCTCAATTAATACCTTGAAGAGTGTGGAGGGGAGTGGAGGGGAGAGGAGGGGAGTGGAGGGGAGAGGAGGGGAGTGGAGGGGAGAGATGTGTGTCAGTCTTTCTCAAGTGGTCTGGACTTCAAAGGAGCTGTTTGATATACCATATTTTTGTAAATAATGACAATCTAAAATGGCCAGTACAGGAAGTAGTCACATTAACTTCATGTTTAGTCTTCAATAAAAGGTTTACGTAGGTAGGAATTCATGTTTGATGTGAGCTGAAGTGAACGGTTTCATTTATTACGTTTTATTTTATTTCTCGACTTAATGAATTAACTGATACAGCTCTCTTGTACCACCATTTGAATAGTGTATTTTGGATTGAAATAATATGATAACAATGTGTTATGTAAATGGTAATCAGATCTTGAGACTCTAATCGTAGTCATGTCTGCAGCAATATGGGAGGAGATAAACCAGTGCAGAAAAGATGCATGCACCGTATCTTGCAAAGAAATCCAATAGCCTTGAATACTGAGTAGAAAACCACACGATACTATGCAAAACATCCACCAGGTCCTCTTGGGTAAACGTTGGAAGCCAGCGAGGAGAGAGAAGAGGCAAAGAGGAGGAGAGGAGAGGGGGACAAAAAAGTTATCTGAATCATCAGGGGGGAGTGAAAGATGAGTTTAAGAGAGATCAGTGATGTGCGAAAACATATGCCACTTGTAGGGTTTGGGCTTTATGCGTAAGAGCATGTGAGAATGGTTTTGAAAGAGAGAAGCTTTGAGAAGTTATCAAGGTCAGGACGTTTGAAGTGTCCTTGATGCCATCAAAGGGTTATTCTCTTCAAGTGGTGACAAGAGGAGGTCCAGTTATTCCAAGAAGTTGCCCAGGGGACATGGACACTCTAGAAAAGAGCAGCAGATGTATTTGCCACCACCATGTTCAGAGGGACACCACGAGAGCAATAGAGGGAAAATGCACATGACAATCCAACAGGGACATGGATGATGGTTTATCGTTGTCTGCATTGAACACAGGGGAATCTATGGAGAAATTAGGGTCACACCCGGAGGAAGTTGGAATTGTTAAAAGTTGTGTAGTGTCCACACGACAGAAAACATGTTTTCAGGCAACAACATAAAGTTGGAGAGAAAGTTGGATCGGGAGTTAGCTAGAGTTGAGCCAGATGGCTATATGACAGATTATGGGACTAGATTTCACAAAAACAAAAGAACAGGGACCAAGACACTATTTCAGTAAAACTAAATCAATAGCCACTTATGTTGCTAGCTTGTTAGCAGTTTTCTGTTTGGCACAATGTGATATGCTGGGAACATTGGAGACACACAATTTAAAATGTTGGGTTTGTATACTCTAGTTCTTGTCCACACCAAAACTGTGTTTAAATAGATTGTCTGTCTGCCACATCTTCCTTCCTATTGTCCACGGTCTTGTCTCCGACACACTGTCATGATTTCATAGAGTTTCAAATATATATATATAAAGGCAAGTATTTTAATACGGCTGAGTTTTTTTTTGTTTTGAGAAACAGTGAAGCAAAAACTACAAAAGGAGAGGTAGAATTCACTTGAATTACACTCAAAATACAAAACGTATTGGCTACACTACAATTAGAATGGGTGTAGTAGCTTATATATCCTCAAATAAGACTGATCACCATTATTATCTCCTTTGATCATACAGTTAAAATTGTTCTGTGTAAGATAAAGTGATGCAATACATTTTTTTACTTAATCAGTACCAGTGGAGGCTGCTGAGGGGAAGACGGCTCATAATAAAGGCTGGAACGGAGTGAATGGAATGGCATCAAACCATGTGCTTGATACCATTTCCCCCATAACCACTCCAGGCATTACCACAAGCCTGTCCTCCCCAATTAAGGTGCCACCAACCTCCTGTGATCAGTCCACAAAATATACGAAACAGCAAAACACCACATCTTGTGATATCCTGAGGGCTTCAATAATCTGTGTGTGCCCAGTATATTAGTAATAAATACTTAATATGGTGGTGGTGTACTCTGAAAAACTGAGTACTACACAGAATGCTCCAATGAAATGATATGAAAGTAAGTTTTCCCTTTGTGGTTGGAATGGCAGCGAATCAGTGCCTGCGTGAAATCTTTCCCCTGGAGATCAGATTAAAGTTAGCTTGGAGACAAGCTAACTTTATGAGKGGTACCGTGGGGTTTTAGCAAGTGTCTCTTCACAGGCACCCCTGACTGTTTGGCAGTGGCAGACAGTATAATAATTTAAAGGGCAGGTTGGGAGGGAGAATGAATATAAACAAATGAATACAATGTCTCCTACATTAATGTATTATCGTGCTTTGCTCATATCTATCACTTTTAATGGTGTTAAGAATTTTTTTTAAATGAGGAGAGAGGACCAGACTTGAATGCAACACTTTAAATAGATGACTTGAATGCAGCTCCCTAGCAACTCAACAAGCACCAGCTGCTACTAATTGCCAATCAGCCTCCACACCTGTCCTCACTCTCCTTAAGCACCACTGCCACCCTACTTAAACATGACCAAACTAACATTCCTCATCTCTCTTCTGCAGTGCATGTTGAGTAACACTAGTGGTATTGAGTTATAAAAATGGGATCACGCCACCTTCCAGCTAGTATCTCTTAAGTTCTACCAAGGATCTCCTGGGGGGGGATTTCCATCACCACAGCAGTCTAACTACCACGCCCTGATGTCTACCTGAGACTCCAAGCCAAATGCTACAACAGAGTTCCTCAACCTGCAGGCTGAATTTGGCCAGTGGGTGATTTTTATTTGGGCGCCCCAAAAGTATTTTTGTTGGACATAAAATAATGGTGAAACAGCMAATCAGCTCCAAGTGATTAATTTATTTAGGAAATCTGTTCTGAAGTATTCCCATGTGTGAGAGATATACACTGATCGTATACAAATATAAGTATGGTTTGAAATTGTTTCAGTCATATATGTTTGTGTAACGGTCCTGACCTGTTTTATGTTGTTTTTGTATGTGTTTAGGTCAGGGCATGTGTTTTGGGTGGGCAGTCTATGTTATCTGTTTCTATGTTGGTTGTGGTTGCCTGGTATGGCTCTTAATTAGAGGCAGGTGTTTTGCGTTCTCCTCTAATTAAGAGTCATATTTAGGTAGGGTGTTCTCACTGTTTGTTTGTGGGTGATTGTCTCCTGTGTCGTCGAATGTATGTACCATACGGGACTGTTTGGCTGTTCGTTTATTTTGATGTCGTCTGTTTCCTGTCCGTGAGTTTACGTGTAGTTATGTAAGTTTATGTTCAGGTTTCGTCGACGTCGTTTTCTTGTTTTGTAAATTTTGAAGTGTTTTGTTTTTTCGTGTTGCCATCGTCGTATTGAAATAAAAGATGGCTTATTTCCCAAATGCTGCATTTTGGTCTGATGATCCTTCTCTTCTCTCCTCGTCCGAGGATGAGGAGAGCGACAGCCCTTACAGTTTGCTTCTAGTGGTCAATTTGCAGTCTACACATGTATTTGTAATTATGTTCTGGTCTCCTGACCATCCACTCAAGAAAAAAGTCAGCCCGTGGCTTAATCTACATATAGTTGATGATCTCTGCTCTACGGAGTCCACACCCCGTATCCTTCATCTGCAGCCCTCTGCTTCAAATGGTCCATTCTCATTCCCCCTGTATCCACATTCTAAAATCCATTCCATTTCCTCAAATATTCTAAACCTGTTTCATGTCTGGTCCTTAAACTCGTGAAATGGTGTTAAGAGTTGACAGAAATTCTGGAGCGAGGACCAGACTTGAATGCAGCTCCTCAACAAGCATCTGCTGCTACTCATTGCTCATCAGTCTCCACACCTGTCCTCACTCTCCTTAATCACCACTGTCACCCTACAGAAACCTGACCAAATTAACATTCCTATTTGTTCTGCAGTGCATGTCGCATTGCACGACACCACTAGCCTTAAGTTTTTTTTTGCATCTTTCACCTCCCCCGAACAAAAATATAAATGCAACATGCAATTATTTCAAAGATTTTACTGAGTTACAGTTCATATATAGGCCCTAGTCAAAGGATTTCACATGGCTGGGAGTACATATATGCATCTGTTGGTCACAGATGCCTTAAAAAAAAAGCTAGGGGCGGGTATCAGAAAACCAGTCAGGATCTGGTGGGACCACCCTTTTCCTCATTAGGCTTGGCACATCTCCTTCACATACAGTTGATCAGGCCTGTGGAATGTTGTCCCACTTCTCTTCAATGGCCGTGCAAAGTTGGTGGATATTGGCGGGAACTGGAACACGCTGTCGTGCACGTTGATCCAGAGCATCCGAAACATGCTCAATTGTTGACATGCTGGTGAGTATGGAGGCCATGGAAGAACTGGGAAATCTTCAGCTTCCAGGAATTGTGAACAGATCTTTGTGACATTGGGCCGTGCATTATCAAGCTTAAACATGAGGTGTTGGTGGCGGATGAATGGCATGACAATGGGCCTCAGGATCTCGTAATGGTATCTCTTCATTCAAATTGCCATTGATAAAATGCAATTGAGTTTGTCTGTAGTTTATTCCAGCCCATATTCGTTATTCCTAACCCCACCAACACGGGGCACTCTGTTCACAACGTTGACATCAGCAAACCGCTTACCCACATGACGCCATAAACGCTGTCTGTACAGTTGAAACCAGGATTCATCCGGGAAGAGCACACTTCTCCAGCGTGCCAGTGGCCATCGAAGGGGAGCATTTGCCCGCCGAACGGTCAGGTCAAGACCCTGGTGAGGACGACGTGCACGCAGATGAGCTTCCCTGAGACGTTTTCTGAGATTTCGTGCAGAAATTCTTCAGTTGTGCAAACCCACAGTTTCATCAGCTGTCCAGGTGGCTGGTTTCAGATGATCCCACAAGTGAAGAAGCTGGATGTGGAGGTCCTGGGCTGGTGTGGTTACATGTGAAGAAGCTGGATGTGGAGGTCCTGGGCTGGTGTGGTTACATGTGAAGAACGCTGGATGTGGAGGTCCTGGGCTGGTGTGGTACATGTGAAGAAGCTGGATGTGGGAGGTCCTGGGCTGGTGTGGTTACATGTGAAGAAGCTGGATGTGGAGGTCCTGGGCTGGTGTGGTTACATGTGAAGAAGCTGGATGTGGAGGTCCTGGGCTGGTGTGGTTACATGTGAAGAAGCTGGATGTGGAGGTCCTGGGCTGGTGTGGTTACATGTGAAGAAGCTGGATGTGGAGGTCCTGGGCTGGTGTGGTTACATGTGAAGAAGCTGGATGTGGAGGTCCTGGGCTGGTGTGGCT